>NC_056740.1:302589139-302957889 GCF_019279795.1 Protopterus annectens
CAGCACCTATTGCCCCTGTCCAAGATGGACACAGGTGGAACCCCAGGGGAGAATTTACGGACACCCATCCAATCGTCCAGATTGCGTTTGAAGAGGGCCAGTGAGGTGGTGTGTTTGACATGGAGTGGGAGTCTGTTCCACAGGTGTGGTAATCTCTGGGAGACAAATCTGTCCGTCCAGCAGGTTTTATTAATGTCACATACCAGGTTAAAGTCTTTAGAGCAAATAACCCACCCACCATTTGATTTTCGGATATGAAGCATTTCCAGTAATGAAGGGACAAAGATTGCCTTGTATGCAAGGCAGAGATCACCTCTGAGTAGTGTATATGAAACAGAATAAAGTGACAGTGATTTCAGACAATCCCCATAGGACAGTTGTTGAAGACCTTGAATTTTCCTTTTGAGGAACCTTTGTGGTTTCTCCAATTGCTGCCGGTGCTTAGAAAGATACACACCAAAAGTGGCATTGTACTCAATTATTGGCCTGATGAGGGAAGAGTACAGGGAGGTTATAACTTCTTCTTCTCTGGAGGCAGTGCCCTTACTTATGAGATGAGCAATATAGAATGCCCTTTTTACCACTGTGGAGACATGGTGATCAAAGATAAGGTTGCTGTCAACCTGTGTGCCCAGGTCTCTCACCACTGAATGCATACTTAAGGTGTTGCTATTGATGTGGTAGTTAGCAGGAACATTGCTTTTACCAAAAGGAATGATAATACATTTTTTTTGCATTGAGTTTAAAGCCATGACTTGGCACCAATCATTTGTGTAAGACCCTCTTGTAGGATATTGACATCATTTGGAGATTCTGTGACCACTCCCAGTTTGCAGTCATTAGCAAACTTTGTTAGACACAGACCTTTAGTTTTTGCTTGTACTTCGGAGAAATAGATTCCAAACAGTAGAGGACCCGTGACTGATCCCTGTGGAACCACCACTGGTTACAGGTGTGTTGCTGGAAGTGGATTCCCCTAGTTTGACTATGAGTACTGTCAGTGAGCCATTTAGCGACCCATCTAACGATATAAGGGTTATTGCCTATTTGGGTGAGTTTGTCAGTGATGCTTTAGTGGGGGATAGTGCCAAATGCCTTGGCTAAGTCCAGGTAGGTTGTATGCACAGATTCAAACGAACCCAAGTAACACGCACGTAAGACTGACGTGCACGGTCCCAGAAAAGCCAAATGAACATACAAAAACGGACCAGCACGTGAAGAATTGCTAAATTCTTTATTCCATCATAGTTCCATCAAACCATCCAAGTAATGGTAATAACCATTACTCAAGCAAACCGGTTTCGGCTAATATAAGCCTTTATCAATGCACAAGAATGAAAGATAAACGAAAACTCCACCATTTTGAATGTTATTTATAGTACACCTCTTAAAGGACCATGCCTCACAAATTAAATATATTAAAAATATAAGTAAATTGAACCTATTAATTGAACAAATAGAAGTAATAGAGAACCAAAAAAACATGTATGTCAAAAAAACATATTTATCAAAAATATCCATATCCCAAAAAAATCATACTAATGGGAATATATAAAGATTATAAATAAATCCATGTATGTATGTCAGCTAATATTTACATGTTAATAATGATCACTAGAATTCACAAGTCTAAATATAATGTAAAGACCATAACATGCATATAAATATATATTATATCTGTTATATTCAAAAAATTATAAGGTCTAAAGAAATTCACCATTAGTCTAGATAACAAAAACATGTAAATAAACTTGATAATATTATGAATTGTACATTCATGGTTCTCAATATGATTGTTCTGATATATTTAGTCCAGGTCTAAAAAGACCCCCCAATTTAGTAATCCATTTGTTTTCCATATCATTGAGCTTTTGATGCCATCCTGCTTTAAAATTTCTATGTAACATGATTCTATCTATTACCACAAATTTAAAAGTGGCAGAAGGATGTTCCAAGGTATGTTTACACAATGCATTTGTAATACGTCTGTTCCTGATCACACTCATATGTTCACTTATTCTAAGTCTGACAGACCTAGACGTCTGTCCAATGTAAAATGCAGAACAGGTACATGTGGCCAAATATATTGCCCAGTCCGAGCTACAATTTGCAAATATCCTAATGTCAAAAACCTGAGAAGTATTTTTACTGGAAAATTCACTGGTTTTTAACATATATTTACAAAAAGAACAGTGGCCACATGGAAAGCAGCCTTTCAGTTTATCACCAAATAAAGTAATTTGTTGTGAAATGTGTGGAGTGTATCTCTTATAATGAGTAAAATAAGAATTCAATTTCGTCCTCTACGGTAGGAAAATGAACATTGATCAGGTAATATTCTATTCAAAAACTCATGTGACAATAATATGTCCCAATATTGATTAACGATGTCAATGAAACGATTAGTATTTGCCCCATAAGTAGTTACCAACCTTAACACTGAATTGTCCGGTGAACCAGACTTTGCCATCTTATGTGATTTGTATTGCAACAATTCCAAACGTGATAGTTTGTTGGTTATATTCCTAGATCTAGAAATATTATGTGCATTATAGCCCCGATTGACAAATCTATTGGATAAATCAGCACAAAAATGAGAACAGTCTTCAGAGGAAGAGCATATCCTTTTCATCCTCATGAATTGAGATTTAGGAATATTGCGGATGATGTGGCGTGGGTGACAGCTCTCAGCATGTAGCAAAGTGTTATACTGAGGAAATTTTCTGTGGACCGACGTAGCTAAGGTATTATCATCAAGTCTAGTAACCAAAACATCCAAAAACACTATACATGCATGTTCAATAGTAGCTGTAAATTTAATACCAAAAGAGTTGTCATTAAGATAGATTACAAATTTAGATAGTTCTTCCTTATTGCCACGCCACACCATCCAACAATCATATAGATATTTCCTCCAAATGTCAAGATGTGGTAAGAATGTATTGTGTTGACTGTCATATATATATGTAGCCTCATAATAACCCATAAAAAGATCTGCATAAATGGGTGCAAACGAGGCCCCCATTGCTGTTCCATTGATTTGCCAATAAGCTTTGCCATGATAATAAAAGATGTTCTTACGTAGCACAAATTCAGTGAGTTTAGTCAAAAAAATTGTTAAACTCAGTTGAATATAACTTTGATTTATACAACCAATATGATACGGCTAAAATGCCTAAATCATGGGGGATACTAGTATATAATGAAGCCACGTCTAAAGTACACAACCACCACGAAGATTCCAGCTGTGAGTCTTTAACAATATTGAGGAATTCAGTAGTATCCTGAATCCGTGACCTAATATGACTCAACAATGGTTTTAAATACTGTGTAAGAAAGGCTGATAAAGGTTCTGTTAGAGAACCCCGGCCAGACACAATCGGCCTACCAGGTGGATTAAGTGCATCTTTATGTATTTTAGGTAGCAAATACAAATATTGTGGAATGGGTTCCTCCACCTTCATTTGTTTAGCTACCTGTTCACTAATCACCCCCTGGTTGACTGCTACATCTAAGAACCTGTCAATTTCTTCCTTAAACTGTAGAGTAGGATCAATATTTAATTCCATGTAAAAGCTAGAATCAGATAATTGACGCAAAGCTTCATTTATATAGGCCTGATGGTCCATTACCACAATAGCACCCCCTTTATCGGCCATAGTAATAACTAACTCTTGATTGTTTTTGAGTTCCAACAAAGCCTGTCTTTCCACTGCAGTAAGATTATTAAATTGTGGTTGATAAACATTGGCAAAATGTAATTCTTTCATTATACACTCCCTAAAGACCGAAACATGTTTATTCATCGGTGGAATAAATGAGGATTTTCCAAATCTGAAATCAGTTGATCTTTGAGAGGTATCACTGTCTGCAAAAAATATTTTGAGGTTTAATAATCTACAAAAATCATTGACATCCTGTAATAAATGATTTTCCGAAACAATAGAACTTGGGACAAAATTCAATCTTTTATTGAGAAGTGCTATATGTGTTGGTGAAAGAACAGTAGAAGAAATATTGTGAACATTATTTTCTATTTCACCATTTGTTGCAACAGATTTTGTAAAGTTGGTGTAGTTAAGCCTAGAACTATGTTTTCTGCCCCCCCCTCCTCCTGCCCTTGGATCTAAAGGGGGCAATTGTCTTCTTTTGGCTGCTGGGGACACCTGGCGTGAAGATACTTCGCCATCAGTAGCCGAAGAGGTTTCCTCTTCAGAAGTAACATCAGATGAAATATTTTGATGTCTAAGAATTGACCTAGGCCGTTTTTTGTTCACATTATGAATATTCTTATGTTCACTAAATCTTACTGTTTTCTGACTAATGAAAAGTTTCCCTTTTTCGTAATCCATAAGATCACAATGAAATTTATTGATCTTACATTTCATGAGTTGTTTTTCTAGAATAGACAATTCTTTATCCAAATCCGAAACATATTGAGAATAGAACTCTTGCTTATTAAATTGTTCTGCCTCCACACATAAATTTTGGATATCTGAAAGATGACTAGTAATAGTTCTGTCATAATATTTTAACAAAACAATCTACAAATTGCATAGAAGATGAATGTTGGGCTTCAGCCCAGTCCTTAGATAACTCATTATCTATATGAGCCACTAAAGGTTGCAAACGCACTCTCAACCCCCTTGGTGTTATGTCTTTTGTTTTATAAGCTTTAAACAGTTTCATGTGCCACACATTAGAACGCAATATTTTCATCTGTCTGCCAAGTTTTGTAAAAACAAAACTACATTTATGTTGGTCATCCTCTATGTAATTGGATATATTGGATCCAGTATTAGTGGTTAAGCCAAACACCTCCAAATTGTCTTTGTCGGCCGCTAGCCCATGTAAAATACCGCTCAAATCCATCATAAAGTGATGTACAGAGAACCAAAATAATAATTGTGGCCACTATCTAAACAATCCGGACAAGTAAATCTCTGAGACCCCCCAAACAGATGTAATCAATGTTGGAAAATATCCAAAATAAAAATTATTAACTGTTAAAGATGTCCAAAATGGAAGTAATAAAATCACCACAACTATATACCCAATTATTAGACCCCAATTACAATAAGTGACCCATTCAGATAATGAAAATATTTCGAAAAACAACTCAAAACAAACATGTTAATAATAATATCCACATATGTAGACTTTAAATTCTACATTCCATCTCCAAAAAACTATAATATTGGTGGTATTTCTCGATTGTGATTGATTTATATTAGGTTGAACTGTAGAAAACAATCCAAAACCGTCTCACCAGGTCGACATACGTCTCATCCTGGAATTATCATTCCAATGAATATCATTCTACACACACCATATTAGTTGGCCACCGTAAAAGAGGTCTGGAATGTTTGCCCAATAACATTTTGATATACCGTGGTGATTACACTCCACTGGACACCCAACAAATTTCAAAATATATGATACAAAATTAATTCTATTTGACTACAATTCTGGTGGAGGTCCCACAAACTCTGTGCCCAAAAATAAATGTTGAATAACAATTGTAAATAGATAGTCTGTCTTATAATATATGGATGGCATTTGGCCAGAACCAATAATACTGTAATATCAAAAAGCTAATACCCTGACCAACATGTTTGAACCATAACTAGTCAAACTAATGGAAAATCCAAACCAGAAAGTGTATGCCTATTGCTTGATCAGTAAGCAGTGATGTAAATATTAAGGCATGAAATGCATAACACAAAATATATACTCAATAACCATGTATACCATATCAATTGTTGTAATCACATATGAATAATACTTGGTTAAACATGCCCTGGACTGAATGTTCCAATTCCTGCAGTACAATAATGATAATCGTTTAACTGTTATTAACAAAAACATAAAGTATGAAAGGCATAGTATTCCCAACATAGTAAATTATAAAATAAAAATATCCAAATGTCCAATCTTCACAGGCACCATGAATGCCTCGATGGTGAAAAAATGCAATTTGTGGTATTCATGTCCATCATTGTATGTAATCCAAATGCGAAGGCCCAAAAGATGTTACTCGCACTTTCAACCAGTTCCTACACACATAAGGCCAAAGCCCGCAAGTGTCTTGACAGCGTCTTTCCAAATAGTTCACACAATCCACTAATCACCCAACCTCCAGGCCATAATTTAAACATAAAAAATGACCAAAATAAAGGACCAGTATAAATCCTTCATATTATTAGTTGATTCGCTGGTACATAGGCCTCCACCCATGTAGTGTAAACTGTAGATGGTACACGAAATCCCAAAAAAATATAAAAAATGTGTGTGTAGTGACACAGTACCTGTTAGAAAAGCAGTATTCCGAACAAATTGTCCAAAAGGCCACCAAACAGCAGGAGATGTTCAATAATGAATATATCGTCGATAAAAAGAACCAACCGACCGTTGCTGGAGCCCCAAATGATGAAATCCAAACCTTCTGGAATCCAAACCTTCTGAAAAACGAACCCCGCCAAAACTATCCAAAATAAATATCAAATAGCAGGACACATACAAAATAAATGTACTATGAAAAACATCTCGAATGGACCCTGCAATTGGTCTGAACAAAAGCGAAGCCCAATATAAGGTTACTGGTGAAGTGGAACTGCAATCCAGGCGTCCCCAGCGCGAAAAGAAGCACAGCAACAGCAACAAACGAACCCAAGTAACACGCACGTAAGACTGACGTGCACGGTCCCAGAAAAAGCCAAATGAACATACAAAAACGGACCAGCACGTGAAGAATTGCTAAATTCTTTATTCCATCATAGTTCCATCAAACCATCCAAGTAATGGTAATAACCATTACTCAAGCAAACCGGTTTTGGCTAATAAAAGCCTTTATCAATGCACAAGAATGAAAGATAAACGAAAACTCCACCATTTTGAATATGCACAGATTTCCCTTTGTCCTTTCCCTTGGTGAATGTCTCAAAGAAGTCCACCATGTTTAACAGGCATGATCTCCCTTTGCTAAATCCAAACTGAGTAGGGTCAAGTGTTTGGAGATTACCTATAACTTTGTTGATAAGGTCTCTCCCTTTTTCTAATTTCTTCAAAACTTTTAGGTTTCTAATACCATGATGGGAATGGACCCCATTCCTAAGTCAAAGTACGATTAAAGTTCATGAAATTAGTATTGTTTCAATCTTTGATGTCTGCCAAAAGTGCTCTTCGCATGATTCTCTCCATGGCCTTGCGGATAAGACTAGTCAGGCTAATAGGTCTATAGTTCAAACACATTTTATGGGAAAGGAACCCTCGTACATTAATTCATGCTTCTGACTGTTTATGTATTTTACTAATTAACCCTATTATTCTATCAGGGAATGCAAATGCATCTTTTGGCATACTCATATAATCCCAGCTAACCATAATGAATGATTTCTCTGCATCAAGACTCAACATTAGTGACAATGTTCTTCATTCCTACTGCTGTTCCCACTGCTACAGTAGTCTTTAAGCTATATGAGTTGTATCTTACCCAAGACACAATGACTTTCTAGCTTCCATAAACTCTAACTACCACGTTTCCACTCTGGACTAATGATTGGTCAGCTCTGAGGAGGGATAATCAGCAGTCAGAGTGGAATATCTACACTACTTTTTTATTGTCTCATGTAGAAAAAGCTTAGAAGTTTCACAAGAGCAGCAGCCAGCACCTCAACTTTCCTGCAGATAAGTCCTCTTTGGAGAACCCTTCTGCACTGAAAATGTAATTACTTAGCATGTGTGTGTGTGTGTGTGTGTGTGTGTGTGTGTGTGTGTGTGTGTGTGTGTGTGTGTGTGTGTGTGTGTGTGTGTGTGTGTGCGCACTTCTGGCCCTTTAAGAAACCTGTCATTTTTATATTGGAAATTTCCTATAAGCGACCTAACTGTTTTTAGCTTTGGATAATTTGGATGCTTATTTTGTGAAGAAATGTACTGCTTATGTAAACTTCTTTGTAAACAAAAGTTTTGTATGGGAAGTGTTTTATTTGGGCAGGGAATTCTGTGAGTGAAGTAGTGCTTAAGTTCATGCTGTGACAACATACCTGACATTATGTTCTGTTAGACTAATTTTATTCTAAAGGGGTTTCTGACAGGAGTTTAGTGTGCCACTTATGCATCACAGTGTTTTGGGAACATTTTATGTGTGTGGAAGTGTAAGTATTCTTTTTGTGTAAACTGTTTGACAACTTACATTCCAACTGACACTTTCCAGTGTTTTTGACTGCATCCATAGGTTCATAGGTAGGTACTAGGCTATCTGCCCGAAGGCATTTATAAGCCTAGCCAGAATGTGTTGGCTTTCGCCACCCCCTTAGATTAGTTCCCTGTGCCTCTGTCCAGCAGAGCCACTGAAGTGATCCCTGAGGTAAACTTTCTGTTTCCCATCCACTCGTCAAGATTTCTTTTGAAGAGTGTTAGCGAGGAGCTCTACCTAATGTAGATTGGGATCTTGTTCCAAAGCATGGGAAGTCTCTGGGACAGGAATCTATCCCTCCAGCATGTCCTATTTATTGTTGTGGTGAGGTTTAGATCCCTAGAGCATGTGGCTCACAGGGATAAGGTTTTCTTTAGGTGGAGCATGTCCATCAATTCTGGGTTGAACATGGCCTTGTATGTCAGACAGAGATCACCTCTGAGTAGGCGGTATGCAACCGAGTACAGCTGTAATTTCTTCAGTCGAGCTGCATAGGGCATCTTCTGTTTGAGGCCAGCGATCCTCTTAGTGAGGTACTTCTGTGGTCATTCCAGCTGTTGCAGGTGTCTTGTAAGGTACATCCCAAATGGGGAGTTGTACTCTATTGTGGGTCTGATGAGTGATGAGTAGAGGGGCACAGTGACCTCTTTTGATCTTGGTGCGAACCCTTTTGTGATTAGGTGGGCCATGTATAAGGATTTTCTAACCACTTTGGCAATGTGATTATCAAAGGTGAGATTACTATCTACTTGGGTCACAAGATCCCTTATTACGTCTTCTGTATTTAAGGGACTACCACCTGTGTGGTAGTTTGTAGGTACTTTGTTTTTTCCAAAGGGGATGACTATGCACTTTTTGGCATTTAGCTTGAGGTCATGATTTTGGCACCAGGTATCCGTCTCAGTTAGACCCTTTTGGAGGATGTCTGTGTCAGCCGGAGAGTCAATTATAGCCCCTAGTTTGCAGTCGTCTGCGAACTTGGTCAGCCATAGTCCTCCTGTGCTTGCCTGTACCTCTGAGAAGTATATGCCGAACAGGAGGGGTCCTAGGACTGAGCCCTGGGGAACTCCACTTGTAACCGATTTAGAGTTGGACCCAGCTCCCGCAACTCTCACCATGTGGGTTCTGTCTGTAAGCCAGTTGGCAACCCATCTTGTGACGTAGGGGTTTATGTTCAGGCTGGTGAGCTTGTCTATAATACCAGAATGGGGAATGGTGTTGAAGGCATTTGCAAGGTCTAGGTAGGCTGTGTGTACCACCTTTCCCTCATCTATAGCCTTGGTAACTGTCTCAAAGAAGTCCACCAGATTTAGAAGGCATGATCTGCCCTTAACAAAGCCGAATTGGGTAGGGTCCAGTGTTTGGAGGTTCCCAATGTCTCTGTTAATCAGTTCCATGATGATGTGCTCCATAGCCTTGCAGACCAAGCTAGTCAGGCTTATAGGGCGATAGTTCCTGGGGTCTGTTGTGGCTCCACCTTTGTGGAGCGGAATAACCGCTGCTGTGCGTCACTCTAAGGGTACATAGCCTGTGGAGAGGCTGAGTTTGAACAGTGTGTTTAAGTGAGGAGTTAGTTCATCTTTGAGGGACTCTACATTCTTCTGGTATTGTTATGGGCCCTCTTGCGGGTAAGAGGGGGGTGAAGTTTGCGCTGAACCTGTCTGCCAGGATGTTGGCGATATCAGTCGGTTCAGTCTATTTTGTGCCATTCCGCACTAACTCCGAGCAGATCTGAGCATTGCCACTTAGATTCTTGACATAGCTAAAGAATGCCTTGTGGTTATCTTTGGAGTCCTTGGCAATTTTTCTTTCAAAGCTCGCCTTGGATGATTTTATGAGGGATCGTAGTTTCTTGCTGATACTGATCAGGGATGTCTTCCCTTCTTGGGATTTTACTCTTTTCTGTAGTAGTTTCCTCCTTCTATTGTATAGCTTGTTTATGGCAGGAGTCCACCAGACTGGCTTCCTTTTCTTGGAGAAGTGAGTCTTGGTTTTGCTTGGGATGGCATGATCCACGCATTCTTGTAGCTGCCCGTAGAATGCATTAGTAAAGAATTTTGCAGCTTGGACAGCGTTATCCTTCAGCATGGGGGCTTTGAAACTTTCCACCTCATTCTTAAGTAATGTGAAGTTTGCTTTTGAAAAGTTTTTCACGGTGGTTTTCTTGTCCAGGGGTGGGGGCGGAATGTGGATATCCAAAGTGATTTGTTTATGGTCAGATCTAACCAGCGAGGGGTTGACCTCCGGTGTGGAACACCGGTCACCCATGTTGGTGATGACCAGGTCCAGTATGATGTTCATCGTGCATACAGCTGCAGTCATAACAGATGGGTTCTCCTGCCGTCAGGCGGGTCCTCGGTCGGCCGAATTCCAAAGTCTAGGTCCGGCGTCAGTTGTTGTCGCTTTCTTTCCTGCCGTCAGTGCGACAGGGGTATATAGGACACAGCCAATGCCATTTTCTTCAGTCTTTTTTGCCGCGCAGTGCCCGAAGCAGAAGCAGTTCGCAAGTGCCGGTCGGCCAGCTCCTGAAATTACGAAAATTTGGAAACCTAAGTCTTCTTTAAAGCTAAGTACCCCGTTGGGGAAACTTTTCTTGCCTCACACCGATGTCAGACAAAGTTAACAATTGTATTTCTTGTGGGAAGCAAATACCGCATAAGGATTTCCATTCCCTCTGTATACCTTGTTTAGGCCCAGACCACGACGTCTCGGGCTGTCACTTTTGTGCTACTTTCAATAAACGCACTATTAAGCTTCGGGCGGAGTTCGCCCAGCACTTTTTTGGTAAAACTTTTAATTATAAAATGTCGTCGGAGACTCCGACTACCGTTTTGTCCAAAAAACGCAAGGACAAAGACCGACACGCGAGGTCCGCGGTCTCCACCGACACCACGCCAAAACCGGCTACACGTGCTCCGGTTCTCAGTGAGGCGCCTACGCAGCCCCTGACTACCGACGACACTTCTCTGGCGGTGTCTTCTGTAACCGAGACCGCAGGTCCCTCGGCCCATACCCTGACTACAGCTACCGAAGCCACTGTGAGTGTTGAGCCTCTTAATGTGGACAGGTCCACTTCCACCCATGGTGTATTCAGACCTTCTTCTTCCTTTTCCATAAAGGGCTTTACTAAATCTAAATCAGCCATGCATTCCAAGAGGCCTGTTGCACAGGGCCCATCTCCAGGCCCCATGCCTAAAAAGCAGATGCTCAAAATGGCTGAGGATTTAATTACTCTTATCAGGGGTTCCCAACCCCCGCCGGACAAGAGACCCAGAGTGGAGGAAGATTTTCCCTCTTCTGACCAGGGCTCCATTATTTCAGAACATTCTGATGAAGAGGAACATTCGTACTCCCCTTTTGAAGATTCTGATGCAGAGCAGTCCATCCCTTCTGTATCCCCCCCAGAGGACTTTTCTTTCGGGGAAACCTTGCATACCTTGAGGGAACACTTCCATTGGGAAGGCCAAGATTTTTCAGATTCCAAGAAAAGGCTTAGGGAATTTCTTTTGTTACCTCAGCACAGACCTCTGGTGATACCTCCTGTCTTGGACATTCTTGATGATGTTTACTCGGAGGCTTGCCTTAACCCGGATTCCTTGCCTCCTGCCCCAGTTAAGCCTGATAGGTACTACAGAGTTCCTAACTCACACCAATTTCCTTACAAAAGCCATAATGCTGACCCAGAAACCATTTCTCAAGGCCCCAAGGGAATGAAGGCCTCTACTGCTAAGAATCCATTACCTTCCGAGAGAGAGTCTAGATCCTTAAAAAGGTGGGGAAAAAAGGTATATACCTCGGCCACCCTAGCCATGAGGGCCTTAAATTGTCAGTTCCATATGCTTAAATATCAGCAGTTTCTGTTATCACAATTAAAGAATAAAATGTCACAACCTGAACAACCAGATTTGAAGGATTTGCAGGATATGATTCATAGTGCAGAACAAGTGGGTAAACACACCTTACAATGTGGCTATGATGCTCTAGAGGCCTCAAGTAGAGCTGCTGTTACAGGATCAGTCATTCGTAGACATGCCTGGCTTAGGGAACAAACCTTGCCTGATCATGTTAAGGCTAAACTACTAGATGCTCCTTTACAAAAGGATGTATTATTTGGTACTAATGCTGAGGAGATACTACGGAAAATGGAAGAAAAAGCTAAATCTATGCAAACTGTCAAAGCTTTTCTACAGGTACAACCACCACGTTTTAGCAGAAATTGGCCTTCAAAAAACTGGTCCTTTCCAGCCACGGACAAGCCCCAAAGAGGTAGATACAGGCGCACAAGGGGCAGAGGACAATCTCAAGGATCATATAGAGGCAGACAGTGGCAATCTCCAGCACCAAGAGGTGGTGAAGACAGTGCACAACAATACAGGAAACAAACCCAATGACTTTCCCCTTTGCATGCCAAGCAAGGCTCAGGTGGCAGCACCCTTGGGAGGAAAGCTGGCATTATTTTCAAAAAATTGGCATATTGTCACAAAAGACAAATGGATCCTGGACATTATAAACAGAGGCTACAGATTTCATTTTCACGCTCTTCCAAAATGAGAGGCATGCCGAACCTGCCACACAATCAAAGGGTAGAGGCTCAAATACAAATTTCAAAGCTCATGGACATGAAAGCTATTCAAGAGGTACCTACTCACGAACAAGGTCAAGGTTTTTATTCCAGACTATTCCTGGTACCAAGGAAGGGAACCGACTGGAGACCCATTTTGGACTTATCCATCCTAAACACATTCCTACTGCAAAAGTTCAAGATGCTCACCTTACAGCAGCTTCTTCCCATGCTGGGCAAGGAGTCTTGGCTGGTAACATTGGACCTCAAGGAGGCATACCTGCATGTCCCAATCAGACAAAGCTGCAGAAGATACCTCAGATTTCTTGCAGGTTCAATCCACTATCAATTCTCTGCATTGCCCTTTGGCTTATCTACTGCGCCCAGAGTATTCACGAAATGCCTGGCATCAGTAATTGCCTACTGCAGACTTCAAGGGATACAAATTTACCCTTATTTGGACGATTGCCTGATCCAAGCGGACAGCAAACACATTCTTCTGGAACATCTGGCTTATGTAACATGGTTATTGCATTCTCTGGGATACACAGTCAACAAAGAGAAATCCAGGCTAACACCATCTCAGAAAATAATTTTCCTGGGTGCCAACCTGGACACAAACACCCAGATGGCTTATCTTACGCCAGAAAAACAGGGGCAACTAACTCAGTACTTCAAGATGCTAGCAATTTGTACCAGGCTAACTGCAAGGAAAATCCTGCAGGCTCTGGGCTTCATGGCATCTTGCATTCTTCTAATCCCATGTGCAAAGTTGCATACGAGGAAACTTCAATGGTACCTAAAACACCTATGGTCTCAACACAGCCACAGTTTGGAAACAATATTACCACTAATTCCATGCTTGCAAAAGGAATTTCTATGGTGGGCCCAAGCATGCCAAACAAACACAGGTCTACCATTCTGCAAGCCTCAAGCAAATTAAGTCATCACAACAGACGCCTCAGGCTATGCCTGGGGGGCACACATGACAGACAGGTGCATTCAGGGCAAATGGTCCCAAAAGGAAAAGCACCTTCACATCAATCAAAAGGAAATGCTAGCAGTGATAAATGCAATTACAGCTTTCAAGAACCTCCTGCATCCAGGGCAATTATTGATAAGAACAGACAACACCACAGTAATGTGGTACATAAACAAACAAGGAGGAACACATTCATACCCCCTGTGCAGGCTGGCCATGTCACTTTGGAGCATGGCTCTGGAATGGCAAATTGAGCTCCAAGCACGGTACCTGCCAGGTTTGGAAAACACGCTGGCAGACAATCTAAGCAGAAATATGACAGACCCGCACGAATGGAAGTTGCATCCGCAAGTGTTTACAAAGATAATCCAAGTGTGGGGAAGGCCAGACATAGATCTCTTTGCCTCCCACAAGAATCATCAATTGTCAAAATTCTGCTCAAGGACATTTCACCCAAAGGCCTGGAGAGTGGACACCCTCTCCTTCAGTTGGGCAGCAAGGACAGTTTACGCCTTCCCACCTTTACCTCTACTGCCCAAGGTGCTCTTGAAAGCAAGAGCAGACAGACCAAAGATGATACTGATTGCTCCAGACTGGCCAAGACAACACTGGTACCCACTCCTGAGGAGTCTAACACATTCTCCTCCCTGGACCCTACCTCTAATGCCTCTTTTCCTGACTCAGCACAGCTACAAAACTCTTCACAGTCAGCTGACAACACTCAATCTGGCTGCATGGAAAATTCCTTACCACCACAACGGACCCTGCTCTCCAAGGAGGTGCAGGATGTTATTTTGGAGGCCAGAAGGCCATCTACTAGAAAAGCTTACTCCGCAAAATGGAAATGGTTTTGCGCTTGGAATGAGAGAAAGGGCCAGGATCCTAGAAAACTGAATTTGCCTCAGATATTACAGTATCTAGCTGAGCTGTTGAACAGTGGACTTTCATTTTCCTCCATCAAAATCCATGCCTCAGCCATTTCTGCAGAATACAACACTGATTCACCCTTATTCTCTCACCCACTCTTAAGGCAGTTCCTCAGAGGGGCTAAGAATATAAGACCCCTAAGCAAGCAACCAATACCAGCCTGGGATCTTAATTACATTCTAGAAAAATTAACATTGCCTCCCTTTGAACCAGCTGCCTCAACAGATTTGCAATATTTGTCCTGGAAAACAGCTTTCCTTCTGGCTATTACCTCAGCTCGTAGGGTCTCGGAACTACAAGCCCTCATGGCTGTGCAGCCCTTTCTCATCTTCCATCAGGACAGGGTTTCCCTACGAACCAACCTGTCATTTATGCCTAAGGTAGTATCCAGGGTAGCTTTAAATCAGGCCATACACTTACCTACCTTTTACCCCAATCCTCAAAACAAAGGGGAAAGGCTGCTACATTCCTTAGACATCCATAGACAGCTACGTTACTATTTGGACAGAACAAAGCCTTTCAGGAAATCTGAACAACTCTTTGTGTCCTATGCTGTAGGAGCTCAAGGGAAGCCAATTTCCAAACAGACAATTTCAAAATGGATAGGCCACTGCATACGGTTTTGTTACTCCTATCATGGCAAATCTGTGCCTACAGGCATCAGATCCCACTCCACCAGGGCCACAGCTACCTCTGCAGCCTTCCTCAGAGGAGTCCCTACCAAAGATATTTTGGAGGCAGCCACTTGGAGTTCTGTGCATACCTTCACTAAACACTACCACCTACCTTTATACTCCAAAACTAGAGCAGGCTTTGCTACTGCTGTGTTGCAGGGCATTCTGGCTCCTCCCAGTTCCACCTAGTGCCTACCACCCTGTGCATAGCTTTGGGATTCTACCCATCTGTTATGACTGCAGCTGTATGCACGATGAACATAGTACAGTTTTGTACCTACCATAAATGTAGATGTTCGAGTGCTAATACAGCTGCAGTCCAGGTTTCCCTCCCTCCTTCCCCTCTGGGTACAGACCTAGTGGCTAACTCCTCATCTTACAACCTGATTGGGTTATCCTCTATGGTGTATTTGCTTGCAACTACTGATTTTTGATTATATTGCATTGCATGATTACATATATAATTTATATATATATATTTTGCCTTCCTTCTGGGGGCACCTGACATCTGGGGCAAGAAAGACTGAAGAAAATGGCGTCGGCTGTGTCTTATATACCCCTGTCGCACTGACGTCAGGAAAGAAAGCGAAAACAACCGACGCCGGACCTAGACTTTGGAATTCGGCCGACCGAGGACCCGCCTGACGGCAGGAGAACCCATCTGTTATGACTGCAGCTGTATTAGCACTCGAACATCTACATTTATGGTAGGTATAAAACTGTACTTTGTCACCTCTGGTGGGAGTGTTGACCAGTTGAACCAGGGCATTTGAGTTTATAAATTCTAGGAAATGTTGGGCAAGGGAGTTAGTACTTCAGTAGTTCTCCCAGTTAATGTTTGGGTAATTGAAATCACCCAATATTAGGGTGTTTGGTAGGACCTTTATGTTTCCCAGTGTTTCTAAAAATGTGGAATGGGGGTCCTGGGACATGGTGGGTGATCTGTAGCAAGCTCCAATTTCAATTGCAGTTTTGCCCATTGTTAGTTGCACGTGGATGATCTCTGAAGCATCGTGCTGTGCCACTAACCTGGAGGTGTGGGTATCCTTGATGGATATGGCTACGTCCCCGCCTTTTGTATTTCGGTTTGGGTTTTGTGGCGAAAATGTGTGGTATGAGTTGCAGCCTGGTAGTGCTGGGGTGCTCTCTGGAGCCTTAAACCAGGTTTCTGTTACTGCACATATATCGATTTTCTCCATAATGAGGAGTGCCTCGAGTGCGTGCATTTTAAGGTTCAGACTTCTGGCATTGAGTAGCATTACCCTCAGTTTTTTGTTACTTGTGCTATTTACGGCGGTGGGTTTGTCTTTTGAGCCTTGCCTAAAAAAGGCAGTATGGGGGTGGCAAGAGCCTTGGCCAGTATTCGAAAGCCTAAGGGTGACAGGTGCAAGCCGTCTCTAGCGAAGCAGCGTGGCTTGTCGAGCATGTCATCCCAAGCGGACAGACACTGGATCCCCTTTGAATGACACTAGAAGTTTAGCCAAATTTTGGAAATTGAGAATTTTTCTTTATACCGTGGTATCATTCTTGGTGAGGGCAGGATGCTGGTCAGGGTTATATCGGCCTGGGCTACGTGATCAGAGAGCTCTTCCATGTTTCTTTTCATGTAGTCCAGAGAGGTATGGCTCAGGTCATTCACACCAACACAGACAGTGACATATTTGTACTTGTTCTGTAGTGACCTGAGTGCTTATGTTATGTGGTGGATCCTGGCGCCCGACAGGCAGCTAACAGTAACCTTCTCCTTATTCAGCCTAATGAGTGGGACGTCAGTGTGCCTGACTATAGAGCCACCTATAACTAGTATGTTGGGTATGTTATTTTGCCTTAAAGGCTGTGATTGCATGGCACACTGGTTTTGTGAAGTATGTGTTTCATGGTTTGTGTTAGGGGGTGGAGGTTGCTTGGATGTTTGCTTTGGAGGTCTCTGTTGGTTTTGCAGATTTTTATTTAGAGCCTCCGAGTATGTTTTCATGTATTTATGTAAGTTTTTTTCCAGTGCTGCTTTAATGGGTTTGTGGGATTGGTGGTGCGATGCAAGTATTTCCCTTCTCCTCTTGAGTGTCTGATCCAGTCTTGGGTTGAGAGAGCTTAGCCTCCAGTTTGGCTGTATAATTGCATCTCTCCCATGTATTAGTGTTTGGTGGTAGGAGGAGGGGGTTGTCTGTGTCCATGAGGCAGTTGTAACATTGCCTCAAAATGCCCAGATTCACCAGTTGGACTGGAGAGTACACCTGAAACTGCCCTTTGGACATGCCTGGATCTGTACAGTGAACTGCTTTACTGGATGGCTGGTAAGGTGGAATAGAGAGCCTTGCCCTTCTGTACAGTACAGGAGGGTCTAGTGCTAGGGTTTATAAATGCTTGCTATAAGTTTTGAGTAAGTGCCAGGCTGAGAAATGAGTGGCTTGAGTGCTTAAGTTGAAAGTTTGTCTAGTTCCAAGGGAAAAATTGAGGAGGAGACTTTGTGGAGCCGGGAATAGTTTTACCCTAGGTAACTGGCTTGCAAAACCGGGCAAATACGGTATTTATAGCAGGGAAATGACAGAGATAGAAATTAGCCCAAAATGGCCAATAAACTACTAATTTCTGGGCTGAAACCACTCCTCCAGGGACAGACAGGCTGCTCAAAGCTCCCCTCTCTCACAGGTGAACAGAGAACTTCCTTCTATCCAATTAAGGTATGGGCAAACACATAGATTTGTAACACAGCCCTGAATTCAGCACTAACCTGAAAACTGGACTATACTAGCTTAGAAAGGCGGGAAACAAGTATATATATATATATATATATATATATATATATATATATATATTTTTTTTTTTTTTTTACACTCAAAAAACACTTTAAAAGCACAGAAAATAATACTTATTGTTATATATCGCAGCTCAGAGTTGTAGTCAATGCCCCTAGTAATACAGTAGGAAGAAACACAAATACAGTAAAAGCAGATGAATAAAGTACAATTTATATATATATATATATATATATATATATATATATATATATAAATAAAACAATAGAAAACAAACAAACTGATTTAAACAAGTTACCCAATTAACCAAAAAAAAGCTCAAAACTAAGCCCTGTTCCAGCAGTCTTCAATCAGATAAGTTCTAACTGCACACCCCTGCTTACTAGGGTGCAGGGGAACCTTCTCCAAAAAAGATGGCCTGGATCAGTGCTCAAGTTATACAAACAAAGCTAGATTCAGCAGGCCTGAATCGGGTCTATGCTACAGCAACAAACCACACCAATTTCAGAAAGAAACAGTTCAAATAAGCAGGCACAGTAAGCCTGTGACCAGATATTCCCAGCTCAGAAGGGCAGAATCCAGCCTCTCGTCCCACAAGAGTGCAGACCACAAACCTTAATGTAGAATAACTGGCCTGAAGCCCAAGTGCTTAAGCCAGAACTAATACACTTTTAGAATAGCAGACACTGGGCCTTCAATCAGCAATTCCCAGCTTAGAAGGATGTAAACTACCTGTCCTGCCACAACAGTGCAGACCACAAATCTTCTTAATGTAAAACAACCTGTAGGAAGCCCAAGTGCTTAAACCAAAAGACTTTGGATAACAGTTACAATTGAATCAGGCTACTACCAAGCAGTAATAAATGCATCAGAATAAATAAAATTGAGTATTTTTAAGAAAAGCAAAATAAAGTATGAGGAAAGACAAATACAGTAAAAGGAAATGAATAAAGTGCAATTTTTTTTGGACCTTCTCAGATCTACTCTCTGTATTAAGTAGAGTGAACACTAGACTCAGAATACATTCTCTTCGGTTGCAGCATGGATACCTAACTCCGCTCTTGCTGGTCCGACCACCATTGTTTCTAGAAAGAAAAATGAACTTACTAGTGAGCCCCTGCCAACTCAGCAAGCTCAGTTTTGACCTCAGTCAATGGTGGGTGACTCTGTAGTGACCAGCAGTCATTCTTCAGATCCCTCACTCAGCTTTCCAACTTTCTGTGGTGTAGGTCTTTCAGCCACCACCAGCCAGGGATCAGCCACTTCCTGTTGTCTGTTCCTGTGTCCAAGCCAGGCATGGAAGAACCATCTTTAGTGGGGCATGGAAACTTACGTGGGGATGCTGCTGGATGTGCCTAGGGGAAAAGACCTCTGGATGGGCCAGGTATTCCTTCTCCAAGTTGATCACTGAAGATAACTTTAAAGGAAAAACACTAAGATAAGCATTGTTCATCAGAAGACAAGGTATCTATAAGAAAATATGTTTTTCTTATTTTAGCCAAGAAATTGTTGCAGACAGTGAATCCTGGTACACAGAATTCAGTACCTGTAAATCGGGCCAGTCAAAATATTCCTGATAAAGACATGTCCAGTGATTTTGATATAGACAGAGACAGGGCTTCCTGTCCTGCAGATTTCCATACCTGAAACTCTGATGCTGAGGAACATTGGAACTCACAATTTCCTTTGGAGAAATTTTCATTTTTTTTCAGATTATTGCCAGGATGAATTAGATGTTTTTATGGGCACAAGTGGATGTTCTCCATGAATAAAGGAGATATATGTTACAAATGGATATATCTCATTTTACGCCTATTCTTCCTCTAGTGTGAGCCCTAGAGGGTATATATATTGCTGCTAGTAATAACCCTGATTCACAACCTTCAGCCCCCCCCCCCCCAAAAAAAAAAGCAGATAGGTTTTACAAAGGTTCTCAAACAAGCAAGCACTTGTTTTCTCACCTTAGGTCAGATCCTACAGCAATATCAATATCTACTTCAGCAGGGAGAAAGCTCCTAGTGTTTGCCAACCCTTCCCCAGTCAACAAGGAGGGGACAATTTTGGACAGATTTGATAAGAGAATTTTTCTTCTACTTTCTAATAGTCCTGTATGTGGAAGCTTGTGCTTTTTTGTATAGATAACTTGATAGACCTAGCTACCACTATTTTTACCCCAAATGTAATGTTGATCTAATTTCTTTTATTTTCAACATGTCCCGAGTATCTAAACATGCCTTAAGGAGTGTTTATGGTGGTGCAGGTGCTATGTCTAAGGCCTCTGCTTTTGCTACTGCTTTGAGGAGGTTATGCCTCCCTACGAAATCAAAAGTTTTCTGTTACAATTTGAATTCAGCTGTAGATAAAAATGTTTTATTTTGCCCATCTGCTACCATGTCCTGAAACTGTTTGATAAGAGAGGGAAATTAATTCATGGAGTTTTTAAAGTTTTCAGACCTCCCACTACAATTCTCTTAGATCCTGTTTCAGACCTAAGAAACAAAACTAGCAATCTCTGCCTTCTCAGGCCAAACAGGGAAAAAAAAGAAACAAGGATCCTTTCCAAAAAAAAAGACAGTCTCAAACTTCAGAATGAATGTGCCAACATTCTTTCTCTCTCCCCTCCTGCCCCAATCTCCCAAAAATTTTCCCAACAACTGTCTCATCACATTCCCTTTTGGCAACTGATTGTGACAGACTCATGGGTGTTAAAGGTGTTTCAGGAGAGGTGTAGTTGGCACTGCATACAAAAAACTAATTTCAGGGGTGTTTGAGACTTCAGAAATATTCTCATATTTTCTTAATCTGAGTCGCATTATCAGATCCCTGCATTGCCCTTTGGGTTATCTACTGTTCCATGGGTGTTTTACAAAGTCTGTAGCTCAAGTTGTAATTCATTGCAGACTGAGGGTTATTCATATTTTTCCATGTTTAGACAACTTACTTATCTTTGCAGATTCTTCAACCAGATGTCAGGAGTACTTAACATAGGTTTCATCTCTTCTGACCAGATAAACATTCAGAAATTTTCCTTGACCCTGTCATACAGGATTGTCTTTCTAGGATGTCTTATAGACACTCTGCTGCAAAAGACTTATTGATGCAGGAGAAGGTGGATGTTTTGTATGGAAACCTTCCAGAGGTTCTCAACTCAGTCTCATACTTCAGCCAGGGAGTTTCTCTGGATTCTGGGGTTCATAGCATTTATGATTCTCATGATTCCTCTCACTAGGTTACACATGAGAAAGATTCAGTGATATCTAAAAGCAAATGGAGCCAGCATTTGGATCTTGTGTATTTTCAGATAACAATCTTGGACTTTATAAAGAAAGGAAATGCGCGTATTCAGACGAGAAATACAAGTAAATGCAGGCCTTCTCTTTTCTCCTCTACCTTCACATCAATCTGTAACTACTACTGGAGACCGTTTCCATGGGGGTTTAAGGTGCAAGGACAGTGGGATTCTTCAGACCCCAAAGCACGTAAATATAAAAAAGATGTTGGCTGTAATTCATGACTTAAACATTTTTTATCATATGTGGACCTCTCCAGGTGATTAGTGACAACACCACATTGATATGGTATATTAACAAGCAAGGAGTCATGAGGTCATACCCCTCCATGTAGGCTGGCTGTGATTGCTTCAGAGTTAACAAATCAGCACTCTTTAACCCTCCAAGCATCTCACATTCTGCCAGAGCAAAACATATTGGCAGACAAGCTGAGCAGGACCAGGACAAACACTCATGAATATAAAATGAATGAGTTGGGTCTTCAGTAATTGATCCGTTTTTAGGGAATACCTCAAGTAAATCTGTTTGCCTCCTTTATAAACAAACAACAGATTCTGCTCCAGGACTGTGTGCAAACAGGCCTTGAAAACAGATGCTTTCTCATTCCCATGGATGGGAATGTTCCTTTATGCATTTCCACCCTTTCCAGTGATATCAAGAGTAATTTTGAAGATTCAAAAGGACTCTCCAGAAATGATTGTGGTGATCCCTTTTTGCCCAGGCAACATCATTTTTCATTTCTTATGGAATTGGCCAAGTGCAATTACGGCAAGATTTCTCACAAACTGGACCTACTAACACAAGACAGGGGAGCTTGATACACCCCAGTTTCAAACATCTTTACTACATGCTTGCATGATTCAATTCTAATAACTTTTAGGCACCTCTTTTCAGAGGATGTGCAGCAGGTGCTAAAGGTGAGAAAACCTAGGACTAGAAAATATTATATTGGCAAGTGGAAGAGATTTTTCTAGTTGGTGCCTGGCCAATATTCAGAACCATATCATGAATTATGTACCATTGCTGCTCAAATTATTTGTGTGAGTTACAAGCATCTGGCCTTTCATACTCCTCTATCAAAGTATATCTTGTGGCCATTTCACCATGGATCCTCCACTTTCTTTTTCTAAAACAGTTTCTGAAAGGACCTGAGACCACAATACAAACAGGTTGCTTCTTCCTGGGATCTTATCTTTGTGCTGGAGAAGGTAACCACATCTCCATTTTAACCTACACATCAAGCAGGTTTAAAGATCATTATGTGGAAAACTGTTCATCTTATTGCTGTGACATCTATAAGAAGAGTATCTTGAGTTGCAAGCTTCCTTAGCTAAACAATCCTTTAATTGGTTTGTGATTGACTGTGCAGTAGCTTGGTAAGAGAAGTTTTTATTTGAATTTATATTTTATTTTTATCACTGTTTTTCACTGCTTCTAGGAAGAAGGGGATAGCTCATAGACAAGATTTACTATGATTTATATTTTGTTGTTTTACATTTAATTTTCACTGTTAGTTGTTAGAAAGGTACAGGTTTTAGACAGGCAAACTCCATACTAAGGGGCCTAGTCAGCTGTAAATTCACACAGACTGCATCAAGGACAATCAAGATCTTATCAAAACAATTCTGCCTTGGTTTATGATTTGTTGATTTGTACTGTTAAAAAGATTAAAATCACAAGAGACAAAAATATGTCTCAACTAAGCTTTACGGTACAAGTGAAGCTCGACTCGAAGAAGAAAGGTATAAATATTTAATTACACTCCAAGCACATAAAAACGGTCAAGCGCTTTCATCTGTATATTACAGACTTCTTCAGAACAGATGAAAGCGCTTGACCGTTTTTATGTGCTTGGAGTGTGATTAAATATTTATACCTTTCTTAAGTCGAGCTCACTGTACCGTAGGTTTAGTTGAGACATATTTTTGTCTCTTGTGATTTTATTCTGTTGTCGGTTGTGCGTTGTGATATTAACTGTTAAAAAGATGTGCAACTGCGAGCATGGTAAGTAGAAGCTGCTGTGCCCATTCATGCATGATGTAAAGGAATACCAGCTTCTGTGTGACTTTCAGAACATGTACAGTCAGAGCAACAACTTTACTGTACTTCATTTAATTATATATTGTTTGTGTGATTTTTTCTTCATAGAATTTGATTTAAGCTCTCTTTGAATTGCGTGGTAACTGATTTTGATTATTCTTTTCTTTTAGAATTTTTTGATGTTAAGTTGTCTATCTCACCTTCATTCTTGCTGGTTGGGTTCGGAGCCGATCCTTGGCTCTGACTCAGCCATCTTCAAAAGCTCGAGAGCTGCTTACTGGCTCGAGGCCCCCCTATATCTCATGATGCCTGGCGCTATATACCCAGATCTCTTTTGCCGCTTCTGCTGCGTGGTTGTTCTACTGGCTCAGGTCGTATAAAACTTTATTATTATTGTATTTTTCTTGTCACAAAACTGTTAGTTTTTAGTGTAGAATCAGTCGTTAGATAAAACTGTTGTAGTTAGTTTTCTCTAAATCCTGATTACTTCTCCTCAAGAAACTCGTTTAAGTTAGAGTTTCCCCTCCCCCCCTCTCCCTTTCCTTACCTCAGAAAGGTTTTTCCGTTTTAGTTAGAGGATAACCCTTTCTCTCTATCTCCTTTAAAAAAAAAAAAAAATATATATATATATATATATATATATATATATATATATATATATATATATATATATTTCCTTAGTATCACTGTTAGTGTTTAGTGATAGTTATCTATAGTGTTTGTAGTACTGCTTATAGTTTTTGGTTGTGGTAGCTGTAGTCTGCAATTTTTAGTGGTTAGTACTTTAACCTTTCAGTGTGTCTTTTCTTGTCCTTGGTTTTCCTCCAGGATGTCCAAGGATCCTAAGCCGTCCGGATTCAAGAAGTGTGACTCATGCTGTCAGAAGATGTCTCTGACAGATGGTCACACTTCTTGTGTTTATTGTCTGGGTGCCGTGCACCTGCAGGACTCTTGCTCGATTTGCCATGCTTTCAGTCCAAGAGTCCTGCAGGAGCGCAAAAACAAATTGATCCTGAGGGGTTTGCTTAAGCCCCAAGATTCACCGGTGAAGGCTCAGCCCGTGAAATCTTCCAGGCCACCTAAACCTTCGGCTCCCAGTTCGGAGCCGTCATTGGGTGAAGCCATACCATCCGTCTCGGCTCCGGCTGGAACCGATGTTCCTCCCTCCCAGTCGGCTCTGACACATTCTTCAGAGCCATCTGAGAGTCGAAAAAGATCCAGGTCTCCTTCTCTGGAGTCGAAACATTCAGCTCCGAAATTGCCTCTACTCCAGTCGGAGCGTAGTCATCGCTCATCCCACTCTTCTCGGCCCTAAAGACTTTCGGACCATGACTTGGAAAGAGTGGTCAGTAGGCTGCTAAAATCTCAGGCCCTAGCCAAAATGTTGTCCAGCCCCCCTCAGGTGTCGGCTCCATCCACGTCTGTAGATATTCCTCCTCCGACTCATCCTATGAGCTCGGAGCCGGAGTTCATTGGGGTTCGAGTCGTGGAACCGTCGGCTCCGATACCTTCTCCTTCAGTACCGTCGTTGGCTCTGATCCCTTCCATGGTACCGTCCCTAGAGGGATCTGGGTGCTGAGACTCCCTCATCTGCTCTGAGGAGGCAAGTGGCATCGGACCCTTGTCTGACCCTGCTCTCCCCCTCGGGGCTTCGGCTCGGTTGAGCTCGGCTCCCACATCTGCCTCGGAGCCATCTCCCTCGGTGCAGAGAGGGGTTCTGGTTTCTTTGGAACTGGAGCCCTCTCTGCGTCCAGGCAGGGATGCCTTCGAGGTGATGAGGAGAGTACTGGCCCCCGAGTCAGTCCCATGATCGATCCCATCGGCTCCTCCCCCTAGGGTGCCTGCGTCAGCCTCTGCCCCTCTTCCAGACCCCAAGCATGGGGATCCAGCGCTCCAGGACACCCCTTTGGGTGTATCCTCCTCTTCCGAGGCCTCCCCTGATCATTCAGAGGAGCCACCTCACAAGAGGAAATGCAAGAGGAAGCATGTTTACTCCCCCGAGTCTGTCACATCAGATACTGACTTAGAGGAGTCGGAAGGGTCCCCAAGATCCCCCTCTGAAGATGTCTCCTTCTCAGACATCCTTGAGATGCTTAGGCAGAGGGGGAACTGGACTGTCCTAAGCCCTTCCGAGGATGAGTCGGTATTCCTGGATGCATTTGGATCCCGATCTTCCACCTCCTGGGTGTCTCTGCCTTTCGACCCACTGATATCTATGGTGGCTCGGAAGGCGTGGTCAGCTCCAGACACAGTTGAACCGACCCCTAGAAGACCTGCAAAATTCATTACTGCACCATAGGACAAACAGTTCTTGACCAAGGGTGTCCCCGTTGATGCCATGGTGGTAGCGGTGGCCACAAAGAAGGAGTTGGCAGAAACTTCTTCATCTGTCCATCTTCCTAACAAGGAGTCCAGGACGATGGACAAATATGGGAAGCGGATGTTCTCTTCAGCGACCTTTTCCATGATGTCACTGAATTACCTGTGCCACTTTACCTGTCTTCAGAGGGATCTCCTGAAAGAGCTTGGAGATACCCTCCAAGATCCATCAGCTGAGGGGGCCCAGGCTAAGGCAGCCTCCCAGCTGGCGACTCTTAATTCAGTGGTAAACTCCTCCATAAGGCTCATTTCGTATGCAGCTGATGGTGCGAGTAGAGCCGCAGGCACAGGCGTTGCCCTAAGGAGGCACGCTTGGATGCGGCTATGTAACTTTGCAGAACCTTTCACCAACACCCCTTTTGACGGTTCCTCTCTCTTTGGATCACAGGTGAAGGATACCCTTACCAGGTGTGAGCAGGAAGGCAAGACTCTCTCTGCCGTAGGAGTCCATTTTCCACTCCTTCCAGACCATATCCCAAGGGTCAGAAGAGTGGAAATTTGTGGTTCCGAAATCCCAGGGAGCCTTGCTGGACACACGTGTTGCGTTCCCGTCCAGGGGCAGAGGAGGGAACAATAATAGACGTCGCCCTCGTGGCAGAGGGGGTCCGCAAAATCAGGGCAGCAGAGAATCCTTCTCTGAGAAGCCCTTCCAGCATCCCTGAAGGGTTGCCCGGCTGCTCACCTCTGGAGGCAGTCGGGGGAAGATTATCGCTGTACCCAAGAGCCTGGCAAGACATAGCACAAGACAAATGGGTACAGTCCGTTATATCCGGAGGCTACCGAATTCCCTTTGTTCGCACCCCCTTAAGGCCAAACAAGTCCCTTCCAGACGTTCCACCCAATCAAAGGGACCAAGCAGTTCAAGAAGTCTCAAAACTGCTAAGAAAAAGGGCCATCCAGCAAGTCCCAGCAGACCAACAAGGATCCGGAATTTACTCAAGGTTCTTTTTGGTACCAAAAAAGAAAGAGGACTGGAGACCCATTCTGGATCTCAGCAGACTGAACAGGTCTGTACAAAGAACAAAGTTCCGGATGGTCACGCCACAGTACATTTTGCCCTTCCTGGGTCAGGACAGTTGGATGTGCTCTATAGATCTTCAGGATGCATACTACCACATCAAAATGGACAGACGCTCCAGAAGATTCCTTTGCTTCCTGCTGGGAGCCAGCCATTATCAGTTCAGAGTTCTGCCCTTTGGTCTCACCACAGCCCCCAGGGTGTTCACCAAATGTATGGCAGTAGTTACCACTCACCTGAGACGGCAGGGATTCCAGGTGTTTCCATATCTAGATGACTGGCTCCTCACTGCTACCACCAGGCATCACCTTCTGTGAGCCAGAGACTGCACTATCGACACTTGCTCCAGGCTAGGTATCACAATAAATTTCGAAAAGTCTGCATTATCACCCTGTCAATCTATCACCTTTATAGGCACAAATTTAAATACCAAAGACATGTCAGCGAGCCTCCCACCAGACAGGGTATTAGTGATTCGCCAGCATGTGAAGATTTTATTAGCATGCAAAAGGATTCAAGCCAGGTTTGTCCTTCAAACTCTGGGTCTCATGGCAGCATTGATCATACTTGTCCCTCTAGCTCGTTTTCACATGAGGATTCTCCAGTGGCTTCTTTTCACCCAATGGTCCTTCCAGCAGCTTCTCATGTCTTACATGATTATGATCACACAAGCATGCAAGAAGCACCTTGCATGGTGGATGGTCTCCACATCAGTTGTCCCACAGCAGACCATTTGTACTCCCCCCTCCAGTTGCTACAGTGACCACGGATGCCTCCCTGATCGGGTGGGAGGGCATTATCAGGGCAGAACAGTCCAAGGCACCTAGCAACCTCACGAGTACCATCTGCACATAAATGTCTTGGAGATGAGGGCCGTGCTCTTAGCGTTGCAGGCTCTTCAGGACTCTCTTCCTACCGGGACCATTGCAATTCAAACGGACAATATGTCTGTAATGTGGTACATCAACAAGCAGGGCGGAACCAGGTCTAACCCCCTATGTCGAGAAGCACTCATACTCTGGCAGTGGGCGATCTCTTCCCAACGGTTTCTGATTGCAATGCACATCCCTGGGAGGTCCAGCGTCATAGCAGAGAGGTTGAGCAGAGCAATTCTCATGCCTCACGAGTGGTCTCTGAACCAGGTAGTTGCGGACCAAATCTTCTGCAAATGGGGCCAACCTTGCTGCGACCTTTTTGCAACTCCCTTCAACAACAAGTGCAGCAATTTCTTCTCTCTCCTTCCACTTCCCCGGCATTCCCCTAGAGATGCTCTAGTCCACGATTGGCCTCAGGGGCTTCTTTATGCATTCCCTCCTTTTCCCCTAATACCGAAGCTAATTCAGAAAGCTACCGTATTGGGCTGCAAAATGATCCTCATTGCTCCTTACTGGCCTCGACAAATATGGTTCCCATTCCTGCATCGCCATCTTCTCGAGCAGCCTTGGACTCTGGACCTAGTTTCAGACCTCCTGATTCATCAATCGGGTGGGTTGCACCAATCCCTACACTCTCTCCAGCTCATGGCTTGGTTGCTCCACTTCCAACTTTAGCCAGGCTTCCAGATATCTCCCCCTCTGTGCGCGAAATCATTTTGTCATCACACTAGTCTACGACTAGAAAAACTTACGCTAGTAAGTGGAAACGTCTTTCTTCCTGGGCAGAGGCTAAAAGTATAGACCCCTTTTCAGCTCCTGTACACCACATTTTGGAATTTCTTGCGGAACTCTTCCATGCTGGGTCCGCTTCTGCTACAATTAGAGTTCAGTTAGCTGCAATTTCAGATTTTCACATTGGCCTGTCGGAAAACAATATCATGTCTCATAAGCTATGTAAAGCCTTTCTCAAAGGAACCACTCTGCTCAGGCCCCCAGTGAGAGATCCTCCACCACCGTGGGATCTAAATTTGATTTTAGCTTCTCTAATTTTGCCCCCTTTCGAACCTGCAGCTTCTTGTTCCTTGAAGTTCTTATCTTGGAAAACCCTTTTTCTGGTAGTTATTACTTCAGCCAGAAGAGTTTCAGAACTCCAGGTTCTTTCTATCCGTCCCCCATACCTCGTGTTCCACAATAACAGGGTTGCTCTTAGGACTAATCCTTCCTTCCTTCCTAAGGTCTCTTCAGAGAGTAACTTGAATCAGCCCATAGACCTTCCTGTGTTTTTTCCTAACCACTCCAACAGGGCGGAATATAAGTTGCATCAGTTAGATGTTCACAGGCAACTATACTTTTATTTGCATAGAACTAAGGACATTAGAAAATCGGACCAACTTTTCCTGTCTTATGCAGTTGGTAAACAAGGTCTTCCAGTCTCCAAAGTAACCTTATCCAGGTGGTTGACTTCTATCATCACATTCATATATCAACTGAGAAATAAAGAATTGCCAGTTAAACCAAAAGATCACTCCACCAGAGCTTTAGCCACTTCGGTGGCCTTTCACGCTAGGTTGCCCATGGAATCTATTTGTGCTGCGGCTACATGGGCCAACCCACATACTTTAATTTCACATTACAAGTTGGATTTGGTTTCCAGGAGCAGAGCTGATTTTGGTTCCACTGTTCTGAAGAGTCTTTTCCGATGAGCCACCCAGGACTTTAGGTGCTAGGGAGGCTGTCCCAACCAGCAAGAATGAAGGCGAGATAGACAATTTAACATAAAGAAGTTATGTACCTACCATAACGTTCCATGTTAGTTGTCTTCTTCTCGCCTTCTTTCTTTCGTCCCACCCTCCATCCCCCTATCCTAGTGGACCGAGAAGAGTTCCTCTTGATTTTTCACTGGCTGAGTCTTCTCTGGCTATTCCTTTCTGACTAGTAGTCTCTCCAGTAGGATTTATGCATTCTAGGATAGGATTCCTTTATTATTATGTCTGCAGTTAGACTTACCAAATGAGATCTGGGTATCTAGCACCAGGCATCATGGGATATAGGGGGGCCTCGAGCCAGTAAGCAGTTCTCGAGCTTTTGAAGATGGCCGAGTCAGAGCCGAGGATCGGCTCCGAGCCTAACCAGCAAGAAAGAAGGCGAGAAGAAGACAACTAACATGGAACGTTTTGGTAGGTACATAACTTCTTTTTCATTTGCAGTTGAATATGGATTCCTTAAATGAGTATGCCACTAATGATTTCTAAAGCACAAATTTCATGTGTAATTTAATAAATGTTATGTATATTTAAAGGTAACGCCTGATAACATTGATGGTCTGTGTTCTTCATGTCAAAAGCTGGATGATTTGCTTACCATTATTAGTTGTAAATATAGACTTACTGATGACGATTGCACTTGTGAAACTGGCACGGCCTGGAGAACTGTTGCTAAATACATTATTGACTGGACTGGTGAGAGAAATAATGTTAGGCAAAGAGCAAATACAGCACATTTAGGAAAGGAAGTGTCTATTGTCTGTAAATATCACTCAACCCCTATGAAACAAGACAATGCCCCTGACAACTTTGGAATTCTAGATACTAGTATTCAGCAATCTGAGGATTCAGAGCAATTAGAAGGAAATAAAAAAGAAAGGAAGACGTTCACAGTAAATAAAAAGAAAGAAAAATAAATTGATAAATGTCTGTAAAGAAAAGAAAATATATGCTGAAAAGGGCACCAATTTGTTATGTAGCACACAGATTACAGGTAATAACAATTTTCTATCAGAAAACCTTCAGTCTACAGAAAAAGGCAGCATTTTGTCCAAAAGAGAAGGTAGAAAAAAAGACAAAGGGCAGGTAAAAAGGAAGAAATCAAAACTGAACATGGAGGGATTGTAGAATATCACTGTAAGAAAAAAGATGAGAAAGACGGACATTGACAACATGGCTCAAGCTGTGGTTGTACAAAGCTAGCTGGATGATAATTGTATGCCTGAAGATGTAGTATGCAATGAAAACATTAGGATTAATAAGACTAATTGTGATGAAATCATTCCTGTGTAACAACTGATAGAGCAGATATTACTGAATTAGAAGTTGAAGATTAGTAAGGAAATTATTCACAACGTATTTCCAGGAACAATTACTCATATTGTTAAAAACATACCAGGGAACACAATATACCTAGACATTGTTTGTGTTACTGAAGAAATTACTCTTAGTTCCAGTCAAGTTTTACCACTGTTGATGTGCAGTGATCATAAGGTTATAAAGGTTAATTTGCTGCTAAATAATTCTGCCAAACTGAAATCGAAATTTATGCACAAAAGATTAATTGTAGATTATGAGGAAGCAAAACACCCACTGTGTAAAATTAATTGGAGTGATGTGTTCAATGGAAAAACTGCAGAAGGAATGTGGAAAGTTTTGAAAGAGAAACTTTGTCACTGCTGAGTTTTAATTGTTAAGTAAAGTATATTACAGTTATTGTGAGTTTAGATAGGAGTTTATTATACCTAAGAGATATTTGAGATTTTGAGTAGTGTTGGATGCATTTGTTTGTGAAGTACCCTGTGTAAGAGGTGTTGTAGAAGTTAAGAGGTGATTTCAAAGTTAGTATGTAGTAGTTGATGGGGCAGAGGATTAGTTACGGTGCGTGAGGTGTAGTAGTTATGTAGCTGATCTTGATAGGATGTTATGTGGTTGGCAAGTATAAGGAGGCTAACTGTGTGAAATTGAAATGTTATAATGTTTGTGAGTAAGATATGGGTAGAGGAACCCATTGTGTAAGAAGAGAATAAAGTGATGTGGTTTGTGGAGAGATAGAAGCGATGAGCTTTTATAGGAGGAAAGATTAAGCAGGTTAGACTTACAGAAGTAGAGTGCGCTGGTTATAGTGTGTTGTAGTAATGGAAGACGTGTGAGAAGTCGCAGTAGTGACCTGGGGTAAGAGTAGTAGGTAATAGAGGGAATAGGAAGTTGTATCATATGGGTGATTGGGGGGGGGGGGGGTAGCCAGGAAGTGAGGTAGGAGGATTTTGGTAGTTGTCGGTATTTCAGTGGAGGAGTAGTGTGAGGTACAGATATTAGGACCAGTTAATTTGCTATAGGAGGGAAGATGGATGGAATATTGCATTCAGCTGTCTCAGAAGGTATTTCATCTCTGTAGGGCTAACAGTGTGACCTAAAGTTAAAACAGCCAAAACAAAATTACATTCTTCATTTGCTTAATGGACACATTTCCTTTTTCACCCTGATTTTCTGTAATACTGCAACTCAGCACTGCACAGTCAGTGATCCCAAAACCGATACAGTTCAATAAATCTAGAAAAGTAAGTCATACCCTGTTAGTGCAGAAGATTATGGCTATGAGTTGTTAATAAGCTCCTTCCTGCAGTCCAGGGTTTGACCCTCTATTTGACTACTATTTGACTGAGCAAATTACTTAACCAGACAGTATTCTAGGCAGTTAAGAAATAGGGATAGGACCCTCAATGTTCTTCTTCAGTACATGCCTAGGCCTGTGAATTTCACTCGCTTTTTTTACAAGATTACTGCCCCATGTTATCCTTATTGCCCTTCCTAGCTGAGTATGGGTAGTTTGTAGTCTCACAGAACCCTTTGACTTTATTTTTAAAATCATTTTACCTATAGTTTACCTACAGCCTCTTTCTACATCCTTCCATTATTTCCATCAACCTAAAAATTCTCTGTTGATGAAACTGCACACTTACTGTCTGTTTCTTAAAAAAAAAAAAAATAAAAATAAAAAAAAAAAAAGCACTTAGTTGACTTTTGGCCTACTTTCTGTTAGTTCCCCCACCCAGCGACCCCCCTTCCTTCCATCTCTTTCCATGAGTGATGGTAATATTATCAACATCCTTCTCCTCAGCATCCAGTTTCTCATCTGTATGATGTGGCATCACAAGTCTCTGAGATCCGTCAGGGCATTCCAACAAAACAAACTCTTCCATTACTGGGAAAGTCTCTCACATTGGTCTTTATCTATAAATTTTGGTAACACCCCCAGTCACCTGCTGACAAGAGTACCTCTTAGGGCATATTGTACAACCCTGTACCTAGCCCCTGCATAAATTACATCTGTCATGAAAAATGGCGAAGATCTGATGTTATCCTAGTCACCATTCATCACGTATGGGTCTAGGATCCGACATCGGATCTGGGCCGGCACACTTAGGCAACAGCTTAGCTCAAGCTCCTCCCCTCGCGTAATGCAATGCTGCCCTCTAACCCCTCAGATCTCATTTGCCACGCTTGAAGACTGATGCAATTTGCTCATCTCCTCCACTGTAGACAAAGTAGGTTAGTTTTCTTTGGGAGCTCTTTCTTATGTCTCTCCTTTAGGCTTTTTCTGACTGATTTTAGTCTTGAATTTGTTTATTGTGTCTAGGTCTTCCGTGTTTACCATCATGTTCTACCCCTCCCATTTTGTATCCCATTTGGCGCTCTTTTAGTTGTAGTTTTGTGTGAGCTTTTCCTCCTTAGTGTTTGTTTTTTTTAGGGGGTTTCTGTAGTTAGCTTTTGTTCTGTGTACTTTTGTGTGTGGACAGACTTTAAGTGCTCGACCCTTTGCTATGGCTTTCGGATTGGATTTGGTTTGCGTTTGTCTGTTTTGGATGTCTGACAAGCTGTCAGGGTTTAAGAGGTGCTCCTCATGCAGTTGGAAAATGCCTGTCTCCGACTCGCACAAGGAGTACCTCTATTGCTTCAGCGCCAGCCACCTGGAGGTTGAATGTGGCATTTGTGCTGCATTCAACCTCATGGCCCTTGTCAAGCATCAAAACAAACTCATAGGGATGGCTCAGGGGGGTCCCTTGGTCAAGGAGTCCTCGACCAAGGAGGGCCACTCTGAGTGTAAGAGAAAACATATCTCTTCCTTCTCCTCTTCTGGGGAGGTATGTAGTAAGAAAATTAGGCTGTCAGATTCCAGGTCTTCGGATCTGACTCCAGCCTTAGCTGAGTAGGATCTGGGGATCTCGGATCCGAAGCCCTTCAGAGAGTCGACACCCAGATCCAAAGCCTCATATCCTAGCTCTTTGGATCCGAGGGTCTCTGAGTCAAATCCTGGATCCAAGGCCTCCGGATCGAGGCCTTCGGATCTGAGCCGGAGCAGACCTTTCACATTTCCAATCCTATCGGATTCAAGGGATTCAAGAACTCTTTCCTCGAATCCTTCTATTTCCTCGGGTCCAATATGGTCAGTCTGAGACCCGTGTCGGATCCTATTGTAGGGGATCATTTATTTAGCCCTCCATGTAGGAGCCATTTGTTGGACCATGGGAGAAGGCCCTCGGGGTCCCGACATGGGTATCCAGCAAGGTACTTTTTCCTCCTGATCCTCCAGGAGCATCCTCTCTTCCGATATGGATAGGATGATACAGTCCTTTTTGAAAGCTGAAATAGAGTTGGGGCTTTTGGCTTCCCCAGCCCACAGGACTGGGGCACCTTCTCCTACTCCCCGATTCTTTTCTCCTCATCCGACCTCAGAGGATTGGACTCAGGGGAGCCTGTGCGAGGCACGGAGGTGGTGAGGGTCTCTGTGACTCCCGTTGTCCCCATCCCATCAGAGTCTATGGCTAGTTCTGCTCTTCGTTCCCTGGGGCTGGCGGGGCCACCGGTCGGGTTGTCACCCAGGAGTCCATGGGGGTGGGTTCTGGTCTGGGCTTTTCGGACCATTCTCTGTTCCTTGGTGCTTGATAGTTCCGGTCCTGCCTTCTATAGAGCATTGGAGGTCCTGATGGGGTCTGCTCCTTCCTCCCTTGTGGTGTTGTCCACAGGGGAGGGAGAGGGGGCTTCATCCACTCCCTTCGCGTTCTGGGTGGTGGAAGGATCTCTCTCTGCTACTAGAGTAGCCTCTCCTGCTCGCCAGGTTCCATCCCAGCCTCATATTTTGAGTGGATCCACTTATCCTGCTCTTGGTCACCCTGTTCGACCTTGCCTTCAGGGGGGAGTTACCCCAATGAGGTCCCCAACTCTTCCAAATCTTCCCCTGAGCCTCCCATGGATGAAGTTCCTCAGAAGAGGACATGTAAGAGGAGACATCTTCATTCCCCGATGAAGTCTGAAATGGAGTAGACGGATATCAATGAAGGGGACGGGTCCCCAAGGTTACCACCCAATAACATCTCTTTCAGGGACATTATGGAGATCCTTAAGTCCAAGGGCGGTTGGTCTGCCCAGCCCCCAGCATTAGAGGAAGCTATGTTTTTGGAGGCTTTCAGTACAGGTCCATCTATCTCTTGGGTGTCCCCCACCCCCTGACCCCTTGATCACTCTCATTGCCAGCAGGACTTGGAAGGAACCCGATACAGTGGAGCCAGTGCCAAAGAGAATGGACAAGTTTTTGAGTCCCGCTTCTGACAAGGCTTTTTGGTCCAAGGCAGTCCCAGTTGATGTGATTGTGGTAGCTGACGCTACCAAGAAAGGTCTGGTGGAACAGAGTGCATCTGTCTATCCTCCCAGTTGAGAGCGACTGATAGATTCGGAAAGCTTGTGTTCGCATCAGCCTCGTTCAGCCTGTGAGCCTTAAACTACCTGACACATTTCGCCCGTCTTCAGAGGGATTTGATAAAGGAGCTTACCACTTCCCTGTCTGAGTATATGCCTGCAGAGGACTTTAAGACCGCTTCTCCTAAGCTGGCCACTCTCATGTCTATAGCTAATTCATCCATAAGGTAGAATCGAATGCTGCAGAGGGTACCTCAAAGGCAGCGGGCACAGGCATTGCCGTCAGGCATCATGCCTGGCTTCGCTTATACGGGTTTGCGGAGGCCTTTAAGGCATCAGTCACCAACGGTCCCTTCGATGGTTTAATCTTCTTTGGACCAACCTTTAAGGAAACTGTAACCCACAGTGAGCAAGAAGGGAGGGCACTGTCGGCCATAGGGATCAAGATGTTCATCGTGTTACACTGCTGCAGTCATTACACTTGGGTTATCCTGCCGTCAGGTGGTTCCCCAGTCGGCCTGAGTTCCAAAGTCTTGGTCCGGCTTCGGTTGCTGTCGCCTCCTCCCTGATGTCAGTGCGACAGGGGTATATAAGATGCAGCCAACGCCATTTTCTTCAGTCTTTCTTGCCGCGCGGTGCCCGAAGCAAAAGCAGTTCGCAAGTGCCAGTCAGCCGACTCCTGAGATTTTCATTCCGAATCCAGAACCAAAGTCTTCTACAAAGCTAAGTACCCTGATGGGGAAACTTTTTCTTGCCTCAGACCGATGTCAGTAAAAGTTAATAACTGTATTTCTTGTGGGAAGCAAATACCTCATAAGGATTTCCATTCCTATTGTATCCCATGCCTAGGCCCAGACCACAACGTCACTGGTTGTCGGTTTTGTGCTAGGTTTAACAAGCGCACTATTAAATGTCGGTTTGATTTTGCCCGACATTATTTTGGCAGAAAATTCAATTACACCATGCTGTCAGAACTTCCGATGACCAGAATACATAAAAAGCGCAAAGACAAGGACAGGCATCCGAGGCCCAAAACTGACGATGAGGCCTCTTCTAGGCCAGTCGCTGGTTCTCCGGTTTTCAGCAAGGCGCCTTCGCAGCCCCTGACAACCGCTTCCACAGAACCACAGACCACCACCGACTCCCACATGGAGCTGGTTGGGCCTTCGGACACACAAGTTTTTCAGCGTACCGAAACTAACCCTTCAGAGGGAACTGAAGTAGTTGAGCAATGCACAGCTTCAGAGGGTGTTTTCAAACCTACCCAGTTAATCATTAAACCCTCTGCTAAGTCTACGCCCCCCCCTAAAAACAAAGAAACAGATACAGCATTCTCCAGGACAGGCCTCCATGCCTAAGAAACAAATGCTCAAAATGGCCAAAGACCTAGTCACCCTGATCAGGGGGTCCCATCCCCCACCTGATAAAAGGCCCAGACAAGATGCAGACTATGAATCTTCCGACCAGGTGTCCATTTCTTCAGATTTATCCTCAGACCTAGGGTATTCTTTACCCCCTTATGAGGATTCTGATGCTGAGGAATCAATTCCATCAGCCTCTCCACCTGAGGACTACTCCTTTGGGGAGACCTTACATACCATGAGGGAGCATTTCCATTGGGAAGGCCAGGATTACTCAGTATCCAAGAAAAGGTTCTGAGACTTCCTTTTATTACCTCAACACAGACCCCTTGCTATTCCACCAGTGTTAGATATTGTGGATGATGTGTATACTGAATCCAGCTTAAATCCTGACTCCCTACCTCCAGCCCCAGTTAAACCTGACAGATACTACAGAGTCCCTGACTCTCACAAAGTTCTGTATAAAAGCCCTGTTGCTGACCCTGAAACTATTTCTCAGGGACCCAAAGGGATTAAGGCCTCATCAGCAAAAAAAACAGTTCCCTCTGACAGAGATTCCAGAGCATTAGACAGATGAGGAAAGAAAGTATATACGTCTGCAACTTTAGCAATGAGAGCTTTAAATTGCCAGTTTCACATGCTAAAATATCAGCAATTTTTGATGTCTCAGTTGAAACAAAAGATGCTTCCAGATTCAGATCCTCCTAATATTAAAGAAATGCAGGATTTATTGCATGCAGCTGAACAAGTGGGAAAACATACTTTGCAATGTGGTTTTGATTCCTTAGAGGCCTCCTGTAGAGCAGCAGTCACAGGCTCTGTCATTAGAAGACATGCTTGGTACGTTACCAGATCATGTTAAGGCAAAATTATTGGATGCACCTTTGCAGCGTGATGTGTTTGGAGTTAAGGCAGAGGAGGTATTAAAGAAGATGGAGGATAAGGCAAAATCTATGCAAATGGTGAAGGATTTCTTACAGGTTCAGCCTCGTTTTAGCAGAAATTGGCCAACAAAGAATTGGTCCTTTCCAGTCACAGACAGACCTCAAAGGGGCAGATACAGACATCCAAGAGGTAGAGGTCAAAACACAAGGTCCTCACAGGCCTCGACAATGGGGTACACCAGGCCAGAAAGAAAGGGAAGACAGGCCCCAACCATATAAAAAGCAGCCTCAATGACTTCCCACTACAGCTGCCAAACAGCTCTCTCTTGGCAGCCCCCTTAGGAGGAAAACTGGCACTTTTCTATCACAATTGGCATTGCATCACCAAAGACAAATGGGTTCTCAACATTGTATCTCAAGGTTACAGGTTCCACTTTCACACTCTGCCAAGGTTAAAAGGAATGCCAAATCTGCCACCAAATCAATGGACAGAGGCTCAAAAACAAATTACAGCACTCATGGACATGAGAGCTATTCAAAAGGTACCACCACAGGAGCAAGGACAAGGATTTTACTCAAGACTCTTTCTGGTTCCCAGAAAGGACAAAGCCTGGAGACCCATTCTGGATCTTTCTTCTCTAAACACTTACCTGGATGTTCCGAAATTCAGAATGTTGATACTACAGCAGCTTTTTCCCATGCTGGGCAAGAAAGCTTGGCTCGTGACTTTGGACCTCAAGGAAGCATACCTGCATGTCCCTATCAGACAAAATTGCAGAAGATACCTCGGATTCATAGCTGGTTCAATGCACTATCAATTCTCTGCACTGCCCTTTGGCTTATCTACTGCGCCCAGGGTCTTCACAAAGTGCCTGGCACCAGTAATTGCATTTTGCAGACAGAAAGGAATTCAAATTTATCCATACCTGGATGACTGCCTGATTCAAGCAGAGAGCAAGGACATTCTTCTAAAGCATCTGGCGTACGTAAAAAAGTTAAGTTGCCTGGGGTACACAGAAAATGAAAAGAAATCAAAGCTAGTGCCCTCACAAGAGATAATATTCCTGGGTGCCAGCTTGAACACAATGGCCCAGATGGCTTATCTCACACCAGACAAACAAGGACAACTGACTCAATACTTTCAATTGATGTCAACAAAGACCTAACTCCCTGCAAGAAAAATTCTGCGGGCCTTGGGCTACATGGCATCTTGTATATTACTAATCCCATATGCCAGACTGCATATGAGGAAACTACAATGGTACCTAAAGAGTGTATGGTCTCAACACTGTCAAAGTTTGGAAACAGTTATACCACTAATTCCTTGCCTTCAACAGGAGTTTCGATGGTGGGTTCAAGCTTCTCACCTCAACAAGGGACAGCCTTTTACTCAACCCACAGCCAGGCAAACACTGACAACAGATGCATCGGATTATGCCTGGGGAACACACATGGCAGGAAAATGTATTCAGGGCGAGTGGCCCGCAGAGCAAAGGCATCTTCACATCAATCAAAAAAAGATGCTAGCAGTACAAAATGCCCTTATAGCTTTCAAGGACCTGCTGCATCCAGGACAACTACTACTAAAGACAGACAACACCACAGTTATGTGGTACATAAACAAGCAAGGGGGCACACACTCCTACCCCCTCTGCAGACAAGCCATGACCTTGTGGAACACAGCTCTAGACTACCAAGTTCATCTGCAAGCGCAATTCCTGCCAGGAAAGAAAAACACACAGGCAGACGACCTAAGCAGAAACATCATGGATCCCTACGAATGGGAATTGAATCCACAAATATTCAGAATTATAACACAAAAATGGTGGAGCCCAGGCATAGATCTGTTTGCATCCCCAACGAACTGCCAGCTACAGAAATTCTGCACAAGGAGTTACCATCCACAAGCATGGAAAGTGGATGCCCTCTCATTCAGCTGGAAAAACCTGCAAGTATACGCTTTCCCACCTTTACCTCTCCTTCAAAGGTACTCATAAAAGCCAGGCAAGAAGAGCCAAAGATGATCCTGATTGCACCAGACTGGCCACGCCAGCACTAGTACCCAATCTTAAAGAACGTAGCACAAGAGGCACCCTGGATTTTGCCTCAAATCCCACATTTGCTGACACAGCACAACAATAAGATACTTCACAGCCAGCTAAAGACCTTAAACCTAGCTGCATGGAAAATTCCTTAGTCAAGCAAGCAATGCCTCTCTCCAAAGCTGTTATGGATGTCATTCTGGAGGCCAGAAGGCGTAGTACCAGAAAGCCTATTCGGATAATTGGAAGAGATTCTGTGCCTGGAACCAGATGCACAGCCTTGACCCTCTTGTCCCAAACATTCCTCAGATGCTTCAATATTTAACTGAGATGCTGGACAAGGGCCTCTCTTTCTCATCCATCAAGATCCACGCCTCTGCCATTTCTGCTCATTACAACACGGATCCACCAATTTTCTCTAATCCTTTGCTCAAACAGTACCTCAGAGGGGCTAAAAACATAAGACCACCCCGTAGAGCACCTACTCCAACTTGGGACCTCAACTTTGTTTTGGAAAAATTAACTTTACCTCCTTTTGAGCCAGCTAACACTGGAGAATTAAAATATATCTCTTGGAAAACTGCTCTACTACTGGCAATAACATCAGCACGAAGAGTTTCAGAATTACAGGCACTAATGGCAGTGGAACCTTTCCTCATTTTCCACCAGGACAGGGTGTCTTTAAGAACTAACCCTACGTTTATGCCAAAGGTGGTATCAAGTGTGGCTCTTAACCAAACTATTCACTTGCCAACTTTTTATCCAAAACCACAGAACAAAGGGGAGAGACTACTACATTCTTTGGACATTCACAGACAGTTACGCTTCTACTTGGACAAGACTAAAGCTTTCAGAAAATCTGAGAAATTATTGGTAGCATATGCTGCAGGAGCACAGGAGCACAGGGAAAAGCCATTTCAAAACAGACTATTTCAAAATGGATATGACATTGCATACATTTCTGCTATACACACCATGGGAAACCTGTACCTAGCAGCATTAGATCTCACTCCACCAGGGCAACAGCCACTTCAACTGCCTACCTCAGAGGAGTACCTACCAAGGATATTTTGGAAGCAGCAACATGGAGTTCTGTGCATACCTTCACCAAGCATTACCATTTGCCTTTATACTCCAAATCTAGAGCTGGTTTCGCCACTGCTGTGCTGCAGGGCCTTATAGCCACCCAATGCCTTATAGAACCAGCCACCCTACCTCAGCTTTGGGATTCCACCCAAGTGTAATGACTGCAGCAGTGTAACACAATGAACATAGTACAGTTTTGTACCTACCATAAATGTAGATGTTCGAGTGTAAACACTGCTGCAGTCCAGGTTATCCTCCCTCCTTCCCCTCTTACTTGATGTTACGTACCTAGGTGTTCTACCCTTTACTACCTATGGGGAGTATTTGTTGGTAACTGAAAATTGTTGTTTGCCTTTCTTTTGTATACTTTACTAGCAATTTGAATTGCCTTCCTATTTGGGGGCACCTGACATCTGGGGCAAGAAAAACTGAAGAAAATGGCGTCGGCTGCATCTTATATACCCCTGTCGCACTGACGTCAGGGAGGAGGTGACAGCAACCGACGCCGGACCAAGACTTTGGAACTCAGGCTGACTGGGGAACCGCCTGACGGCAGGATAACCCAAGTGTAATGACTGCAGCAGTGTTTACACTCGAACATCTACATTTATGGTAGGTACAAAGCTGTACTTTCTCTACTCCCCCAAAGGCTGTTTTCCAAGACCCAACGGGGGAGCAAGAAGATTTAGTTTCATAAGTCACAGTCTTCCTTTTAGGAAGCTCAAGAAGATTCCTCTTCCAGGGATGGTGGAGAGGTTTCAATGGTTGATGCCACCCTAGGGGCAGAGAGGCCCACAAAAGCAGGGCTCCAGGGAACCTTATTCTGAGAAGCCATTTCAGCACCCCTGAGGTGTTACCTGACTGCCCCTCACTGGAGGCAGCCGGGGGCCATTTCTCTTTGCACCCTTTGCCCTGGGAAAAGATCACAACCGATCAATGGGTGCTAAGAATTATATCCAAAGGCTACTGTATTCCCTTTTCTGACCTCCCTCCTATGCCAAAAAGAAGATCTCTCCCCAATGTGCCACCTGGTCAGAGAGTTAGCCCATCTAGAGGTGACCAACCTCATTCTAAAAAGAGCCATCCAAATGGTCCCCACAGGACAGAGAGGTTCTGGAACTCACTCCTGCTTCTTTTTGGTATCCAAGAAAACAGGGAACCTGCGTCCAGTTCTGGACCTCAGTCAGTTAAACCTCTCAGAAGAATTTGACATTTTGGATGGCCACTGTACAGACCATTGTGTCCCTTCTGTACTGGATATGCTTTGTCAATCTCCAGGACATGTGCTATCATATCAAAATTGGTGATTTCTCCACTTTCACCTAGGAGATGATCACTTTCAGTTCAGAGCCATGCCCTTTGGACTCATCACAGCCCCCCAGGTGTTCACCAAGTGTATGGCAGTGGTGGCAACTCATCTCAGGCTGCAGGGATTCCAGGTGTTTCCTTATTTTGATGATTGGCTCCTCACAGCTCCCACACAGCATCAACTGGTGGAGATCACATGCTTTCTTGTTCATCTCTTCGATCAGCTGGGGATAACAGTGAATCTGGCCAAGTCTTCCTTGACCCCATCTCAACAGCTGGAGTTCATAGGCACTCAGTTGGACATTACCTCAGAGATTGCAGCGCTTCCCCTCCGATGCATGTTTCCTGTCCGGGCTCATGTACAATCTCTTCTGGAGGAAACTCTCAGTATCACTTGTTGTAAGGGCTCTAGGTTCTGTGGCAGCAGCCATTTATCTGGTTCCACTGGCCAGGTATTACATGAGAGTTCTGCAGTGGACCATGGCAGTTCAATGGTCTGCTATTTCTCATCCTCTGAGTCCCTATATGGCTCACTCCAATATGCAGAAGATATCTGTCGTGGTGGATGCACTCTCCAGACCTCCTAGTGGGCAGGTCTTTTTCTCCCCCAGTTCTGACGGCTACAGTTACCACGAATGCTTCCCTCTTAGGGTGGAGGAGCACTTCCAGGGGAAGACTGTCCAAGGGACGTGGTTCCTGTCAGAGACCAAACTGCACATAAATGTTCTGGAGATGAGAGCAGTCCTTCATTCGTTACGAGCATTTCAGGACTGCTTTCCTCTAGCGACATTAGCAGTTCACACAGACAACATGGCTGTTGTGTTGTACATAAACAAGCTGGAGGGCACACGTTCTTATCTGCTTTGTTATGAGGCCATGAGGGTTTGGGAGTGGGCGCTTTCTCCTTGCAACGCAAATTCCCGGAGCATCCATCGTGCTGGCGGACAAGCTGAGCAGGGTTATTCTGACCCCTCAGGAGTGGTCCCTGAATCCACTAATGGCAAAGCAGATCTTCCATCGGTGGGGCCATCCGAGCAGCGATATGTTTGCTTCTCCTCTCAACCACAAATGCAGCAAGTACTTCACCCTGATCCCCCCAGAGGGGGAGTCCCCCAGGGATGCTCTGACTAAGGCTTGGCCACCAGGTCTTCTTTATGCCTTTCCTCCATTAGCATTGACTCCGAGAGTTCTTCAGAAAGCAAGATGCCTTAGGATGCATTTAATCCTTATTGCGCCCCCTTCTGGCCTTGGCAAGTGTGGTTCCCTCTTTTGTAGTCTCATCTGAAGCACCCCCTTGGGTGCTCGATCAGGTGCCTGATCTGATCTCTCATTCGTCACTCCATCCACTTCCAGATCTGCAGACCATCCATCTGACAGCTTGGTTTATCCAGTTCCAGTGATTATTGCTAAGTCCAGGCTTGCATCAGCTGTGCAGGACATTATCCTTGCTTCTCAAAAATCTTCTACCAAGAGAGTTTACAGAAGTAAGTGGAAAAGATTTTCTGTTTGGGCTAAAGGTCAGAATCTAGATCCATTTTCAGCTCCTGTTTCTGACATTCTTCTTTTCTTGGCTTCCCTTTTTCAGGAGGGCACTAGCTTCTCTACGATCAAAGTCCAGTTGGCAGCGATTTCTAATTTTCATCTCAGTAACTAACCTACTCTTTCTTCTTGCCTCTGCAAAGCCTTCTTGAAAGGTGTCTTTTTGTTGTGTCCTCCAGTCAAGGACCCTTCATTTCTGTGGGATCTTGCTCTGGTGCTGCAGTCTCAAACTAGGCCCCCTTTTGAGCCTGCCACATCCTGTCACCTCAGATTTCTTTCTTTGAAGACTGCCTTTTTGGTGGCAATAACTTCAGAGAAAAGAGTATCAGAATTGCAGGCTGTGACCATTAAGTTTCCTTATTTGATATTCCATAAAGATAGAGTGGCCTTGAGACCCAATCCTTCTTTTATGCCAAAAGTGGCAACTGAAGCTAACCTCAGTCAGTCTATCCAACTTCCAGTGTTCTTTCCTAATTATGCTAATAAGGGGGAATACATTTTGCATACTGTAGATGTTCATCTACAGCTTTGTTTTTATTTGCACCGAACTAAGCTCTTTTGCAGCTATGACGTCGGGTGGAGTGCGACATCAGCCGAGGCCAGACCCAGACTTTGGAATCCGGCCGACCGAAGGGCTGCCTGACGACAGGACAACCCATTTGTAAGGACTGCAGATGCATGCCTATCGGACATCTACATTTATGGTAGGTACAAAACTGTACTTTATCCTTTGCCTGGACCAGTTAGGGCTCACTCTACCAGGTCAGTGGCTACACCAGCTGCCTTCTCAGCTCTTCAGTCCTTGAATGACATTTGTGCAGCGGCAACTTGGTCTTCTCATACCTTCATTTCGCATTACAAACTTGACCTAGTTTCTAGGGGAAGGGCTTCTTTTGGCTCCACTTTTCTTCAGCATGTCTTCTCGTAAGACCATCTGAGAATGCTGGGTAGCTGGGGACTCTGACTCATATGTGATGAATGGCAACTAGGATAACATCAGATTAGTAGTTATGTACTTGCCATAACTTGGTATCTGTGTTATCCATAGTCACCATTCGTCATGACCCCCATGACCCCCCCCCCCCGAGGGATTGGCATGACTTTGGTGGACCTTTTCTGGTGGCAGGTCTTCTTTGCCTTCTTTCTCCAGGGCAAACTCGACCTGATGGGTTAGAGGGCAGCAGATCATTATGGGAGGGGAAGAGCTTGAGCTACGCTGTTGTGTAAGTGTGCTGACTTGTATCTGATGTCAGATCCTAGACCCATACGTGATGAATGGTGACTAAGGATAACACAGATACCAAGTTATGGTAAGTACATAACTATTAATGTTAAGTTGTCAATCTCGCCTTCGTTCTTGCTGGTTGGGATCGGAGCCGATCCTCGGCTCCGACTCGGCCATCTTCAATAGCTCAAGAGCTGTTTACTGGCTCAAGGCTACCCCATATCCCATGATGCCTAGCGCTAGCTACCCAGATCTCATTTGCCGCTTCAGCTGCAAGGTTCCTGGATACTGGCTCAGGCTCGTATATCTTTATTAATCTGCCTTTTTTTGTCAGATTAGTGTTTTTGGTATAGTAGTTGTTGTTCTTTCATAGTCTATTATTGTATATCTAGTTTAAAGTGTTTAGTGTATTGTAGTTTTTTTCCTTAGAACTCGTTTAAGTTAGAGAGTTCTCCACCCCCCCCCCCCACACTCTTCTGTTGTAGTGTTAGGTAGCCGTTTAAGTTAGAGGCTTCCTAGTCTTTTAAAAAAAAAAATCCATCTAATTCTGTGTTATTTTTTGTGGTAGTGTTCCATTTTATTTATTGTTGTCTGGCTTGTTGGCCAAAGTAGTCTTTAGAGTGTGATTACTGTTTTTTTTTGGATATGTCTAAGGAATCCAAAGTGTCAGGATTCAAGAAGTGTGACTCTTGCTGTCAGAAAATGTCACTGACAGATGGGCACACTTCTTGCGTCTATTGTCTAGGCGCAGTACACCTGCAACTCTCTTGTTCTATATGCCATGCATTTAGCCCAAGAGTTCTGCAGGAGCGCAAGAAAAACTTATTTTGAGGGGTCTTCTCAAGCCTCAGGATTCACTGGCCAAGGCTCAGCCAGTGAAATCCCCTAAACAGGCCAAATCGTCGGCTCCCAGCTCGGAGCCGTCATCGGCCCTACTCTTGCCTTCTACTTCGGTTCCGGCTGGAACCGAGGAGTCTGCTTCCTTGTCGGCTCCAATAGTACCCTCGGAGCCGTCAAGGATCCAAAAAAGGCCGAGGTCCCCTTCACTAGAGTCCATTCATTTGGCTCCTCGGTCTCCCCTCTTGCAGAGTGACCATAGTCACAGATCTTCACACTCCTTTCGGTCCTCTAGGCTCTCGGACCATGACGTGGAGAGAGTGGTCAGTAGGTTGTTGAAGTCGCAGGCACTGGCCAAAATGTTGTCCAGCCCTTCTCATCAGGTGTTGGCTCCGTCCGTTTCTTTCGATGTTCCTCCTCTAACTCCATTGAGCTCGGAGCCGGAGTTTATTGGGGTTCGAGTCGTGGAACTGTCGGCTCCGATAACTATCTCTCCTTCGGATCTGTCGTCGGCTCTGATCCCCTCGATGGTGCCTTCCGTCGACGGATCTGGGCACTGAGACTCCCTCGTCGGCTCCGAGGGAGCGAGTGGCATCGGACCCTTGTCCGACCCCGCTGTCCCTCTCAGAGCATCGGCGCAGGTGAGCTCGGCTCCCACATCGGCCACGGAGCCATCTCCCTTGGTGCGGAGGAGGATTCCAGTCTCCTCGGAGCCGGAGCCTTCTCTGCATCATGGCAGGGATGCCTTTGATGTCATGAGGAGTGTGCTGGCCTCTGAGTCAGCTCCACCTTTGTCCCCATTGGCTCCATCCCCAGTAGTGCCTGCGTCAACTTCTGTCCCTCCTCCAGACCCCAAGTGTGGGGAACCGGTGCTCCAGGTCACCCCATTGGGTGTTTCCTCTTCTTCCGAGGCCTTCCCTGATCATTCAGAGGAGCCCCCTCGGAAGAAATACAAGAGGAAGCACATTGACTCCCCCGAGTCTGTGACTTCGGATATGGATTTCGATGAGTCAGAAGGGTCCGAGATCCCCCTCTGAAGATGTTTCCTTCTCGGACATCCTAGAAATGCTTAAGCAGAGGGGGAACTGGAATACCCTAGCCCCTACCAAGGACAAATCTGTATTTCTGGATGTGTTTGGTTCCCGACCTTCCACCTCCTGGGTTTCTCCGCCCTTCGATCCACTAATGTCTGTGGTGGCTCGAAAGGCTTGGTCAGCCACGGATACAGTGGAACCAACCCTGAGGAGACCAGGCAAGTTTATTACTGCACCCCCAACAAGCAGTTCCTGACTAAGGGTGTTCCCGTTGATGCCATGGTGGTAGCAGCAGCCACGGAAACGTCTTCCTCTGTCCATCCTCCTAACAAGGAGTCCAGGACCATGGACAGATATGGGAAGCGAATGTTTGCTTCAGCGACCTTTTCCATCAGGTCACTGAATTATGTATGCCATTTCACCAGGCTTCAGGGGGATCTCCTGAAAGAGCTCGGAGATACCCTGCAGGATCCATCAGCTGAAGGGGCTCAGGCTAAAGCAGCCTCTCAGCTGGCAACCCTTAACTCAGTAGTCAACTTCTCCATGAGGCTCATTTCCTATGCAGCTGATGGGGCGAGTAGAGCCGCAGGCACACGAGTGGCACTTCGGAGACATGCATGGATGCGGCTGTGTAATTTTGCGGAACCCTTCAGAGCATCATTCACCAGCACTCCCTTTGACGGTTCCTTTCTTTTTGGACCACAGGTGAAAGACACTCTTACTAGTTGTGAGCAGGAAGGCAAGACTCTCTCTGCCATGGGAGTCCATTTTTCCACTCCCTCTAGACCATACCCCAAGGGTCAGAAGAGTGGAAAGTTGCGGTTTCGGAAATCCCAGGGATCTTTGCCTGACACACGTAGTGATTTTTCCTCCAGGGGCAGAGGAGGAAATAACAATAATAACAGACAGCGCCCTCGTGGCAGAGGGGGTCCGCAGAACCAGGGCAGTAGAGAATTCTTCTCTGACAAGCCCTTCCAACATCCCTGAGGTGTTGCCCAACTGTCCATCTCTGGAAGCAGTCGGGGGAAGACTTTCATTGTACCCAAAAGCCTGGCTAAGCATAACGCAAGACAAATGGGTACATTCAGTAATATCCGGAGGTTACAGAATCCCATTCGTTCAACCCCCTTTAACGTCATGCAAGTCCCTCCCAGATGTTCCACCCAATCTGAGGGACCAAGCAGTTATAGAAGTTTCAAAACTGCTAGAAAAAAAGAGTCATCCAGGAAGTCCCGGCAGACCAACATGGATCCGGAACTTACTCAAGGTTATTTTTGGTACCAAAAAAGACAGGGGACTGGAGACCTATTTTGGATCTCAGCAGACTTAACAAGTCTGTTCAAGGAACAAAGTTTTGGATGGTCACACTACAGTCCATTGTACCCTTTCTGGGTCAGGACAATTGGATGTGCTCAATAGATCTCCAGGATGCGTACTATTACATCAAAATGGACAGACGGTCCAGGAAGTTCCTTCGCCTCCGGCTGGGAAACAGTCATTACCAGTTCAGAGCTCTGCCCTTTGGTCTCACCACAGCCCCCAGGGTGTTCACCAAATGTATGGCAGTGGTCACGGCTCACCTGAGGCATCAAGGATTCCAGGTGTTTCCATATCTAGACTACTGGCTCCTTACTGCTACTACCAGACATCAACTCCTTCAAGCCAGGGACTATACAATCTCAGTTTGCTCCCAGCTAGGCATTACCATAAATTTCGAAAAATCTGCCTTGTTGTCCTGTCAATCTATTACTTATATAGGAGCAGACTTAGATACAAGGAGCATGTCCGCAAAGCTACCTTTGGACAGGTTGTCCACAATTCGCCAGCAAGTTCAAGTCCTCTTGCAATGCAGAAGAGTACAAGTCAGGTACGTCCTTCAAACTCTAGGTTCTATGGCGGTGGCAATTCTTCTGATACCCCTGGCCCGCTTTCACATGAGAATCCTGCAGTGGCTTCTTTTCACGCAGTGATCCTTCCAACAGCTCCCCATGTCTCACATGATCATCATTACAGAAGCATGCAAAAGGCACCTTTCCTAATGGATGGTCTCCCCACTAGTGATTTAGGGCAGACCCTTCATTCAGCCCCCTCTGGTTGCTACAGTGACCACAGATGCCTCCCTGATATGGTGGGGGGGCATTATCAGGGAAGGACAGTCCAGGGCACTTGGCAGGCTCACGAGTACCATCTGCATATAAATGTCCTAGAAATGAGAGCCGTGCTTCTAGCGTTGCAAGCTCTTCAGGACTCTCTTCCATCTGGGACCATTGCAATTCAAACGGACAACATGTCAGTGGTGTGGTACATCAACAAGCAGGGTGGAACCAAGTCCTACCCCCTATGTCGAGAAACGCTCAGACTCTGGCAGTGGGCGATTTCCTCCCAATGATTTCTGATTGCGACGTACATGCCTGGGACGTCCAACATCATAGCGGATAGGGTCAGCACAGCTATTCTCATGCCTCATGAGTGGTCTCTGAATCAGGCAGTTGCGGATTTAATCTTCCACAAATGGGGACAACCTTGTTGCGACCTTTTTGCCACCCCCTTCAACAGCAAATGCAGCAACTACTTCTCCCGCTTCCTGGTCACTCTCCCAGAGACGCTCTAGTCCACGATTGGCCTCAGGGACTTCTTTATGCCTTCCCTCCGTTTCCCCTGATACTGAAACTCATTCAGAAAGCTATGTCGTTGGGTTGCAAAATGATCCTCATTGCCCCCTACTGGCCTCGACAGATATGGTTCCCATTCCTGCACCATTACCTTCTTGAGCAGCCTTGGATTCTGGATCCGATTCCAGACCTACTGATTCATCAATCAGGTGGGCTGCATCAATCCCTTCAAACGCTCCAGCTCACAGCTTGGTTGCTCCACTTCCAACTTTAGCCAGGCTTCCCAGTATTTCCCCGGCAGTACGCGACATTATTGTTTCCTCGCATAAGTCTGCCACTAGGAGGACTTACGCTAGTAAATGGAAACGTTTTTCTTGTTGGGCAGAGGCTAGAAACATAGATTCCTTCACAGCCCCTATCCACGAAATCTTGGAGTTCCTAACAGAACTCTTTCATTCGGGGTCCGCTTCTGCTACAATCAGGGTTCAATTAGCGGCCATTTCAAATTCTCATGTTGGATTGTCTAATGCAAACATTATGTCTCATAAGCTATGTAAAGCGTTTCTAAGAGGGGCTACTCTCCTTAGACCCCCAGTGAGAGATCCCCCTCCTCCTTGGGACCTTAATTTAGTACTAACCTCATTAATTATGCCCCCTTTTGAACCAGCAGCTTCCTGCTCCATTAAGTTTTTATCTTGGAAAACTCTCTTTCTGGTAGCTATTACTTCAGCCAGACATGTCTCTCAACTTCAGGCACTATGCGTCCGTCCTCCATACTTAGTTTTTCATAAGGACAGGGTCGCTTTCAGGACTAATCCCTCTTTCTTTCCGAAGGTCTGCTCAGAAAGTAATTTGAACCAGTCTATAGACCTACCTGTGTTTTTCCCTAACCACACCAACAAGGCAGAATACAAGTTACATCAATTGGATGTTCATAGACAGTTGCGTTTCTGCCTGCATAGAACGAAGGATATAAGGAAGTCTGAACAACTTTTCCATTCCTATGTTCGGGGCAAACAGGGTCTCCCAGTTTCCAAAGTGACCTTATCCAGGTGGTTGTCTCATATCATTACCTTTATCTATCAACTAAGGAACAAAGACTTGCCAATCAAACCGAAGGGTCATTCTACCAGGGCCTTAGCCACCTCTGTAGCCTTCCAGTCTAGGTTGCCCATGGACTCTATCTGTGCCGCTGCTACTTGGGCAAATCCTCATACCTTTATTTCTCATTACAAGTTGGATTTGGTCTCCAGAAGTAGAGCTAACTTTGGTTCCACTGTTCTGAAGAGTCTGTTCCAATGAGCCACCCAGGATTGTAGGTGCTAGGGACGCTGTCCCAACCAGCAAGAACGAAGGCAAGATTGACAACTTAACATAAAGAAGTTATGTACCTACCATAACGTTCCATGTTAGTTGTCTTCATCTCACCTTCTTTCTTGCGTCCCCCCCCCCCCTCCATCCCTCTAGCCTATGGGACTGAGAGGAGTTCAGTTTTTCACTGGCTGAGTGTTCTCTGGTTTGTTTCCTTTACTGACTTAGACAGTAGGACAGGTATGTTTAACCATTTGTTTGGAGGAGTTTCCTCCTATAGCTATGTCTGGGGTTAGCGATTTCAAACGAGATCTGGGTAGCTAGTGCTAGGCATCATAGGATAAGGGGTAGCCTCGAGCCAGTAAACGGCTCTCGAGCTATTGAAGGTGGCCGAGTTGGAGCTGAGGATCGGCTGTGATCCCAACCAGCAAGAAAGAAGGCGAGATGAAGACAACTTACATGGAACATTATGGTAGGTACATAACTTCTTTTTTCTATGGATGTCCTAGTTGGTCACATGATAGATATTGGTGCACCTAGTACTAATGCACAACTAAACCCACATTTTTGTAGCACTACACAGTTGAGGATACAGTAAATATTCTGTCCCAGTTAAAGTGAAAGACATTATGTAAATCCTTTGCAGTATTATGAATCACTGGTAGCATAACTTCTTCCACATAGTCCCATAACCTTTTTATTTTCTGTAAAGGAATCAGTGGAACGCATTTATTATTTAATCTTAGTCAAACAGCAGCATCCACATTTGGTGTGTAAACGTAATTTGTACTATTCAGTTTCATAGTTGAATAACAAGGTATAACAGGACTGGAGTCCTGTTTTCATACCTCATAATGACTGTGTCAATCTCAAAGCTGCTCCAGCAAGAAGTCTCAGGGCTCAGTTTTTAGACACATGATGACTTTCGTGAAGCATACTCTGTATCTCCAGCAGTTAGAATTCATTAGTCTCTAAGCAATTTCCATGCATGATATCTGTCCAGTAGCGAGACCTCACTACCCCTTTGCCAAAGGTGAACCCCATAGTTATGTTTGGAAAGGATGAAATTACCTGTATAGCTTACTACAAAGATTATTCCTTCTTTCAAACCATGCATTATTTATAAATGCACCAGTTACCACCTTTAATACTTCATTTTCTCAGTCCCACTCATCCACCTCTGCCCTCTGATATTTCTCAGTGTATCCCAGGAACCTTCTGAGTGTTGCTGGCAACTGAGAGATGGAAGCCTTACTGTGACACATCTTCTTAAATTAAGAACTGCCATCAGTTTTTACCTTCTCTTCAGCAGAAGAAGTAAGAGTGCTCATAGCTCTTCTTCCATTTGTAAAGTCTTCTCCAGTATCTTGTTGTTCAACAGCATAGGTGACTGGTTAGCACTAATCAGTATTGCATTTGTGCACTGTCACAGCTGACCAAATTAGTCTTCTTCTTGCACTCCATCTCAGTCTATGGACAAGTGTTCACCCATTTCTTCAAACACCGTCATACACACTGCTGCTAACTAGGGAGTCTAGAAGCTTCCCTTTTCAAAGGGGAAAGCAATGTCTTTGGTGTCCTGGCCAAGTTTCTATTTTGTACGAATACCATATTGCATCATCTGTGAAAAAGAGCCGATACCCTACCCTGTCAACAGAATGCCAGGAAGGATTGTCTTGTTGGAATGTTTGTTTTCCAGTAGGAATGATTTTTTCATTAAAAATGACTGCTTTATTTTAAGAAGATTTTCACTCATAAATTTGTCAGTGAAGAGTAGCCAATTCTTAACTTTGTAACATTCCCATCTTTATTTGAAGTTTCAAGAGAGAAAGCATAGAGAACAATTACAGCTGTAAATGATTTCAGTAGTATATCAGTATAGCAACAGTTATGTCAGGAATGAAAAGTTTTCTTTTGGATGACTGCTTCACAGGTGTACTGGATTATTAACTTTTGTAGTTCATAGTCTCAGTGAGAGGGTGAAATCCTTTAATAGGATCTGTTGTTCTTCCCAATCCTGTATTATTTTAATCTTTTTTTCTCTCACTAGGATGAAAAGAAGTGCTTCTTTTGTGATTCACGCAGGCCATATGACACTCTATACAATGTTAACAGTCACCGCATTGAGAATGTTGTCACCACCTTTGCTCCCCATCGCAAGAAGGCATGGTGGCAGTCGGAGAATGGTAAGTGTCTCCCACAGCTTTTCTTGAACTAAACTAGATAACTGTCTTACCTACTGACAATTTAATATTTAGGCTGGGATATTTCTCTCCCAGCTTCAGACAGTCTAGACTTCTTGATTAATGGTCACTGTCTTAATTCATAATAACCTTTTTAAAGCTACCTTTCTGTACTGATGCTATCCTTCCTGCTTGCTAGTTTAGTAAGAGATGGAAAGTTATGTTATAGCTGCATGAATTACAAGCCAAAATGGTTTAATTGTGATAGATACACTTTGCCCTTACTTTGCATTGTGGTTTGAGTGGGAATTTATGAACGATTTTGCTTTGAAATTTTTTTAGGAATGTCAGGTGGCCCAAGACAAGTAGCATCTATGCTTGATTATATTTAAAATATGCATCTTTTTAAGGGGGTCAGTAGTCAGTATTTGTGTAATGAAATAGCATGCTCAATTATGGACATCAGTACAGAGCATTTTCATAGATCTTTGATAGTGGAAATGCTAACTGATTACGTAAGTTTATAAGCGGTAATTAGACTGACACTTTGATTGGCATGCAATTCTGTACATGGCCTTGTCATATCCTCAGAACTGTGTAAGACTAAAATAACTGACTGCTGAAATCTTCTCAACTGTGTAAGTGTTGGAATTGCATCTTCTGAGATTCCTAGCTTGGCCCAGTTCAGAATTTAATGCTGCAGACATACTCATGAGTGTGCTCAGTTTTTAACAGAAAATTTCATGATTCCACAGTTTGTACTGGGAAGATGTGGCCAAACCCTGTGGTCACCTGTTTTTTTCTGTCACCCACACAGCTCATAACTTGATTTCTACTGTTCATTGTATGAATGTTCTCACTTTTGATGCCTAAAATATGTAAACATTCAAAGAGTAGATCACTGTCCAGGGCTTATTGCCTGTGAAAAGACCACTGTATGTAATGTTGTCAGAAGTTTTAGTGCTTCATCCAGGACCACCTGCAGGAAACAGAGAAGCTCAAGGCCTGCATTACAACAAGGAAAACAGTTATAGGCAGGAGGGTCTTTTATGCAATGTTAAGTGGGTGCCAAATTGGTGGTAGAAGGTAAGGGATCCAGAGACCATATATTGGTGAGAGTCACCTCCATCAAAGTTTAGTTTTGAGGCTTCCTCATGTACCTTGTGAGTTGCAAGCTCTCTCTCAGTCAAGAAGGGGCCAGTAGTACAGTCCTCACTTGGTGATACTGAGAGGAATGTAGCCAGTACACCAAAGCATCCATCGTGGAGAATGCTTTCTGAATTTGCAGTACCAACTGTCTCATAGTTTAGCAACTAGGGCTTAAACGTGACTGGACAGCTGACATGGTGTGATCCCTTTATTCCTATAGAGAAAGCTTAACACGTGAATTTTAGATTGGGGTGCATGCTTCCCTGGTCTCCTCCCTCTAACCACTCAGATCAAGCACGGCTTACCAGGTAGAATGGAAGAGAGCCCTGTGAGCCTCCCATTCCAGCTGGTATATGAGAGCAGCCCAGACAGTGCATGTGTGTGTGCTGTTCAGTATCTGGGAGTAATTGTCTTTCAAGGTATACAAGTGCATGTTTATGGAGTACAAGTTAATGTCAGCACCAGACAGTATGTATGCCTCTTGTGAAAATGTACCATGTCTCACACATGCTGGGATCATTGGCCAGCACTCAAGCCTCACCTACACTGTCCTTGTTACAGTGCATATTGGTAATGCCAACTCCCGCCCCTCACCTCAGTGGAGCTAGGAGTGGGAAGTTTTCTCCCTCACTCTCAGCTTCCATCCTGGGGAGGGATTAGAAGGATCAGTATGCCTTTAATCTATTAGGTGGACAAGATTAATGAGACTTAGACCTTCCCTTACTTGCAGATAACACCCCCCTTGTGGAGGATCTCAGGCTTTTGAATTCCAGTGACCTCGAGACTGTTGCTGCACTCCCTTTTCTCCAGAAAAATTTACATTTTCTGTCTTCCTAACATAAAGGAAAGAAGGTCTGATAAGGACCAGTATGACCGAGGTTTGAATAGCATCCCAGGCAGTAAACAAGTCAGTTGGGATGGAGAGGAATGATGCCTCTTCCTCTTGGAGGATAATATAGTGTGTGTGTCAGCATAATGTAGAATATTTACTCCCTAGTGAAGTTCAGAGATGGAGAAAGTGCATTTGTTTATGAAGGAGGACTGGGCATTGACAATTATACTACTCTGAAAGGCAAATGATTTCTTTCTTGAGTATCCCCATTGCATGCCAGCCTCTTTATGGATGCACCGGGATTGCTAAGGCTTAAGCAAAAATGGTTGATGACTTGAGTGGAGAGGTATTCTTGCCTGGTGCAGGGAGTGAAGGAGCACTAAACTTCTTCCCTTTATTGGAAAGAAATAGGCAGTTGTCACCTTTGGGACTTTCAGCTGACAAGGATAGAGGAAAAAAGGGATGTAGTGGAAACCAGAAAAATGAAATGCTTAAATTGGTATCTAAGAAAGGATGAACCTCCTTGGGCCACCTTTCCCTTGGAATGTAACCTTAAGGGTGACATTTTTTGGAACTTGAGAAAACCCAAATTCACCCATTTCTGCTCTCAAGAAGGCTGACTCTGTAAATCACCAACAGAGTGAAGTGACATCTTGACCAAGCATCCCAAGGCAGCTTCTTACATGATCTCTTCAGTCCAGCACAAGACTCGAGATCATGACACCTTTTCACTTTACTGCCTGATTAGATGTCAAGGGTTTTGGACAAAGGTGAGCAAGAGTTTATACTCCTCTGCCCCTTTGGCACTATAGACGCTTAGTTGTCTGTCATACCTTTTCTGCTTGTAGTCCTCCTCTGTTGACATAGTCCTGTGGAAGGTAAGAGATTTTGCTGAATATAGGATTAAGGAAGCTCTGGAGGGGAAAAAAAAACGATGTCACGATTTCTGCAATGTGCTTCTGCATAACTGTGTGCAGCTTTGACTATGCTGATCCTATTGCTAAGTGACAAGCTCAAGAATTTGTCTTCTCTGGGTGGTATAGCTCAGGTTGTTCTCTGTACAGGATGAGGTGAGGAAGACCATTATGGTAGCTTCTTTTTAGAGGGATGCCCTTTTTGGGAAGGTCACCAGAACCTAGCTGAATATGTCTAAAAAAAAGAAATAAGGTTAACCACAATTGATAGTCTCTATAGTATCCCCAGCCTTCCTTGTTCTCCTGTAAGCTTATAATAGTTTTTCAAGATGAAGAAGACTCCTGTAGGATGAAGAGGACCTCCAAGTGACAGGTGCTTCTGCTTCCCCCAAGTCCACCCAAAATGTCTTCTAGAAGAGCAGGTCCACCAGCAGAGAAAATTGCAGTCCTAACTATCTCTCAGGACTGCCTGTTTAGTCCAGTTATTTAAGTTCATCCAGCTTGAGGATGAATTGTTATAGACTATAAGGTTTTAGATATAATGGTGGATAGCCATGTCCTTTAGCTCTTAGGCTCTCATCAGAAAGAGCTCTGCTCAAGGACTAGGCAGTCACCACAGAACTCCTGGATCAGGTCCAGGCACTACACCATAAATGAGGCTGCAAATCCCATTCATTTTTTCAGAAAAAGGCAAGAGGTTCTACTTGCACCTTATATTCCATTCTGAATTTTATCAACTTCACTGAGTGCATTGGGTACCTCAGATTCTGGTCACCTTCTGGGGAGGGGGGGGGGGGCGTCTTTCTCTGTTGCAGCAATAAGTCTGGATGACATCTTTGGATATGATGGACTTGTTTTGGTACATCATTAGGTCCTCAGTGGAGGTTCTTTCACTTCATTCTGATTGGGCTTTGCTGTCAGTCCAGGATTTGCCATGTGGTCTTTTCTCTTTCTAGCATTGAGGTGCTAATGGTGGGAGCAGAGACTTTGCAGAGAAAGGAAATTCTTGATGTTAAGTTGTCAATCTCGCCTTCATTCTTGCTGGATGGGTTCGGAGCCGATCCTCGGCTCCGACTGCTTTAGCTCGAGAACTCCTTTTACCAGCTTGAGGCAACCCTATATCCCATGATGCAAGGCGGAACTACCCCAGATCTCGTTTGCCGCTTAGCGAAAGAGGTCTCCTTTGCCAGCTGAGGTAAGTTTTTTTCTTGTGAAATAAGAAAAAGTGTAGTTAGGGGTTTATTTTTCCCTTTTAGTGTCAGTTTAGTCTGTACTTAGTTACAGCCCACCCTATTCCCTTGTTTTTAAACCTTTTATAATCTTTATCTAAAGTTTTTTTAGTCAGGCCTAGATGTTCTTCGTTCCACATTGCTGCAGTCCTAACTATTGGGTAGTCCGCTGTCCAGTCGGCCCGAATACCAAAGTATATGGCTGACGTCGGTCAAGGCGCATTAGACTGACGTCAGTACGTCAGGGTACTAATGCGCATGACCGACGCCATTTCTTCAGTCTTTTTTGCCACATGGTCCGATGCAGAAGCAGTTCTTGCGAGTGCAGGTTGGCGTTCTGAAATATTTCCGAAGTCGGAGTTTCAGACCGAATCAAAGTTGGCTAAGTACCCCGTTGGGGAGCATTTTGGTTTTTTCTTGCCTCAGTATTTAACCGGATGTCAGAAAAAGTGAATAACTGTATTTCTTGTGGGAAACAGATACCTCATAGGGATTACCATACTCTGTGTATACCTTGTTTAGGGCCTGAGCACGACGTTGTTGGTTGCCGCTCTTGTGCTAGATTTAATAAACGCACTATTAAGAGAAGGTTTAGACTGTGCCAGGTTAGTGTTTGGGAAGCGTTGTAATTACAAAATGCCGTCGGATGCTCCGACGCCCGCTTCGTCTAAGAAGCGCAAAGACAAAACAGCGAAGCCTAGGGTGGATGAACCGGCAGTCCCGGACGTCGGTTCTTTAGAAGGCTCTGTGGAGCCAGAGGTTTTGCCAGGAGTTTCTTTGGAGTCTCAGGCAGAGACTTTATTGTTACAGGATGTGCCCTCTCAGGAGGTAGGCCAGGCTGAGGGGGCTACTCAGGTAACTGTTCTTCCCTCTGTTCCCAAGACAGTTAGAGCTTCTCCTACTGTTGCCAAAGCTTCTTTCAGAGGTAGGCCAAGTTCAGCTACAGTGGGGGTTTCTCCTAGCACTTCAGGTACTGTGCCTAAGAAACATATGCTTAAAATGGCAGAAGATTTAATTACTATGATTAGAGGCTCTATGCCCCCTCCTGATAAGAGGCCTAGGGTGGAACCTGAGTTTGAGAGTTTGGAACAGTATTCAGAGGCTTCGGAGTCTTCTGCGGAAGACTAACAGGACTTTCCTCCTTATTCTGATTCTGATGTGGATGATTCCACACCTACAGCTTCTCCTCCTGAGGATTTCTCATTTTCAGAGACTCTGCATTCCATGAGGGAACACTTTAAATGGGAAGGCCAAGATTACTCTGATTCCAGGAAAAGGCTTAGGAATTCTTATTTTACCACAACATAGGCCCTTAGCTATACCTCCTGTGTTGAATGTGGTGGAAGATGTTTTTGCAGAGGCTTCCCTGAACCCTGACTCTTTGCCTCCTGCTCCTGTTAAACCTGATAGGTACTATAGGGTGCCCGAAGCTCATAAGTATTTGTTTAAGAGTCCTAGGGCGGACCCAGAAACTGTTTCTCAGGGGCCTAAAGGTGTTAAGGCCTCTGTGGTTAAAAATCCTGTTCCCACTGATAAAGAGGCAAGGGCTTTGGATAGGTGGGGAAAGAAAGTGTATACTTCTTCCACTCTAGCCATGAGCGTTGAATTGTCAATTTCACATGCTAAAATATCAAAATTATCTCCTTTCACAATTGAAATCTAAGGTGGATGCTTTGGCGGAAGGTATAGAGTGTAAAGAGTTGCTGGATTTACTTCATGTGTCTGAACAAGTGGGTAAGCATTCTTTGCAATGTGGTTTTGATGCTGTGCAGGCCTCCTCGAGGGTGGCTGCCACTAGTTCTGTTCTTCGCAGGCATGCCTGGTTGAGGGATCAGAATTTAGCTGAGCATGTTAAGTCAAGGATTTTGGATGCTCCTTTACAGTCTGATGTGTTGTTTGGTTCGCCTGTGGAAGCAGTTCTGAAGAAAATGGAGGACAAAGCTAAGTCTATGCAAACTGTTAAAGATTTCTTGCAGGTGCAGCCACCGAAGTTTAGTAGAAATTGGCCTACTAAGGGATGGACATATCCTGCTTATGATTCCCAGTCTAGGGGTAGGTCTAGACGTGGTAGGGGCAGAGCTCAAGGTTCTTTTAGGCCTAGAACAGGGAGTTCACCTGCTCAGACTTCTGGTGAGGGCAGGGGTCAGTCCTTTCGTAAACAGACCCAATGACCTGCCTTTTCAGCTGCCAGTAGATTCTCGTCTGGCAGCTCCTTTGGGAGGAAGACTGTCTCTTTTCAAAGAAAATTGGGATTTAATTACTCAAGACAGATGGGTGTTGGATATCATTCACCACGGTTACAGGTTTTATTTCCATACATTGCCTCCTTTCAAAGGCATGCCAGACGTTCCTCCTCCACAAAGGAAAGAGGCACACAAGCAAATTTCTCAGTTACTCCAAATAGGGGCCATTCAGCCAGTCCCTGTATCACAAAGGGGCCTAGGATTTTATTCTCGCCTGTTCCTAGTACCAAAGAAGGGGAACACGTGGAGACCAATTTTGGATTTATCTATCCTCAACACTTATCTGGACATTCCCAAGTTCAAGATGTTGACGTTACAACAGCTTTTACCTCTGCTGGGCAAAGATCACTGGATGGTAACTTTAGATCTCAAGGAAGCTTACCTTCATGTGCCTATAAGACTAAGTTGCAGGAAGTATCTGCGTTTCGAGCTGGAAATTCTCCTTATCAGTTCTCTGCATTGCCCTTTGGCTTATCTACTGCGCCACGAGTATTCACAAAGGTTCTGGCTCCAGTGATAGCTTACTTCAGGCTACAAGGAATTCAAATCTATCCTTACTTGGACGACTGCCTGATTCTGGCTCAAGAAAAGGAAGACCTTCTACAGCATCTGGAATATGTTATAGCACTGCTAAGATGCCTAGGGTATTCTGTGAGCGAAATAAAGTCCAGTCTAGTACCCTCTCAAGACATGTGCTTTCTGGGTGTGAGACTGAATACAGCAGCCCAGATGGCCTTTTTAACCCCGGACAAACAAAAGAGTCTATCACTTTACTTCCATCAACTATCTCATCAGTCCGTGCTGACTGCAAGGACAGTCCTTCAAGCATTAGGGTTCATGGCATCTTGTATTCTGGTGCTTCCCAATGCCAAACTGCATATGAGGAAGCTACAATGGTATCTCAAAATGTATGGACACAGCACTGCCAGGATTTGGACACTGTCATTCAAATAATACCTTGCCTTCAAAAAAGAATTTTTGTGGTGGGCTCAGGAATGTCACCTAAACAAGGGACTCTCTGTGACCCGGCCAGAGGCGAGTCAGATTTTAACGACAGATGCCTCGGACATTGCTTGGGGAGCTCATCTACATGGAAAGTGGATACAAGACAAGTGGCCTGCCAGACTACAGCATCTACATATCAACATGAAGGAGATGTTAGCAGTCCAGTTTGCATTAATGGCTTTCAAGGAGTTACTTCTTCCAGGGCAGGTGTTGATTCTAACAGACAACACAACTGTCATGTGGTACATCAACAAACAAGGGGGAACACATTCTTACCCATTGTGCAGGCAAGCAATGATTTTATGGGAGACTGCGCTCAGCTTGCAACTAACTCTTCAGGCAAGGTTTCTGCGGAGCACAGAACTCCTTAGCAGATGTGTTAAGCAGACAAATCATGGATCCCCACGAGTGGAAACTGGATCTTCATGTATTTCAAAAGTTGACAGTGTCCTGGGAACTCCAGACATAGATCTGTTCGCTTCTCCACTGAACTACCAGCTGCCAAAGTTTTGCACAAAGAGGTTTCATCACACAGCTTGGAAAGTGGATGCTCTTTCTTTCAGTTGGACAAATCTTCATGTGTATGCGTTTCCACCTCTGCCTCTTCTTCCAAAGGTGCTTCTAAAGGTCAGACAAGACAAGCCAAGGATGATTTTAATAGCTCCAGATTGGCCTCGGCAGTATTGGTACCCATTACTGAGGAGTCTGGTAAAGAAGCCTCCATGGCCTTTACCCTTGATTCCACATCTGTTGTCTCAGAAGGACGGTCGTCTGCTCAATGTCAAGCTTCACTCTCTTCATCTAACAGCCTGGCATATTCTGTTTTGAAAGACAGTAGGTCTCAACTTCCTCCACAAGTTTTAAAGGTGATTATGGAAGCCAGAAGACCTAGTACAAGGAAAGTGTACGCAGACAAATGGAAGAGATTTTTATTTTGGTCTGCAGCAAAGAATTTGGAGATTTCAGAGCCTAATATAAGTGTGGCTCTTCAATATCTTACTGAGTTATTGGACAAAGGTTTGTCTTTCTCTTCCATTAAGATTCATGCTGCAGCAATTTCAGCTCACTATGATTGTGACCCACCATTGTTTTCACATCCTTTGTTCAAGCAATTTCTTAGAGGGGCAAAGAATATAAGACCCCCACGTAGAGCTCCTACTCCTGCTTGGGATCTCAATTTTGTGTTGGAGAAACTTACTCTACAACCTTTTGAGCCTGCAGCTACTGCTGAACTGAAATACTTGTCATGGAAGACTGCTTTTTTGTTGGCTATTACTTCTGCAAGAAGGGTTTCTGAGTTACAGGCCCTTATGGCGGTTGAGCCTTTTTTGATTTTTCATAAGGATAGGGTATCATTACGTACTAATCCTTCTTTTATGCCTAAGGTGGTTTCTAGTGTGGCTTTAAACCAAACTATTCATTTGCCTACTTTTTATGCAGATCCCCAAAATAAAGGGGAACAGATTTTGCACACTTTAGATGTGCACAGGCAATTGCGTTATTATTTGAGCAGGACTAAGGATTTTAGGCAGTCTCAGCAGTTGTTTGTTTCTTTTGCTTTGAGTTCAGGGCAAGCCTGTGTCAAAACAAACTATTTCTAGGTGGATTGGGTTTTGCATTGCATTTTGTTATTCCCATCATGGCAAGGAGATTCCAGCTGGGATTAGGCCTCATTCCACTAGGGCTACTGCCACTTCTACAGCATTTCTAAGGGGTGGCAACTAAGGATATTTTGGAGGCAGCTACTTGGAGTTCAGTGCATACTTTCTCTAAGCATTATCACCTTCCTCTCTACTCTAAGTCTAGGGCTGGTTTTGCCACAGCTATTTTGCAAGGCATGTTGTCAGCTCCTGCTTCTTTATGATTTGCCAGCCTCCCTTACCTCTGCTTTGGGATTCTACCCAATAGTTAGGACTGCAGCAATGTGGAACGAAGAACATAGTACAGTTTTGTACCTACCATAAATGTAGATGTTCGAGGATCCACATTGCTGCAGTCCAATTTACCCTCCCGCCTTCCCCTCTGTGTTTAGGGGTGGTGGTGTGACTTGCTGTATATTATTGTACATCTGTATATATATGTATATATATATATATATTGTATATAAGTTTGGTGCAGGGCTTTTTGGTGTTTTGGTTTGGGCCTTGTCTTTTTAGGGTCTTCTGACATCTGGGGCAAGAAAAGACTGAAGAAATGGCGTCGGTCATGCGCATTAGTACCCTGACGTACTGACGTCAGTCTAATGCGCCTTGACCGACGTCAGCCATATACTTTGGTATTCGGGCCGACTGGACAGCGGACTACCCAATAGTTAGGACTGCAGCAATGTGGATCCTCGAACATCTACATTTATGGTAGGTACAAAACTGTACTTTCCCCATTGGTTATTCCCTTCCTGTGTGTTTGTGTAAGGGATTAATTTGTGTGTTTGTTGGGATTGTTTGTGTTTCCATCCTCCTAGGATGTCAAAAGAAGGCAAGGTCTCAGGCTTCAAGAAGTGTGACCAGTGCTGTCAGAAAATGTCTCTGACAGACGGTCACACTTCTTGTGTTTATTGCCTGGGGCCTTTGCACCTGCAGGACTCCTGTGCTTTATGTCATGCTTTTAGCCAGAGAGTCCTGCAGGAAAGGAGGAATAAACTCATCCTCCGGGGCTTACTTAAGCCTGAAGGTTCTCCTCCTAAATTAGGGTCAGGAAAACCTCCTAAACCACCGAAGGCTCAGGCTACAGTGTCCAAGCCTCCTTCGGTGGCTCCGGCTCCGTCGGAGCCGACATCGGCTCCGGCTGGAGCCGATACATCTTCTTTGCAAGTAGTGGGTTCGGCGCCGACCGGCTCCGACACCCTGACTACTGTGGCCAGCCGGAGCCGACACTTTTTCCAGCATCGGAGCCGAGATATCCTCGGCTCCATCTGGGGTTCAAGGGACTTCGGCTCCGATGGCTTCGACCCGTAAGAGATCCCGGTCCCCTTCTATACTGAGTATCCACTCGGCTCCGGGGTCTCCTCTTTTGTCGGAGCGGAGCCATCGGAGCCGATCTTCGAGATCTTCCAGGCTGTCTAACCAGGATTTAGAGAGGGTGGTAAGCAGGCTGTTGAAGTCTCAGGCACTGGCCCAAATGCTCCATAGCCCGTCTCAACAGACTTCGGCTATAGCCCCAATCCTTGAACTTCCTCCTCCGACTCCACACCGCAGTTCGGAGCGGAGCTTCTCGGGACAGCGACTGTTTCGATGCGGAGCCGATACATCCTTCGGCTCCGTGTCCTCGGCTCCGATCTCCTCCTTGAGACCTTCCTTGGAGGGATCCGGTCGTCGGGTTTCCACTGTCGGCTCCGAGGGCTAGTGGCATCGGACCCTTGTCCGACCCGCTCTCCCTCTCGGGCTTGGCTTTGTAAGCTCGGCGCCGACATCGGCCTCGGAGCCTTCTCTCTCTTTGGAGCCGGCCATTCCTGTTTCTTCGGAGTGGGTGTGTTCCGGCCTCCCGGGGAGAGGAGCCTTTGAGGTGATGAGGAGTGTCCTGGCCTCTGAGCCTGGTCAACGGTCCATCCCTCTAGCTCCTCCCTCTTCAGTGCCTGCAGATGCCTCTTGCCAGCCTCTTGCTCACAGGCCCAGGGATCCATCGCCCCAGGTTTCCCCACTGGGAATTTCCTCCTCTTCTGAGGTTTCTCCTGATCCTGCAGGGGAACCCCCTCGGAAGAGGACGTGTAAGAGGAAACACACAGACTCCCTGAGTCTATTACATCTGATACCGACTTAGATGAGTCGGAGGGTTCCCCACGGTCCCCCTCTGAGGATGTCTCTTTTTCAGACATCCTTGAGCTCCTCAAACAGAGGGGGAATTGGCCCTCCATTGACCCCTCCGAGGATGAGTCGGTATACCTGGAGGCTTTGGATCCCGACCCTCCACCTCCTGGGTGTCTCCGCCTTCGACCCACTTATGCAGGTAGTGGCTCGTAGGCGTGGCTCCAGATTCTGTGGAACCTGTCCCCAGAAGGCCATCCAAATTCATTACGCCCCTTCGGACAAACAGTTCCTTTCAAGGGTGTTCCGTGGATGCTATGGTGGTGGCGGCTGCCACTAAGAAGGAACTGGCGGATCCTTCAGTACCTGTCCATCCTCCTAATAAGGACTCTAGGACCATGGACAGGTATGGAAAGCGGATGTTTTCTTCAGCGACCTTTGCTATGCGTTCGCTGAATTATCTTTGTCACTTCACCAGGCTTCAACGAGATGTTCTCAAGGAACTGGGAGAAGTAGTCCAGGATCCTTCTGCTGCTGGGGATCAGGAAAAGATTGCCTCACAGCTTGCTATCCTGAATTCCATATCTAACTCCTCCATGCGGCTCATATCCTATGCGGCCGACGGAGCGAGCAGAGCCGCAGGCACAGGAGTTGCTCTTAGATGCCAAGCCTGGATGCGGCTTTGTAATTTTGTGGACCCCTTTAAGGCGTCCTTCACTAATACCCCCTTTGATGGTTCGGCTTTGTTCGGACCTCAGGTGAAGGATACCTTGACCAGGTGTGAGCAGGACGGTAAAACTCTTTCTGCCGTTGGAGTCCAGTTTTCCACTCCTTCTAGACCATACCCCAAGGGTCAGAAGGGGGGGAAGATGTGGTTCCGTAAAGCCCAAGGAGCTACACCGGACACACGTGGTCAGGTTACCCCCCAGAGGCAGAGGGGGTAACAATAATAGACGCCGCCCTAGAGGCAGGGGGGGGCCTCAGAACCAGGGCAACAGGGAGTCTCTTCCTGAGAAGCCCTTTCAGCATCCCTGAGGTGTTGCCCGACTGTCCACTCTTGGAGGCAGTCGGGGGAAGGATTTCGCTGTACCCAGTAGCCTGGCAATCCCTATTTCAAGAGATGTGGGTACAGTCGATTATATCCGAGGGTTACAAAATCCCCTTCGAAAGGTTTCCCGTACCTCTACAATCCCTTCCAGACATCTCACCCGGTCAAAGGGATTTGGCAGAACAGGAGGTTTCAAAGCTCCTAGAAAAAAGAGCCGTCCAGGCTGTGCCAGCAGACCAGGTAGGATCCGGCATCTACTCCAGATTCTTTTTGGTCCCCAAAAGGACGGGAGATTGGAGACCAATATTAGACCTGAGCAATCTGAACAGATTTGTCAAGAAGGCAAGATTCCGGATGGTCACGCTTCAGTCCATTCTGCCCTTTCTGGGCAAGGACAACTGGATGTGCTCTATAGACCTTCAGGATGCGTACTATCACATAAAGATTCACAGACGCTCCAGAAGGTTTCTCCGCTTTCGGCTAGGGACCAGTCATTACCAATTCAGAGCCCTGCCCTTTGGCCTCACTTCAGCCCCCAGAGTGTTTACCAAATGCATGGCAGTGGTCACAGCTCATCTGAGACGTCGAGGATTCCAGGTGTTTCCCTATTTGGACGACTGGCTCCTCTCCGCCACCACCAAGTGTCAACTCCTTCAGTCCAGAGACTACACTCTACAGCTTTGCAGGAGTTTGGGAATTTCAGTAAACTTCGAAAAATTTTCTCTGCTGCCTTGCCAATCTATCACCTTTATAGGCGCAGAATTAAACACCATCAAAATGTTAGCCAGACTAACAGATCAAAGAATTCTGGGCATCCAAAAATTTGTTCGGCTTCTTTTGCAAAGCAACAAGATCAAAGCCAGATTTATACTGAAGGTTCTAGGTCTTATGGCTGCGGCCATTGTTCTTCTACCACTGGCTCGCTTCCACATGCGTCTTCTGCAGTGGATGCTATTCACGCAGTGGTCGTACCACAGTCTCCCGATGAGGCACGAAATCTTGGTAACACAGTCGTGCCGAGCTCATCTGAACTGGTGGATATCTTCCCCTCTTCTTCATCAGGGCCGACCCTTTATTCCCCCTCCTCCAGTTGCCACGGTCACTACGGATGCCTCTCTGATCGGGTGGGGGGGGCATTATCAGGGCAGGATGGTCCACGGGACGTGGCAACCCATAGAATACCATCTGCACATAAATGTCCTGGAGATGAGAGCAGTGCTTTTAACGTTGCAAGCCCTCAACGACTTTCTTCCCACGGGGACTATTGCAGTACAGACGGACAACATGTCCATAGTCTGGTACATCAACAAGCAGGGCGGGACCAGGTCCTATCCGTTATGTCGAGAAGCTCTCAGACTTTGGCAGTGGGCGATCTCTTCTCAGCGGTTTCTGATAGCACGCACATCCCGGCAGGTCCAACCTATTAGCGGACAGGCTGAGCAGATCCATTCTGATGCCTCACGAGTGGTCTCTCAATCAATCTGTAGTGGATCAGATTTTTCTGAAGTGGGCACGCCTTGTTGCGATCTTTTGCTACTCCTCAAAACAACAAGTGCCCGATTTCTTCACTCTCTTTCCCCTTCCAGGCCAACCCCTGAGAGACTCTCTAACCCAGGATTGGCCCGGGACTTCTGCAGCTTTTCCTCCTTTTCCCTTGATTCCACAAGTCATTCAGAAAGCCACCATTTTGAGAGCCAAGTTGATCCTCATTGCCCCATATTGGCCTCGACAAATTTGGTTTCCGTCTCTGCATCGTCATCTTCTGGTGCAGCCCTGGCATCTGGACCCAGTTCCGGATCTCTTGATCCACCAATCGGGTCAGCAGCACCGGGCCATTCATTCTCTCAACCTCACTGCTTGGTTGCTCCACTTCCTACCCTAGCCAGGCTACCGATGATTTCGGACTCAGTCAGAGACATTTTAGTCTCTTCCTTGAAGTCGTCCACTAGGACTGTATATGCTAGCAAGTGGCGACGTTTTTCTATTTGGGCGAATTCCAGAAATATTGACCCCTTTACTGCTCCTGTACATTCGGTTTTAGATTTCCTGGCGGAGGTTTTTCATTCAGGATCCTCGTTATCTACAGTCAAAGTACAACTGGCTGCTATTTCTAAGTATCATGTTGGCCTGCATGACAATAACATTATGTCTCATAGGTTATGCAAGGCCTTTCTCAGAGGAGTTTTCCTCCTAAAACCACCTATAAAGCATCTTCCTCCGCAATGGGATCTGAACTTAATGTTGGCATCCTTGATACTGCCTCCCTTCGAACCGTCTGCTTCATGTTCTTTGAAGTTATTGACCTGGAAAACTATATTTTTACTGGCTGTCACTTCTGCAAGAAGGGTTTCCGAGATTCAAGCTCTCTGCATTCGTTCTCATTTGGTTTTTCATAAGGACAGGGTATCATTAAGAACTAACCCTTCCTTTCTTCCCAAAGTCGTATCTCAAACCAACATTAACCAATCTATAGACCTACCAGTCTTTTCCCCAAACTATTCCGACAGAGCTGAACAGAAACTGCATTTTTTGGATGTCCATCGTCAGCTCAGGTACTATTTGCATAGAACTAAACAATTCAGAAAATCGGACCAATTATTTGTCTCCTATGCAGAAAACAGGATAGGTCTTCCAGTATCTAAAGTGACCTTATCCAGATGGTTGACTTCCACTATTTCCTATGTATACTCTCTCAGGGGCAAACAGCTATCTTCTAAGCCTAAAGCTCACTCAACCAGGAGTCTATCCACTTCTGCAGCTTTTCTGGATAGACTACCCATTGATACCATTTGTGCAGCAGCTACTTGGGCCACGCCTCATACCTTTGTTTCTCATTACAAGTTGGACTTGGTCTCTAGAGATAGGGCCAGTTTTGGTTCCACAGTTCTCAAGAATCTGTTCCATTGAGCCACCCGGGATACAGGTGCTAGGGACACGGTCCCATCCAGCAAGAATGAAGGCGAGATTGACAACTTAACATTTAGAAGTTATGTACCTACCATAACATTCCATGTTAGTTGTCTTCTCTCGCCTTCTTTCTTGCGTCCCTCCCTCCTTTACCCTGGCCTGGACAGATCTTGGAGTGTTCCTATTAGATTGTTTCCTCCGGTACGTTGTTAGGAGGATTTCTTTTAGGAACCATTGTTCCTAATTCTTTTAGGATAGTCTTTAGCAGGGTAAGTTAGCTACCAAACGAGATCTGAGGTAGTTCCGCCTTGCATCATGGGATATAGGGTTGCCTCGAGCTGGTAAAAGGAGTTCTCGAGCTAAAGCAAGTGCCGAGTCGGAGCCGAGGATCGGCTCCGAACCCATCCAGCAAGAAAGAAGGCGAGAGAAGACAACTAACATGGAACGTTATGGTAGGTACATAACTTCTAATTTCCTTATCTGGATGAATCACATCCAATGGCCCGTTGATGGAACTATATTTCTGGGGTTGCAGGTCCTACTAGGTCTTTATAAACAGGGAAAATTCCCTCAGTTTCCACCTGAAAGGATTCCTTTCACTGAGGTACGCTGGCATCACTGTCCCTGCCCATAGAGAGTGCTCAAAAGTCATTGCATTCTGAAGCAGAATGTTCTAATTTTAACCTTTCTGCACTTCTTGGGCGTTATGCTGACTCTGACCGTTATAGCTGTATTTTACTACTTAGGATGTAGGTGTTGCAGTGGACTGTCTTCATACACCACCGTTTATTAATGTTAGACCCTTGTCACTGCACTCTGGAGAAGTGAACTATTCGTACTGGTTTTAAAACTGGTTGCTTCACTAAGAAATTGCAGAGCAAAACCTGTTGCAAGGAGTTGGAAAGCTGACCTGGGCTTTTTCTTTGCCCATAAAAAGGGAACCTCTCTGGAATGCAAACTTTATCCCATATAAACTAACTTGAATGGGTGTGCCTTCTTTGAAGGTTGGGCGTCGGGCTGGCAACTCGGCACCGTAAACATCCACTGCCAGTCATTAGCAGACCGGAGTTCCGCTGTGGTGACCCCTAATCAGGAAAAAATGAAAGACTTGGTGGTGGGGGAATGACAAGTGGTATTTTTCATCCTTAAAGCTCTGGAAAGGCAATTAAGACCTGAGAACATCATACTCTTGTCATGTGATCAGGCTGTGGTGTGGATCTGAACAAAAGGGGCGGCACACTCTCACATCTTTGCAGTGAGGCATTGTTGATCTGACAGTAGGTCTTAGAGTGGGGCATCACTCTGGCAGCTGCTTACATCAGAGAGGAGATAAATATATTGGTGGGGTGTTTGCGCCACAGCTCTAGCCCTCTTTTGGACTGCAAGACATGGAAGTGTAAACAGATATTGTCTGTTGTGAGTCATCTTGGGGTGGAGCAGCCTGGAGATTATTCCTGTTTACCATGCATTGCTCAGTTTAGTAGGACAAGGGAGAATTGATAGTGCGTACATTTTCCTTACCGTGTCAAGAAAAGTCCTTGTGTGCCCTTCCACTGTTTCTCCTGATGCTATACCTAATTATAAAATTCTGAGAAAAAATACCAGACCCTGCAGCAGCCAAGAAGTGTGTGGTTTCAGGATCTCAGGATGCTGGCAGTACTTTCCCAATACAAACCTTGGAATTTTCCTACAATTGTAGTAACAAATAGGCTCCATCTCAAGTCTTGGCCGATCGTTCCGACTCTCTTTTCTCAACAAACCACCTTTTTATTTTATTATTTTTTTTATCTTACCAAACCTTCTTGCAGGAGTCTCAGAGATTAATAAAACTGTCAAGTCTTCCACCAACCACTTCTTCTAAGTGGTTAAAGTGGTTCTCCATCTGGGCAAAGAGATATCCCATGCCACCTCATTTATTTAGTTTGCATTTAGTCATGACCTGTTTTAGACACATGCTTGACTTGGATATTCATCGTGCATACAGCTGCAGTCATAACAGATGGGTTTTCCTGCCATCAGGCGGGTCCTCGGTCAGCCGAATTCCAAAGTCTAGGTCCGGCGTCGGTTGTTGTCGCTTCTTCCTTGACGTCAGTGCAACAGGGGTATAAAAGAACCAGCCGACGTCATTTTCTTCAGTCTTTCTTGCTGGGCGGTGCCTGAAGCAGAAGCAGTTCGCAAGTGCCAGTCGGCCAGCTCCTGAGATTACGAATATTTTACAACCGAAGTCTTCTTGAAAGCTTAGTACCCCATTGGGGAAACTTTTCTTGCCTCAGACCGATGTCAGACAAAGTTAATAATTGCATTTCATGTGGGAAGCAAATACCCTCTGTATGCCTTGCTTAGGCCCAGACCACGATGTCTCGGCCTGTCGTTTTTGTGCTACATTCAGCAGACGGAGTTCGCCCAACACTTTTTTGGCAAAAAATTTAATTACATTATGTTGTTGGATACTCCAACTCCAGTTTTGAGTAAAAGACGCAAAGATAAGGACCGACATTCAAGGTCCGCGGCTTCTACCGACACCATGCCAAAGCCGACTACAGGTGGTCCGGTTCTCAGTGAGGCGCCTACGCAGCCCCTGACTACCGACGACACTTCATTGGCGGTGTCTACTGTACCCGAGGTCGCAGGCTCTTCGGCCCGCTCCCCGACTACCGATACCGAAGCCACTCTTGACGGTGAAACTCAGCGTTTAGACAGGTCTGCCACCTCTCAAGTTGTCTTCAGGCCTTCCTCTTCTTTTTCCATCAAGGCTTTCACTAAGTCTAAAGCAGCCATGCATACTAAGAGACAAGCTCCACAGGGCCCTTCTCAAGGCCCCATGTCTAAAAAGCAGATGCTCAAAATGGCTGAGGATTTGATTACTCTTATCAGGGGTTCTCAAACCCCCCCCCCCCCCCGGACAAAAGGCCCAGAGTGGAGGAAGAATCCCCCTCCTCGGACCGGGCCTCCATTATTTCAGAGCATTCTGATGACCAGGAACATTCATACTCCCCTTTTGAAGATTCTGATGCAGAGGAGTCCATTCCCTCTGTCTCCCCCCTGAGGATTACTCTTTTGGGGAAACCTTGCATACCTTGAGGGAACACTTCCACTGGGAAGGCCAAGAGTACTCAGACTCCAAGAAAAGGCTTAGGGATTTTCTCTTGCTCCCTCAGCACAGGCCTCTGGCTATACCTCCTGTCTTAGATACATTCTATATGATGTGTATTCGGAGGCCTGCCTTAACCCAGACTCTTTACCTCCAGCCCCAGTCAAGCCCGACAGGTATTACCAGGTTCCTGACTCACACCAATTCCTATACAAAAGCCATGCGGCTGACCCAGAAACTATCTCACAGGGGCCCAAGGGAATTAAGGCCTCCACTGCTAAAAATCCATTACCTTCAGAGAGAGATTCCAGAGCTTTAGAAAGGTGGGGGAAAAAGGTATACACCTCGGCCACCTTAACCATGAGGGCATTAAACTGCCAGTTCCATATGTTAAAGTACCAACAGTTTCTGTTATCACAGTTGAGAAGCAAAATGGCACAACCTGAACAACCAGACTTGAAGGAGTTGCAGGATTTGATGCATAGTGCAGAACAAGTGGGTAAACATACCTTGCAATGTGGTTTTGATGCTTTAGAGGCCTCATGTAGAGCTGCTGTCACAGGATCAGTCATACGTAGACATGCCTGGCTCAAAGAGCAAACCTTACCAGATCATGTCAAAGCTAAATTACTAGATGCCCCTCTGCAAAAAGATGTATTACTTGGTGTTAAAGCTGAGGAGGTATTAAAGAAAATGGAGGAAAAGGCTAAATCAATGCAAACAGTGAAAGATTTCCTACAGGTACAACCTCCACGTTTCAGTAGAAATTGGCCTTCCAAAAATTGGTCCTTTCCAGCCACGGACAGACCCCAAAGAGGTAGATACAGGCGCCTGAGGGGCAGAGGGCAATCTCAAGGATCGTTTAGAGGCAGACAATGGCAAGCTCCTACACAAAGAGGTGGTGAGGATAGTTCACAGCCATTCAGAAAGCAGACCCAATGACTTTCCCCTTTGCATGCCAAGCAAGGCTCAAATGGCAGCACCTTTAGGGGGAAAACTGGCATTATTTTCGAAAAATTGGCATATTGTCACAAAAGACAAATGGATCCTGGACATTATAAACAGAGGCTACAGATTCCATTTTCACACCCTTCCAAAATGAGAGGCATGCCAAACCTGCCACACAATCAAAGGGCAGAGGCACAAAACAAATTTCAGATCTCATGGACATGAAAGCTATTCAAGAGGTACCTACACAAGAACAAGGTCAAGGTTTTTACTCCAGACTATTCCTGGTACCAAGGAAGGGAAAAGATTGGAGACCTATTTTGGACCTATCCATCCTAAACACATTTTTACTCGTGCCAAAATTCAAGATGCTAACATTACAGCAGCTTCTTCCCATGCTGGGCAAGGAGTCTTGGCTGGTAACATTGGACCTCAAGGAGGCATACCTGCATGTCCCAATCAGACAAGGTTGCAGAAGATACCTCAGATTTCTTGCAGGTTCAACCCATTATCAATTCTCTGCATTTCCCTTTGGCTTATCTACTGCGCCCAGAGTATTCACGAAATGCCTGGCATCAGTAATTGCCTACTGCAGACTTCAAGGGATACAAATATATCCATATTTGGACGACTGCCTGATCCAAGCGGACAGCAAGCACATACTTCTGAAACATCTGGCTTTTGTAATAATGTTGTTGAATTCTCTGGGATACACAGTCAACAAAAAGAAATCAAGGCTAATACCCTCTCAAACAATAATTTTCCTGGGTGCCAGCTTGGACACAAACACCCAGATGGCCTTCCTCACACCAGAGAAACAGGGGCAACTAACTCAATACTTCAGAAAACTAGCAAATTGCACCAGGCTTACTGCAAGGAAAATCCTGCAGGCTCTGGGATTCATGGCATCTTGCATCCTACTAATCCCATGTACAAAGCTGCATATGAGGAAACTTCAATGGTACCTGAAAAACCTATGGTCTCAACACAGCCACAGTTTGGAAACAATAATACCACTGATTCCATGTCTTCAAAAGGAATTTCTGTGGTGGGCTCAAGCATGCCAAAGAAACACAGGTCTCCCATTCTGCAAGCCTCAAGCAAATCAAGTCATCACAACAGACGCCTCGGACTATGCCTGGGGGGCGCACATGACAGATCGGTGCATTCAGGGTAAATGGTCCCAAAAAGAAAAGCATCTACACATCAATCAAAAGGAAATGCTAGCAGTAATAAATGCTATTATAGCTTTCAAAGACCTTCTGCATCCTGGTCAACTATTGATAAGGACAGACAACACCACAGTAATGTGGTACATAAACAAACAGGGAGGAACCCATTCATACCCCCTATGCAGGCTGGCCATGTCTCTTTGGAACATGGCTCTGGAATTACAAATCAAACTTCAAGCACAGTACTTGCCAGGCAAGGAAAACACGCTGGCAGACAACCTAAGCAGAAATATGGCAGATCCACACGAATGGAAGTTACATCCTCAAGTTTTTACAGAGATAATTCAAGCATGGGGAAGGCCAGACATAGATCTCTTTGCCTCCCACAAAAATCACCAATTGGAAAAATTCTGCTCAAGGACTTTTCATCCACAGGCCTGGAGAGTGGACGCACTCTCTTTCAGTTGGACAACAATGACAGTTTATGCCTTTCCACCTCTTCCTCTGCTGCCCAAAGTTCTATTAAAAACCAGAGCAGACAGACCAAAGATGATTCTCATTGCTCCAGACTGACCAAGAAAAAACACTGGTACCCACTCCTGAGGAGCCTGACACATTCCCCACCATGGACCCTACCTCTAATGCCTCTTCTCCTGACTCAGCACAGCTTCAAAACTCTTCACAGTCAGCTGAAAACACTCAATCTGGCCGCATGGAAGATTCCTTAACTTCACAACAGACCCTACTCTCCAAGGAGGTGCAGGATGTCATTTTGGAGGCCAGAAGGCCTTCTAGTAGAAAAGCTTACTCCGCAAAATGGAAACGGTTTTGTGCCTGGAATGAGAAAAAGGGCCAGAATCCTGGAATACTGAATTTACCTCAAATATTACAGTATCTAGCTGAGATGCTAAGCAGTGGACCTTCATTCTCCTCCATCAAAATCCATGCCTCAGCCATTTCTGCAGAATACAACACTGATCCTCCTTTATTCTCTCACCCCCTCTTAAGACAGTTCCTCAGAGGGACTAAGAATATAAAACCCCCAAGGAAACAACCAGTACCTGCTTGGGACCTCAGTTTCATTCTAGAAAAACTGACCTTACCTCCTTTTGAGCCAGCTGCCTCAACAGAATTGCAATATTTGTCCTGGAAAACAGCCTTCCTTCTGGCTATCACCTCAGCTCGCAGGGTATCGGAACTACAAGCCCTCATGGCTGTGCAGCCTTTCATCATTTTCCATCAGGACAGAGTTTCCTTATGAACCAATCCTTCCTTTATGCCAAAGGTGGTATCCAGGGTAGCTTTGAATCAGGCTATCCACTTACCTACCTTTTACCCTAATCCTCAAAACAAAGGGGAGAGACTACTACATTCCTTGGACATCCACAGACAGCTGCGTTATTATTTGGACAGAACAAAGCCTTTCAGAAAATCAGAGCAACTCTTTGTGTCCTATGCTACAGGAGCTCAAGGGAAGCCAATTTCCAAACAGACAATCTCAAAATGGATAGCCCACTGCATACGCTTTTGTTACTCTTTTCATGGTAAAACTGTACCTGCAGGCATCAGATCTCACTCCACAAGGGCCACAGCTACCTCTGCAGCTTTCCTCAGGGGGGTTCCTACCAAAGATATTTTGGAAGCAGCCACTTGGAGTTCTGTGCATACCTTCTCCAAGCACTATCACCTACCATTATACTCCAAAACTAGAGCAGGCTTTGCCACTGCAGTCTTGCAGGGCATCCTGGCTCCTCCTAGTTCCACCTAGTGCCTACCACCCTTTTTAGCTTTGGGATTCTACCCATCTGTTATGACTGCAGCTGTATGCACGATGAACATAGTACAGTTTTGTACCTACCATAAATGTAGATGTTCGAGTGCTAATACAGCTGCAGTCCAGGTTTCCCTCCCTCCTTCCCCTCTTGGGACAGGCCTATTGGCTAACACCTCCTCATACAACCTGATTGGGGTATTCATTTATGGTGTATTTGCTTGCAACTACTGTTTTTTGATTATATTGCATTGCATTATTACATAAATTTATGTATTGCCTTCCTTCTGGGGGCACCTGAGATCTGGGGCAAGAAAAACTGAAGAAAATGGCGTCGGCTGGTTCTTTTATACCCCTGTCGCACTTACGTCAGGGAAGAAGCGACGACAACCGACGCCGGACCTAGACTTTGGAATTCGGCCGACCGAGGACCCGCCTGACGACAGGAAAACCCATCTGTTATGACTGCAGCTGTATTAGCACTCAAACATCTACATTTATGGTAGGTACAAAACTGTACTTTTCCCTTTGTTCTGTGGTCAGAGTGCCTGTTTCAGTTTTTTGTTCCCCTTTGTTCTGTGGTCAGAGTGCATGTTTCCGGTTTTTCCCCCGTTTTTAATGTTGTGATATTGTGAAAGGCAGAAGTATGCCCAGCACTGGTAAAAAGTGCAGGTCTTAAAAGGGTTTTGTAATTTCACCAGTTTTTAAAGAACAAACATTTTTCCGCCTTGGGTCTTGAACTTCATGGCTGATATGCTCACCCTTCTCCCATTCAAAATGTTTGTTGATGACAAAGAAGTTCATTGTCTGAAAGATGTAAGACATTGCTGTTGATTGTCATCACTTTTAATTGCAGAATTTCATAGCTCCATACCCTTGTTTGTTGGGGAATCTGTTCAGCTTATAGCAGAGATGCTTCAGTTTACAGCGTAGTTAACACACCACTTCAAAATCGGCAACTGATAACATAGATAATACACCACTTCAAAATTAATATGTTTTAAGAGACCTGGGCACTTGGGTGGACAGCATCCTTACATTTGACTATCACCTTGCAAAAGCGTTTAGGAAACGGAGTCCTTACCTCTGTATACTGTGCATTGCTGTGACCCTTCATTGAGTACAGTAACCCCTTTGGGATGTAGCTTGCTAAACCTATCAAGCAATTGGAAAGTCCAAGGAGGTTTGTAACTAAAAAGACCAGGAGCCAAAAAGATCTGAAATTCAAAGAAAGACTGGAGGCTTCATCCCTATACTGAGTCTCATATAGACTCATTAAAGGTGACCTTTGTCTTGCTTAGAGGGCTACAAAGGATGTAGTAGTCCATGAATTCATGTATCTCAATAAATCAAACAGTCTAGCTAACATTAGAACCAGAGATCTAAATATTCTCAAATAAATTATTAAGACAAAGAGGAGGGATATATTAGTGCCATTTTCTAGAACAAACTTTCACTCCAAGTTAAGCAGTGTGACACACTGTTTGCCTTTAAAAAGTAGCGGGACAGGCAGATGGGTGTTCATAAGTTCACCCCTGGTATGACTGGCCTGGCTTTCATTGAGAAGAGAGACAAAGCCTAAGGGTGGGCACTGGCAAGAAAATAATGGCCTTGCAACTAGGTTGGCTTGTAACTCTTGTGATCCTATGAGTCTTTCACTTTTTGATGCCCTTTAGGACTAACCCATGATTTCTCTCAAAGTGGTATCATAACTGTCCTTAAACCAGTGCATTCATCTCCAGGGGAAAATCTAGAAATGGCCCTTTGTGCCTTGGATGTGTATTACCAGCTCAAATTTTGCCCAAAGAAGGTGTGTAGACTCAGAAAAACAGACCATTTATTTATTTTATTCTTGCTGTAGATAGGGAGAGTGTATTATGTTTTTTTGCAAGCATCATCCAGCCTCTTATTGGAAGATGCTGCTGCCAAATTCCATTCCCCCATGGGCATAGATGCCTTTTTCCTTTTTTCTTAGAAAAATGTCTCCATTGTTGACATTTGTGCCATAGATCAGTTCACACCATCACCAAGCATTGCTACTTAGGTCTTCATTCTAGGAGATGGACTTCCACTGACATCTCTGTGTTTCAAGCTTCTGCCTTTTGACCTTTCTCCAGCTGGGCGTTTTGCAAAAGTTTGTTTGTTTTTCGTATTTTTGGGTGTCTTCCCAGCAGTTGGCCATTATAGAAGGCTTCTAAACACAGGTGTAATAAACATGTATTAGATTATTACCTTTCCTATCATCCCCTTACATCTAGGCAGCATTTACATCGGGCGTATAAAGTTGGATTTTCTTGTAAGTCAGATAAGTAAAGTGTTGTAGTCTTGATTTTTCTTGTTTGTAAGGTTGTTTCTCAGTGTATGCGAGTTATACAGGGGAGTACAGGCATCAGGCACATCATCCCGTTCTGGTGCTTGATGTCATAATATGCAGAAGCCAGAGGTGCTATCATCTACAAATGGGAACAGGTGGAGAACCTTCTGAATTCTAAGACAGGGCTGTCAAAAGAGTAACTTCCAACATTTAGCTACTACAGAAAGCCTTTTCAAATCAATTAACAATGTGAGTACGTCTGTTATAGATTTTCAGAATTCATAGTAATCTGGCAGTCAACCTTCAGCACGCCATTTTATGGTCATAGATTGATCTTATTTTTAGTTTCTTTTTTCACTGGATTTGATTACATCTGTTGTATCTTACAGCTTTTACTTTGATCTGAAGCACACATGCAGAGTGTACTTGTATTTCATGTAGTACATACACAGTACCACTGTGCTACAGTCAAGAGTTACACAATTTAGCAGGGTCATCAGTTCTTTGTGGCTGTTCATGCATTTCATATTTCATCTTAACTCATTCAGACTGCCAAGCACTGTGACCATTTATTTATTTAATTTATTTGCATTTGTTTATCAAAAATGGCCAACTGGGAAGTCTCTATTTTGATTACAGCCCCAGTGCAGAATAAAACTGCATAAGGTCAGCCCACATCAATATCATCTTTGAGAAAGTAAAGGACAGCATTCAGTATAATCCAGAACATTGTGAATTGAATCCGTCCACACTCAAAATTACTCCCTGCCCAAACAATATAGCCACATTCCATAGTGCTGAGATACTAAGAACTACCCTAAACCTTAACAACACAAAAAAATCTGTATCATCATAGTCTACATCCCACCTGGAAACAATGTACCAGTCCTGGAAGATATACTGTCCTGGACATCTGAAAATATTAAGATAGAAACAGTCATCCTGGGCGACATGAACATAAATTGGCAGTCCATCACTGCAGACTCCCCATCACAATCTGTATGATTTCAAACAACTAATAACAAACCCAACAAGATATAATAAAGACCTTACTAGCCACTGTGACACCCGTGCACTGACCCAGTAGTCAAGGAACCTCAATCCTCACGACTAGCACCAGTGAGGGGTGTCCACATTGGGAGGGATAACAAATACACACACAGGAAAGTACAATTTCCCTTAAGAGCACACAGAGATCACAGTCAGTCCGGAGTGGGTTTTTCCCTTTCTCTCCAGATACCCAATCAGACTCCCCACTGGCGCAGCTGTAAAGTGGAGTCCTTAGCCAGGGTTCCAAGCCAAGTCCTCCCAACAGTCCCTCTGTCTAGCCAGTGTCCCTGCCCAAGTAGCTGACGCAGGCACGCACACACACACGCGCGCGCGCACACTCACACACACACACACACACACACACACACACACACACACACACACACACACACTCACACACACACACTGTGAGATATTATTTATATACAACCACACAGACACTCCTGGGGAAGGCTGACATAGGTTCACTAGCTGTGCCCCTTTGGTCCAGGCTGCAAGGTAGTAAGTCAGTCCCACAAGTTATCTAGCAAGTAGGGCTGATGCGATCGGCCAAACAAACTTAAGTAGATCCAAAATAAAAGAGGCCAGCACCACAAGGACAAAAATAATGTTTTAATTATATCACATTCCAGACCAGTTTCGGCAAGTAGTCTTCATCAGTGATATCCTAGTACATATTCATTAGTGTAAATACACTCAGTATCCCATCATTTCCTATGACATCACTTCCACCCCAATAATTAGTGCAAAAAATTGAAGCAAAAAGAGAAATGAATAAATGCATCACATTTTATCATTTAGACCTGGTGAGAATAACCCCCAAGTTTAATAATCCATTTCATTTTTTTTTTATTCAAAATAGAGTGACATCCTGTTTTGAAGGATCTATTACCCATGACCTTATCTATTACTGCAAAAGTAAAATTAGCAGTTGTATGTACATGAGAATGTCTATAAAGGGTTTGTGATTCTTTGGTTACATATGTCACTAAGATGTTCAGACATGTGGCAGCGCAAAGATCTCGACATCTGCCCCACATAAAAGGCAGAACAGGTGCAGCTGACCAAATACACCACCCAATCCAACCCACAATTAGCAAAAAAACGTATGTCAAAAAATAGGCTTGTGTTTCTGCTCGTAAATTGTTTGGTCTTAAGCATGTGTTTACAGAATACACAGTGTCCACAAGGATACGAACCCACAAGCCTGTCTCCTGTGATTGTTAGTTGTTCACCTTCCTGATCCCCCCTGTGGATTTTCTTAAAATGAGCAAAGTGAGATCCCAGGGATTTCCCTTTGCGAAAAGAGAACTGACACCTCTCAGGTAAAATGGAGCCCAGATGTTCATCATGTTACCCTGCTGCAGTCATCACACTTGGGTTATCCTGCCATCAGGCGGTCCCACAGTCGGCCCAAATTCCAAAATCTTGGTCCAGTGTCAGTTGCTGTTGCTTCTTCCCTGACATCAGTGCGCCAGGGGTATATAAGAGGCATCCGACGCCATTTTCTCCAGTCTTTCTTGCCGCGCGGTGCCCGAAGCAGAATCAGTTCGCAAGTGCCGGTCGGCCGACACCTGAGATTTTCGATTTGAATTTCAGTCCGAAGTCTTCAATAAAGCTAAGTACCCCGTTGGAGAACATTTTCTTGCCTCAGTCCGATGTCAGAAAAAGTTAACAATTGCATTTCTTGTGGGAAGCAAATACCTCATAAGGACTTTTATTGTATTCCTTGCCTAGGCCCAGACCATGACTTCACAGGTTGTCGGTTTTGCGCTAGGTTTAATAAACGAACTATCAAATGCCATTTTGACTTCGCACGGCATTACTTTGGTAGGAAATTTAATTATATCATGCCGTCGGAGCAGCCGACGACCGCCATACATAAAAAACGCAAGGATAAGGACAGGCAGCCTAGGAAAAAGCCAGACTCCGAGGCCTCAGCTCGGCCTGTCGCCTGTTCTCCGGTTTTCAGTGAGGCACCTACGCAGCCCCTGACGAACGCAGAACTGGAACCCCAGACAGCTGCAGATTCCCAAGCGGAGCCTACTAGGCCAACGCAGCCATCTACCGACACCGGAGCAGAAGTAGACACCAAGTGCAGTGGAAACACCTTCGGTTGCAGAAGGTGTCTTCAGACCGACTACACTCACCATTAAATCGTATGCTAAGCTTAAAACTCCTTTAAAACCGAAGAAAACAGTACATCAGTCTACAGTTCAAGGCCCCATGCCTAAGAAACAGATGCTTAAGATGGCTGAAGATTTGATTACCCTTATCAGGGGTTCCCAACCCCCTCCTGATAAAAGACCAAGACAAGAGGAGGACTATGCATCCTCTGACCAGGTTTCACTCTCCTCAGATTCCTCTGAGGAACAGGATTACACTTTTCCACCTTATGAAGACTCTATTCCCTCAGCATCTCCCTCTGAAGACTACTCCTTTGGGGAAAATTTACATACCATGAGGGAACATTTCCACTGGGAAGGCCAGGATTACTCAGATTCTAAGAAAAGGCTCCGAGAGTTCCTTTTACTACTCCAGCATAGACCTCTTGCTATCCCTCCTGTTTCAGATATTGTGGATGATGTTTACTTGGAGTCTAGTTTAAATCCAGATTCTCTACCTCCTGCTCCGGCCAAACCAGACAGGTACTACAGAGTACCTGACTCACACAAATTCCTTTATAAAAGCCCTGTAGCTGACCCAGAAACAATTTCCCAGGGTCCTAAGGGAGCAAAAGCTTCTATGGCTAAAAATCCTGTGCCCTCTGAAAGGGATTCCAGAGCCCTAGATAGATGGGGAAAGAAAATATACACCTCAGCAACTCTGGCTATGAGAGCATTACATTGCCAGTTTCACATGTTGAAATATCAGCAATTCCTAATGTCTCAGTTAAAACAAAAAATGAGAACACATTCAGAACAGTCTGAATTCAAGGAAATGCAGGATCTGTTGCATGCAGCTGAACAGGTGGGTAAACATACTTTACAATGCGGATTTGATTCATTGGAAGCTTCCTGTAGAGCAGCTGTTACTGGCTCTGTCATACGTAGACATGCTTGGTTAAAAGAACAAACCCTCCCTGACCATGTTAAAGCAAAATTATTGGATGCACCTTTACAGCAGGATGTATTATTTGGTGTCAAAGCAGAAGAGGTTTTAAAGAAGATGGAGGATAAGGCAAAGTCTATGCAAACGGTCAAGGATTTCTTGCAGGTCCAACCCCCTCGTTTCAGCAGAAATTGGCCAACAAAAAAACTGGTCCTTTCCAGCTTCAGACAGATCACAGAGGGGCAAATACAGATGCCCAAGGGGCAGAGGTCAGTCACAGGGCCCTTACAAACCTCGTCACTGGGATTCTGCTACCCACAAAGGAGGAGAAGACAGGCCCCAAGCTAGCAGAAGACAAACACAATGACTCTATCCTCAAACTACCAAGCAAATCTCTCCTGGCAGCTCCCTTGGGAGGAAAACTAGCATTTTTTTTTCAGACAACTGGCACATCATCACAAAAGACAAATGGGTTCTAAACATTGTCCCTCAAGGATACAGATTCCACTTTCATACCTTACAAGGATCAAAGAAAGGAATGCCAAACCTGCCACCAAATCAATGGGCAGAGGCACAAAAACAAATTATAGCTCTCATGGACATGAGAGCCATTCAACAGGTACCTACACAGGAACAAGGACAAGGATTTTACTCAAGACTCGTCCTAGTCCCAAGAAAGGACAAAGCATGGAGACCCATTCTGGATCTTTCAATTCTGAACACCTATCTGCAAGTACCAAAATTCAAGATGCTAACACTACAGCAGCTTCTTCCCATGCTGGGCAAGAATGCTTGGCTAGTCACTTTGGACCTCAAGGAGGCATACCTGCATGTCCCTATCAGACAAAATGGCAGAAGATACCTCCGCTTCATTGCAGGTTCAACACATTATCAATTCTCTGCACTGCCCTTTGGGCTTATCTACTGCACCCAGGGTCTTCACAAAATGCCTGGCACCAGTAATTGCATACTGCAGACAAAGAGGAATTCAAATATACCCATACCTGGACGACTGCCTTATTCAAGCAGAAAGCAAGGACATTCTTTTAAAGCATCTGGCATTTGTCAAACACTTTCTAAGTTGCCTAGGGTACACAGTAAACGAAAAGAAATCAAAACTAGTGCCCTCACAAAACATAATATTCCTGGGTGCCAGCTTGAATGCAACGGCCCAGATGGCTTATCTCACGCCAGACAAACGACAGCTGATTCAATATTTCAAAATAATGGCAACAAAGACCCAACTCCCTGGAAGAAAAATTCTGCAGGCCTTGGGATTCATGGCATCTTGCATACTACTAATACCATTTGCAAAACTGAATATGAGGAAATTACAGTGGTACCTGAAAAGTGTATGGACTCAGCACAGCCACAGCTTGGAAACAATGATACCACTCATACCCTGCCTTCAACAGGAGTTTCTATGGTGGGCACAGGCATGTCACCTCAACAAGGGTCAGCCTTTCACCTTACCCACAGCCAGGCAAACTATGACAACAGATGCATCGGACTATGCCTGGGGTGCACACATGGCAGGGCAGTGCATTCAGGACAAATGGACTTCAGATCAGAGACATCTGTATATCAATCAAAAAGAAATGCTAGCAGTACAGAATGCCCTAACAGCTTTCAAGGACCTTCTACACCCAGGACAACTAATAATAAAGACAGACAATACCACAGTAATGTGGTACATAAACAAGCAAGGGGGCACACATTCCTACCCTCTATGCAGGCAAGCAATGACCCTGTGGAACACTGCACTGTCTTACCAGGTTCAATTACAAGCACAATTCCTGCCAGGAAAGAAAAACACATTGGCAGACGACCTAAGCAGAAACATCATGGATCCACATCAATGGAAACTAGATCCACAAGTATTTGCAATGATAGCTCAAAAATGGGGATGCCCAGACATAGATCTGTTTACAAGCCCCCACAAACACCAACTTCAAAAATTTTGCACAAGGACCTTCCATCCATTATCTTGAAAGTGGGCACCCTCTCATTCAGTTGGAAAACTTTAACAGTGTATGCCTTCCCTCCACTGCCTCTTCTAGCAAAGGTACTGCTGAAAGCCAGATTAGAGAGGCCACACATGATACTCGTTGCACCAGACTGGCCATGCCAGCATTGGTATCCAATTTTAAGGAATATGGCCCACGGCCCACCATGGATTTTGCCACAAATTCCTCACCTGCTCAGCCAGCGAGACAATCAGATTCTACACAGCCAGCTCAAGACATTAAACCTAGCTGCATGGCAAATTACCTAAACAACCAGCCAACACATCCAAAGCTGTTATGGATGTCATTCTGGAGGCCAGGAGGCCCAGCACCAGGAAAACCTATTCAGACAAATGGAAAAGATTTTGCGCCTGGAACCAGGCTAAAGGCCTAAATCCCCTTGATCCAAACATCCCTCAGATTCTACAATATTTAACTGAGATGTTACACAAAGGACTTTCCTTTTCATCTATTAAGATCCACGCCTCAGCAATTTCAGCTCATTACAGCACGGATCCTCCTTTATTTTCACATCCACTCCTAAGATAGTACCTCAGAGGGACTAAGAACTTAAGACTGCCAAGGAGAGCTCCAACTCCTACTTGGGATCTCAACTTTATTCTGGAAAAGCTTACACTGTCGCCCTTTGAACCAGCTTTTTCAGCTGATTTAAAATTTCTTTCATGGAAAACTGCCCTACTTCTAGCAATAATCTCAGCTAGAAGAGTCTCAGAGCTACAGGCACTAATGGCAGTGGAGCCTTTCCTCATTTTTCATCAAGACAGAGTCTCTGTACGAACTAACCCTTCCTTTATGCCAAAGGTGGTATCCAGTGTGGCCCTAATCCAAACTATTCACTTGCCCACCTTCTTCCCAAATCCCCAGAACAAAGGAGAAAGACTCCTGCACTCTTTGGACATTCACAGGCAATTACGTTACTACTTGGATAAAACTAAGGCTCTCAGGAAAAACTGACCAGCTCTTTGTAGCCTACGCTACAGGATCACAAGGAAAAGCTATCTCAAAACAGACCATTTCTAAATGGATAGGGCATTGCATACGTTTCTGCTACTCACATCATGGGAAACCAGTACCTGCTAACATTAGGTCCCACTCCACCAGGGCTACAGCTACATCAGCAGCCTTTCTCAGGGGAGTGCCAACCAAGGATATTCTGGAAGCTGCAACTTGGAGTTCAGTGCACACCTTCACCAAACACTATCACCTACCTCTATACTCTAAGACTAGAGCTGGTTTTGCCACTGCAGTTTTGCAGGGCCTACTAGCTTCTTCTAACCCTGTTTGACTCCACCTCCCGTCCTTAGCTCTGTGATTCAACCCAAGTATGATGACTGCAGCAGGGTAACATGATGAACATAGTACAGTTTTGTACCTACCATAAATGTAGATGTTCGAGTGTTCACCATGCTGCAGTCTAGGTTACCCTCCCTCCATCCCCTCTGAAACAGCTGAACTTATCTCTACCACTCTATCCTATACTACCTCTGTGGTGTATTTGCTTGTGTCTAAGGGTTTTGTTTTATTTTTATATAGCTATATGTGTATGTATATATATATATATATATATATATATATATATATATATATATATATATTACCTACCTATTGGGGTCACCTGACATCTGGGGCAAGAAAAACTGAAGAAAATGGCATCGGATGCCTCTTATATACCCCTGGCGCACTGACATCAGGGAAGAAGCGACAGCAACTGATGCCGGACCAAGACTTTGGAATTCGGGCCGACTGCGGGACTGCCTGACGGCAGGATAACCCAAGTGTGATGACTGCAGTAGGGTGAACACTCGAACATCTACATCTTTGGTAGGTACAAAACTGTACTTTTATCCTGGCAAAAAATACACATAAATACACAAAATCATACTCTGAGGCTTAAATAATAACCTGCAAAAGCATCACAGACCTCCAAAGCAGACACCCAAAAAACCTACATCACAAACCAGACAACACATAAAACACAAAATCAGTGTGCCGCACAATCACAGCCCTTAAGGTGAAATAACATACCTAACACACTAGTAATAGGCGACTCTATAGTCGGGCACACTGACGTCCCACTCACTAGGCTGGACAAGGAGAAGGTTACTGTTAGCTGCCTGTCGGGATCCAGAATCCGCCACATAACACAAGCACTCGGGTCACTCCAGATCAAGTACAAATATGACTCTGTCATTGTTCATGTTGGTGTGAATGACCTGAGATGTACCTCCCTGGACTACATGAAAAGAGACATGGAAGAGCTCTCTGATCATGTAGCCCAGGCAGGTATGACCATGACCCTGAGTAGCATCCTGCCCTCACCAAGAATGATACCGCAGTATAAAGAAAAAATGATCAATTTCAACAATTGGCTAAGCTTCTGGTGTCATTCAAAGGGGATTCAGTGTCTGTCCACCCAGGATGACATGCTCGACAAGCCACGCTGCTTCGCTAGAGATGGCTTGCACCTGTCATCCCTAGGCTTTCGAATACTGGCCAGGGCTCTTGCTGCCCCACATAGTGCCTTTTTTAGGCAAGGCTCAAAAGTTAACTTCAAAAGAAAAATAGCCAAGGATTCGAAAGATAACCACAAAGCCTTCTTTAGCTGTGTCAAGAATCTAAGTGGCAACTCGCAGATATGCTCTGAGCTAGTGCAAAATATAACAAAATATACTGAACCCACTGATGTTGCCAACATCCTGGCAGATAGATTCTGTGCAAACTTCACCCCCCCATCTCACCCCCAAAAGGGCCCACAACAATACCAGAAAAGTGTAGTGTCCCGGAAATCACAGACGCACAGGTGAAAACAGCCCTTTTAAAAGCCAAAAGCACAGCGTCAGTGGGGCCAGATGGTGTCCCAGGCTGCATCTTGCACAAACTACAGAACAAACTAACCCCCCACCTAAACACACTGTTCAACCTCAGCCTCTCCACAGGCTACGTGCCCATAGAATGGCGCACAGCAACGGTTATTCCACTCCACAAAGGAGGGGCCACAACTGACCCTGGTAACTATTGCCCCATAAGCCTGACTAGCCTGGTCTGCAAGGCTATGGAGCGCATCATCTTGGAACTTATTAACATAGACATTGGGAACCTCCAAACATTTGACCTGATCCAGTTCGGCTTTAAGGGCAGATCATACCTACTAAACCTGGTTGACTTCTTCGAGACAGTCACCAAGGCCATAGATGAGGGGAAGGTAGTTCACACAGCCTACCTTGACCTCGCCAAGGCTTTTGACACCATTCCCCACTCTGGAATTATAGAAAAACTCACCAGCCTGAACATAAACCCCTACGTCATGAGATGGGTTGCCAAATGGCTTACAGACAGAACTCACACGGTAAGAATAGCGGGCTCCAGGTCTGACTCTAAACCAGTCACAAGTGGTGTCCCACAAGGCTCAGTTCTGGGACCCCTACTGTTCGGCATATACTTCTCAGAAGTACAGACAAGCACAGGATGACTATGGCTAACCAAGTTCGCCAATGATTGCAAACTGGGAGCCATAATTGACTCTCCGGCTGACATGGACATTCTCCAAAAGGGCCTTACTGAGATGGACACCTGGTGTCAAAGTCATGGCCTCAAGCTAAATGCCAAAAAATGTATAGTCATCCCGTTTGGGAAAAACAAAACACCCATGAATTACCACCTAGGTGGCAGCCCCCTTAATACAGAAGAGGTAATAAGAGATCTGGGGATCCAGGTAGATAGTAATCTCTACTTTGACAATCATATTGCTAAAGTAGTTATGAAATCCTTCTATGTAGCCCATCTAATTACTAAAGGGTTCGCATCTAGATATAAAGAGGTTATAGTGCCCCTCTACTCGTCACTCATCAGACCCATCATAGAGTACAATGCCCCATTTGGGATGTACCTCACAAGACACTTCCAGTGGCTGGAAAGACCACAAAAGTATCTCACCAAGAGGATTACTGGCCTCAAACATATGTCCTATGCAGCCCGACTGGAAAAACTCCAGCTGTACTCAGTGGCATATCGCTTACTCAGAGGTGATCTTTGCCTGACTTACAAAGCCATGTCCAAGTCAGAATTGATGGACATGCTTCACCTAAAGAAATCCAAGTCACTGTGAGCCACTCGCTCTAGTGAGCTAAACCTCACCACAACAATAAATAGAACATGCTGGAGGGATAGATTCCTGTCACAGAGACTCCCCATGCTTTGGAACAAAATTCCTAACTACATTAGGCAGAGCCCCTCACTAACACTCTTCAAGAGAAACCTTGACGAATGGATAGGTAACAGAAAATATACCCCTGGAATCACTTCATTGGCTCTTCTTGACAGAGGCTCAGTTAATTAATCAATGGGGCGGCAAAAGCTGACACTCTGGCTAGGCTTATAAATGCCCTCGGGCAGATAGCCTAATACCTACCTATGAACCTACTGGATGTGAGAATATTCCAGTGTTTGTGAATTACATTTCCTCAATAAACCCACATTCCTGCCATATGTAGTCGCCATTCGTATAGTATCTGACCCCTCTCTGTGCTCTTTAGATCTATATTGCAAAGGTTCAAATATTTGTAGCCAATTGCTAGCTCCAATAACATCACACCCTCTATATCCCCTGTTAAAACATTTGCTAGTAAGATCCTGTTTAAAGGTATTGAGGTCTTCTTCAGAGGAACAAATTCTTCTGATCCTCAGAAATTGAGACTTTGGGATATTCTGGATAGTATGCCTAGGTTGAAGGCTAGATGCATACAACAAGTTGTTATATTGTGGGCATTTTCTGTATACTGAGGTGCGTAATGTATGATCTGATAGACGCAAAATTCTAACATCAAGAAAATTGATTTCCTCTCTACTATACGTTACAGTGAATTCCACACCCCATTTGTTTTTATTAATATATTCCACAAATTCCATAAGATAGTCACTGTCTCCTCGCCATACCAGCCAACAATCGTCCAGGAATCTTCTCCATGTGTCAATTTCTGGCAAAAAATTGTTATAGGCATCGTAAATGATCTGTTCCTCTATATAACCCATGAACAGATCAGCATAAATGGGGGCAAAAGATGTCCCCATAGCTGTGCCTTGGGTTTGCCAATAACATTCACCCTTGAAATAGAAGACATTTTTAGTTAAAACGTGTTCCATCAAACACACAAGTAGTGTGTTAAATCCTGGAGTATAAAGTTCTACCCTGCTAAGCCAGTACTCCAAGGCTTGCATGCCTGCCCAATGAAGGATACTGGTATAAAGCGATTTGACATTTAGAGTGCACATCAACTAATTGGGCTCTAACTGGGAATCAGACACTGTCTGTAGGAATTCAGTTGTATCTTTAATTCTAGCTCTAACATATGGCAGTAGTGGTTTTAAATACTGAGTCAAGAACATAGATAGAGGCTCAGTAGGAGAACCTATTCCCGACACAATTGATCTTCCAGGGGGCTAGTTAAGATCTTTGTGAATTTTGGGCAGGAGGTATAGGATGTCCTTCAAGAATGCAACTGCAGTCATAACATATGGGTTGTCCTGCCTCAGGCAGCCCTCGGTCGGCCGGATTCCAAAGTCTGGGTCCGACGTCGGCTGATGTCGCATTTCTCTCCGACGTCAGAGCGGCTGGAGTATATAAGCATCCGCCGACGCCATCTTCTTCAGTCTTTCTTGCCGCGCGGTGCCCGAAGCAGAAGCAGTTCACAAGTGCCGGTCGGTCAGCTCCTGTATTCTTCGAAACCGAAGTCATCAAAAAAGCTAAGTACCCCGTTGGGGACCTTTTCTTGCCTCAGCCGATGTCAGAAATTACTGAAAAAGTAAATAATTGTTTGTCTTGTGGTAAACAAATACCTCGTAAGGATTTCCACTCTTACTGCCTCCCTTGCCTTGGCCCAGACCATGACGTCTTGGCCTGTGCCGCCTGTGCTCGCTTCAACAAGCGCACTCTCAGGCGCCGGGCGGAGTTCGCTGAAGACTTTTTCGGTGAAAAATTTGATTATACAATGCTGTCGGAAAAACCGACAACGCAGACTCCTAAGAAACGAAAAGACCGGGACCGACATCCTCGGCCCGCGTCTTCAACCGACACCACGCCAAAACTAAACGCAAGTGCTCCGGTTCCCTCTGAGGCGGTTATTCCACCGCTCTGAACTGAAGACACCGCATTACCGACACCTCCGATACCGGAGGCCACTCCGACGCCAGTTATTGATTTTCCTCCGGATACCGAAACCAAGGAAATGCCCGAGACCATTGCTGTTGATAAGGTAACTCCTGCACATGGAGCGGCTAGGCCTCCCATGTCCATGTCTATCAAGGCCTACACACGTGCCAAGGCAGCCAGCAAGTCCAAACATCTTACTGCTAAAAACTTACCTCAGACTACTCCTGAAACTCAGATCATGTCCATGGCCGCAGATTTAATTTCTCTGATCAGAGGCTCCCAAGCCCATCCTGAAAAGAGGCCCAGGGTTGAACCCCCTGACCCTCTGCCCTCAGATGAAGATTCTGAGGACTCTGTTCCCTCTGAAAGCCAGGAAGAGCCCTTCCAGACCTATGAGGATTCAGATGCAGAGGACTCCATTCCCTCGGCGTCCCCTCCTGAGGATATTTCTTTTGGGGAAGTTCTGCATTCCATGAGGGAGCATTTTAAGTGGCAAGGCCAGGAATTTTCTAATTCCAGAAAGCGCCTTCGAACCTTCCTCAAAAAGCCTCAACACAGACCCTTAGCTATACCTCCTGTGCTTGATGTTTTGGATGATTTATACTCTGACTCCAGTGTTACCCCTGATACTCTTCCTCCTGCTCCTATCAAGCCTGACAGATACTATAGGGTTCCAGAAACCCATTCTCATTTATTTAGGGCCCATGCTGTTGATTTAGAAACAATTTCCCAGGGGCCTAAAGGGGTTTCAGCTACCACATCCAAAAATCCATTCAGGTATGACCATGACCCTGAGTAGCATCCTGCCCTCACCAAGAATGATACCGCAGTATAAAGAAAAAATGATCAATTTCAACAATTGGCTAAGCTTCTGGTGTCATTCAAAGGGGATTCAGTGTCTGTCCACCCAGGATGACATGCTCGACAAGCCACGCTGCTTCGCTAGAGATGGCTTGCACCTGTCATCCCTAGGCTTTCGAATACTGGCCAGGGCTCTTGCTGCCCCACATAGTGCCTTTTTTAGGCAAGGCTCAAAAGTTAACTTCAAAAGAAAAATAGCCAAGGATTCGAAAGATAACCACAAAGCCTTCTTTAGTTGTGTCAAGAATCTAAGTGGCAACTCGCAGATATGCTCTGAGCTAGTGCAAAATATAACAAAATATACTGAACCCACTGATGTTGCCAACATCCTGGCAGATAGATTCTGTGCAAACTTCACCCCCCCATCTCACCCCCAAAAGGGCCCACAACAATACCAGAAAAGTGTAGTGTCCCGGAAATCACAGACGCACAGGTGAAAACAGCCCTTTTAAAAGCCAAAAGCACAGCGTCAGTGGGGCCAGATGGTGTCCCAGGCTGCATCTTGCACAAACTACAGAACAAACTAACCCCCCACCTAAACACACTGTTCAACCTCAGCCTCTCCACAGGCTACGTGCCCATAGAATGGCGCAGCAGTTATTCCACTCCACAAAGGAGGGGCCACAACTGACCCTGGTAACTATTGCCCCATAAGCCTGACTAGCCTGGTCTGCAAGGCTATGGAGCATCATCTTGGAACTTATTAACATAGACATTGGGAACCTCCAAACATTTGACCTGATCCAGTTCGGCTTTAAGGGCAGATCATACCTACTAAACCTGGTTGACTTCTTGAGACAGTCACCAAGGCCATAGATGAGGGGAAGGTAGTTCACACAGCCTACCTTGACCTCGCCAAGGCTTTTGACACCATTCCCCACTCTGGAATTATAGAAAAACTCACCAGCCTGAACATAAACCCCTACGTCATGAGATGGGTTGCCAAATGGCTTACAGACAGAACTCACACGGTAAGAATAGCGGGCTCCAGGTCTGACTCTAAACCAGTCACAAGTGGTGTCCCACAAGGCTCAGTTCTGGGACCCCTACTGTTCGGCATATACTTCTCAGAAGTACAGACAAGCACAGGATGACTATGGCTAACCAAGTTCGCCAATGATTGCAAACTGGGAGCCATAATTGACTCTCCGGCTGACATGGACATTCTCCAAAAGGGCCTTACTGAGATGGACACCTGGTGTCAAAGTCATGGCCTCAAGCTAAATGCCAAAAAATGTATAGTCATCCCGTTTGGGAAAAACAAAACACCCATGAATTACCACATAGGTGGCAGCCCCCTTAATACAGAAGAGGTAATAAGAGATCTGGGGATCCAGGTAGATAGTAATCTCTACTTTGACAATCATATTGCTAAAGTAGTTATGAAATCCTTCTATGTAGCCCATCTAATTACTAAAGGGTTCGCATCTAGATATAAAGAGGTTATAGTGCCCCTCTACTCGTCACTCACCAGACCCATCATAGAGTACAATGCCCCGTTTGGGATGTACCTCACAAGACACTTCCAGTGGCTGGAAAGACCACAAAAGTATCTCACCAAGAGGATTACTGGCCTCAAACATATGTCCTATGCAGCCCGACTGGAAAAACTCCAGCTGTACTCAGTGGCATATCGCTTACTCAGAGGTGATCTTTGCCTGACTTACAAAGCCATGTCCAAGTCAGAATTGATGGACATGCTTCACCTAAAGAAATCCAAGTCACTGTGAGCCACTCGCTCTAGTGAGCTAAACCTCGCCACAACAATAAATAGAACATGCTGGAGGGATAGATTCCTGTCACAGAGACTCCCCATGCTTTGGAACAAAATTCCTAACTACATTAGGCAGAGCCCCTCACTAACACTCTTCAAGAGAAACCTTGACGAATGGATAGGTAACAGAAAATATACCCCTGGAATCACTTCATTGGCTCTTCTTGACAGAGGCTCAGTTAATTAATCAATGGGGCGGCAAAAGCTGACACTCTGGCTAGGCTTATAAATGCCCTCGGGCAGATAGCCTAATACCTACCTATGAACCTACTGGATGTGAGAATATTCCAGTGTTTGTGAATTACATTTCCTCAATAAACCCACATTCCTGCCATATGTAGTCACCATTCGTATAGTATCTGACCCCTCTCTGTGCTCTTTAGATCTATATTGCAAAGGTTCAAATATTTGTAGCCAATTGCTAGCTCCAATAACATCACACCCTCTATATCCCCTGTTAAAACATTTGCTAGTAAGATCCTGTTTAAAGGTATTGAGGTCTTCTTCAGAGGAACAAATTCTTCTGATCCTCAGAAATTGAGACTTTGGAATATTCTGGATAGTATGCCTAGGTTGAAGGCTAGATGCATACAACAAGTTGTTATATTGTGGGCATTTTCTGTATACTGAGGTGCGTAATGTATGATCTGATAGACGCAAAATTCTAACATCAAGAAAATTGATTTCCTCTCTACTATACGTTACAGTGAATTCCACACCCCATTTGTTTTTATTAATATATTCCACAAATTCCATAAGATAGTCACTGTCTCCTCGCCATACCAGCCAACAATCGTCCAGGAATCTTCTCCATGTGTCAATTTCTGGCAAAAAATTGTTATAGGCATCGTAAATGATCTGTTCCTCTATATAACCCATGAACAGATCAGCATAAATGGGGGCAAAAGATGTCCCCATAGCTGTGCCTTGGGTTTGCCAATAACATTCACCCTTGAAATAGAAGACATTTTTAGTTAAAACGTGTTCCGTCAAACACACAAGTAGTGTGTTAAATCCTGGAGTATAAAGTTCTACCCTGCTAAGCCAGTACTCCAAGGCTTGCATGCCTGCCCAATGAAGGATACTGGTATAAAGCGATTTGACATTTAGAGTGCACATCAACTAATTGGGCTCTAACTGGGAATCAGACACTGTCTGTAGGAATTCAGTTGTATCTTTAATTCTAGCTCTAACATATGGCAGTAGTGGTTTTAAATACTGAGTCAAGAACATAGATAGAGGCTCAGTAGGAGAACCTATTCCCGACACAATTGATCTTCCAGGGGGCTAGTTAAGATCTTTGTGAATTTTGGGCAGGAGGTATAGGATGTCCTTCAAGAATGCAACTGCAGTCATAACATATGGGTTGTCCTGCCTCAGGCAGCCCTCGGTCGGCGGATTCCAAAGTCTGGGTCCGGCGTCGGGTGATGTCGCATTTCTCTCCGACGTCAGAGCGGCTGGAGTATATAAGCATCCGCCGACGCCATCTTCTTCAGTCTTTCTTGCCGCGCGGTGCCCGAAGCAGAAGCAGTTCGCAAGTGCCGGTCGGTCAGCTCCTGTATTCTTGAACCAAGTCATCAAAAGCTAAGTACCCCGTTGGGGACCTTTTCTTGCCTCAGCCGATGTCAGAAATTACTGAAAAAGTAAATAATTGTTTGTCTTGTGGTAAACAAATACCTCGTAAGGATTTCCACTCTTACTGCCTCCCTTGCCTTGGCCCAGACCATGACGTCTTGGCCTGTGCCGCCTGTGCTCGCTTCAACAAGCACACTCTCAGGCGCCGGGCGGAGTTCGCTGAAGACTTCTTCGGTGAAAAATTTGATTATACAATGCCGTCGGAAAAAACGACAACGCAGACTCCTAAGAAACGAAAAGACCGGGACCGACATCCTCGGCCCGCGTCTTCAACCGACACCACGCCAAAACTAAACGCAAGTGCTCCGGTTCCCTCTGAGGCGGTTATTCCACCGCTCTGAACCGAAGACACCGCATTACCGACACCTCCGATACCAGAGGCCACTCCGACGCCAGTTATTGATTTTCCTCCGGATACCGAAACCGAGGAAATGCCCGAGACCATTGCTGTTGATAAGGTAACTCCTGCACATGGAGCGGCTAGGCCTCCCATGTCCATGTCTATCAAGGCCTACACACGTGCCAAGGCAGCCAGCAAGTCCAAACATCTTACTGCTAAAAACTTACCTCAGACTACTCCTGAAACTCAGATCATGTCCATGGCCGCAGATTTAATTTCTCTGATCAGAGGCTCCCAAGCCCATCCTGAAAAGAGGCCCAGGGTTGAACCCCCTGACCCTCTGCCCTCAGATGAAGATTCTGAGGACTCTGTTCCCTCTGAAAGCCAGGAAGAGCCCTTCCAGACCTATGAGGATTCAGATGCAGAGGACTCCATTCCCTCGGCGTCCCCTCCTGAGGATATTTCTTTTGGGGAAGTTCTGCATTCCATGAGGGAGCATTTTAAGTGGCAAGGCCAGGAATTTTCTAATTCCAGAAAGCGCCTTCGAACCTTCCTCAAAAAGCCTCAACACAGACCCTTAGCTATACCTCCTGTGCTTGATGTTTTGGATGATTTATACTCTGACTCCAGTGTTACCCCTGATACTCTTCCTCCTGCTCCTGTCAAGCCTGACAGATACTATAGGGTTCCAGAAACCCATTCTCATTTATTTAGGGCCCATGCTGTTGATTTAGAAACAATTTCCCAGGGGCCTAAAGGGGTTTCAGCTACCACATCCAAAAATCCTTTGCCTTCCGACAGGGAAGCAAGGTCCTTAGAGAGATGGGGAAGAAGGTCTACACCTCCACTACTTTATCTATGAGAGCTCTCAATTGTCTATTTCACATGTTTCAATATCAGGATTTCCTGTTAGATGATTTACAGAAAAGTTTGGCCTCTCCTGAACCTTTAGATAGGAAGTCTTTGCAGGAGGCTGTGCATAATTCTCAGCAAGTTAGCAATCATTTTTTGCAGTGTGGATATGATGCATTGGAGGCTTCATGTAGGGCAGCTATGACAGGGGCGGTCATTCGTAGACATGCATGGCTAAAAGAACAACCTTTACCAGATCATGTTAAGGCAAAACTTCTTGATGCACCCTTGGAAAAAAACAAGCTTTTTGGTGCTAATGCTAAAGATGTGTTAAAGTCCATTGAGGAAAAAGCTAAGTCAGTACAGACAGTCAAAGATTCCTCCAGGTTCAGCCGCCCAGATTCAGCAGGAACTGGCCTTCTAAAAACTGGTCCTTTCCTAATCCTGAAAGATTTCAAAGGGGTGAAAACAGGTGTGCCCGAGGAAGAGGGCAATACAGAGGATCCTACAGGGGACGACAATGGCAACCAGCAAACCAAAGAAGTGACACAGGGGTTTCTCCTGCCCCGCAGGGACAAGCTCAATGACTTTCCTCTACTTCTGCTGACCAAGGAGCAAACAGAAGCTCCTTTGGGCGGAAAGTTATCTCTGTTTTCAAGAAATTGGCACAAACTGACAAAAGACAAATGGATACTGGACATTATAGACCACGGTTACAGGTTCCACTTTCATACCTTGCCAAGAAAACAAGGCATGCCAAACCTTCCACAAAATCAGAGGGCAGAGGCTATCAAGCAAATTTCTCTGCTTGCTCAGATCAAAGCAATAGAAATAGTTCCACATCAAGATCAAGGCCAGGCTTTTATTGAAGACTGTTCCTTGTTCCAAGAAAAGAAACTCAATGGAGACCAATACTGGACTTGTCCACTCTAAACACTTTTCTCATAGTACCAAAGTTCAAAATGCTGACTTTACAGCAACTCCTTCCCATGCTGGGCAAGGGGTCTTGGCTGATTACTCTGGACCTCAAGGAGGCATACCTGCATGTCCCTATCAGACACAGCTGCAGAAGATACCTCAGATTTCTTGCAGGGCCAGAGCATTATCAATTCTCAGCATTGCCATTTGGCTTATCTACTGCACCCAGAGTATTCACGAAATGCCTGGCATCAGTAATTGCTCATTGCAGGCTCCAGGGGATTAAAATCTACCCGTACCTGGACGATTGCCTCATACAAGCGGACAACAAACTAACCTTGACAAAAAACTTGGATTATGTCATACACTTGCTACAGGCTCTGGGATACACAGTCAACTTTCAAAAGTCAAGACTTCAGCCATCCCAGCAAATAACCTTCTTAGGAGCCAAACTAGACACAGCCTCTCAAATGGCTTACCTGACAGAAGACAAGCAAAAGAAGTTAACTCATTACTTCAAAAGTTTAGCAAAGCTCACCCAGATAACTGCAAGGAATTTCTTACAGGCCCTGGGTTACATGGCATCCTGCATTCTCTTGGTCCCACTAGCAAGACTACACATGAGAAAGCTTCAATGGTACTTAAAAAGCTTATGGTCTCAACACAGCAACAACCTAGAACCAATTATTCCACTCATTTCATGTCTACAAAAGGAATTTCTATGGTGGGCCACAGTAAGCCAGTTAAACACAGGCATGTAGTTCAAAAAACCTCAGATAACACAGACAATGACCACAGACGCCTCAGACCTTGGATGGGGGGCGCACATGGAGGGCAGATGTATTCAAGGGCAATGGTCCACAAAGGAAACACATCTGCATATCAACCAAAAAGAAATGCTAGCAGTAATGCATGCCATCGAGGCCTTTGGACAACAACTTCAACAAGGCCACCTACTAATACGGACAGACAACACCACTGTGATGTGGTACATAAACAAGCAGGGGGGCACTCATTCTTACCCCCTTTGCAGACTGACAATGAATCTTTGGGAAAAATCACTGGGTCTAAACATACAGCTACAATCCCAGTTTGTTCCAGGCAAAGACAGTGTTCTGGCGGACAGTCTAAGCAGGAATTTCCTGGACCCCCACGAATGGAGGCTACATCCAGACATCTTTATACGACTCACCTCGAGATGGGGCAGGCCGGACGTGGACCTATTTGCCTCCCACCTCAATCATCACTTACAAAAGTTTTGCTCAAGGACATATCATCCACAAGCATGGAAAGTAGATGCCCTCTCATTCAACTGGAACTCCCTAATAATTTATGCATTTCCACCTCTGCCACTGATGACCACAGTGTTATTAAAGATCAAGGCAGAGCAACCGAAGGGGATCCTAATAGCTCCAGACTGGCCAAGACAACACTGGTACCCACTACTACGGAGCATATGTCACAACAAAACGTGGGCCCTTCCACAATGGCCTCAACTTTTGACTCAACACAACTTCAGGACTATTCATCCCAACATCCAGACTCTACAGCTAACAGCTTGGGAAATCCCATAACTAACCTCAATTTACCTCTCTCCAAGGAAGTTCAGCGGATACTAACAGAAGCCCGCAGACCATCCACCAGAAAGGCTTACTCAGCCAAATGGAAGAGATTCAGCATTTGGAATACCAACAAGGGTCATGATGCATCACTTTTGAGCATCCCTCTCATTCTGGAATACTTGGCAGATATGTTACATAACGGACTCTCATACTCTTCCATAAAAATACATGCTTCAGCTATCTCAGCCAGATACAACACTGATCCACCTGTGTTTTCACATCCTTTGCTAAGGCAATTTCTTAGAGGAATCAAGAATATAAAGCCCCCAAGAAAGGCACCAGTACCAGCTTGGGACCTCAATTTTGTCCTAGAAAAATTGACTTTACCTCCCTTCGAGCCAGCAGCTTCTGTGGAGTTACAATTTCTTTCCTGGAAGACAGCTTTCCTGCTGGCCATAACCTCAGCAAGAAGGGTTTGAATTACAGGCCTTAATGGCAATACCACCGTTCATAACTTTTCACAGAGACAGGGTCTCCCTACGAACCAACCCTACTTTTCTGCCAAAAGTGGTATCCAGGGTTTCTTTAAATCAAGCAATTCACCTGCCTACTTTCTTTCCCAATCCTGAGAACAAAGGGGAAAGACTGTTACATACCTTGGACATACACAGACAACTTCGCTACTACCTAGACAGAACCAAGACCAGTAGGAAGTCTGATCAGCTTTTGTAGCTTACGCCCCTGGAATACAAGGAAAAGCAATTTCCAAACAGACAGTTTCAAAATGGATTGGACATTGCATCAGATTCTGTTATTCCTTCCATGGAAAGAGTGTGCCAGCCAATGTCAGACCACACTCCACCAGAGCTACAGCCACCTCTACAGCTTTTTAAGAGGGGTGCCTACAAAGACATTCTAGAAGCTGCCACATGGAGCTCCGTGCATACATTTTCCAAACACTACAACCTCCCTTTATATTCCAGATCCAGAGCAGGTTTTGCTTGGCAGTCCTGCAGGGATTGATAGCTACACCATCCTTTTCCTAGAGCATACCACCTCCCCAGCTAAGCTATGGTATTCAACCCATATGTTATGACTGCAGTTGCATTCTTGAAGGACATAGTACAGTTTTGTACCTACCATAAATGTAGATGTCCGATAGATATGCAACTGCAGTCATTTCCTCCCTCCTTCCCTCTATGCCTTGGGTCCACTCCTATCCCTATTATCCTTAGCTGGGGATATCTGTTATGGTGTATCTGTTTATTGCTTATTTATTGTCTGGAAACCTATTTTTGTCTTCCAGTTTGATTACAGCCTTCATTGGAGGGTACCTGGCATCTGGGGCAAGAAACACTGAAGAAGATGGCGTTGGCTGATGCTTATATACTCCAGCCGCTCTGACGTCAGAGAGAAATGCGACATCAGCCGACGTCGGACCCAGACTTTGGAATCCGGCCGACCGAGGGCTGCCTGAGGCAGGACAACCCATATGTTATGACTGCAGTTGCATATCTATCGGACATCTACATTTATGGTAGGTACAAAACTGTACTTTTTGCTTACCAGGCTCCTTTACAGTAAGATGTTGTCTAACTCTTTCACTAAAAATACCTTCATCCACCGCTTTTTCCAAGAATTCATCAATTACTTTCTTAAAATTCGGGGTGGGGTCAATAGGCATGTTCATATAATGCTGAGGGTTAGTCAGTTGCCTATTTCCCTCAGCCCAGTAATAACTGGAATCCATGACTACTGTTGCCCCACCCTTAGCCGGTAGGATGGTAATATCAGTGTTATCTTGGAGTTCCTTAAGTGTTTGTTGCTCCCCTTTGGACAAATTATGTCTCAATACCTGAAAAGGACACATCTTAAAATGTATATCTTTAAGGACTGCTTGTTGAAAGATGGACACATGTTTATTCATAGGTGGAGAAAAACTGGATTTGTGAAGATGGAATTCAGTAAATCTTTGAGAAACATTCTCTGTACCAAAAAATAATTTCAAATTCAGTTTTCTACAAAAATCTGTAATGTCATTAACCAAAAAGTTTTCATCAATAAAAAAAAAGCAGGTATGTAGTTCAGCCCTTTATTAAGAAGTTGAGTCTGATCAGAAGACAGTGTATACTTTGAAATGTTATATACATTGGAATACTCAGTAGTTACTTCACCATCGATTGCAAAAGATTTTCTATAGTGTCTACCCTTGTGCTTACGTCCCCCCCCTTGTGTATCCTACCCCTAATGGGGGATTCTGAGCCCGCCCCTTCTTAGATTCTGGAGAGTCACTGACATATATACTATCAGTGTCAGTGGCCGAGGATTCACCTCCTGAAGTGCTAAAACCCTGACCTGTTTTTTTAAGTATGGGATGAGGTCTTTTCCTGCGGGTATATGTCCCATATTGGTTGCCCTGTGTAAACCTAACGCTCTTCTGGAATTTAAAGGGCCTGCCCTTGTCATAGTCCTCCACATCCCTGTTAAATTTGCGCAACTTTTTTTCTTTTGTTTAGTTCTCAAATAACAAGAGCTCCCTAGTGAGTTTACTCAAGTTGTCGGTGTATAATGACTGGCCATCAAAATCCTTCACTTCCTCACACAATCGTTTAACATCATTCATATTCTTTTCCACAATCCTCTCATAATAGCAGGTCAGTATGTTAACAAAGGTCATAGATGCCTTTTGTTGTGCCATATTCCACTCTCTGATCAAAATATCATCAGGTTTGCCCACCAAAGGCTGAATCTTAACCCTCAGCCCTCTCGGTGTAATATTTCTGTTCTGGTAGGCCTTGAACAATTTTAAATGCCAGATATTTGTGCGTAAAGTCTTCATATTTTTGCCTAATTTGCTGAAGAGCAAGTTACAGCCTTCAACTGGATCAACATGGCCTATTTCAGTTGTGCCATCACTTTTTGAACTCAGACCGAACACTGTGATCCCGATCGGCACAAAGGCCCAACAATATGTTGTTCAGATCCATGACAATAAGCCCCTAAATTGCACCACGGTAAGCAAAAAGGCTACTTAGAACATGGTGCGAATAATGGCACAACAAAAGAAGGAAACTGAGTGACCGGCCACACACCAACCAACCAGCAAAGGCCCAGGGATTCACTTCAAAAAATTATAAGCTATATGTTGCTCAAAAAAAAAAAAAAAAAAAAAAACAGCCAACAGTGGTGACTGAACAGACAAGGTACAAATGACCCACCCAATGAAGTCCCTAAAATTTCAGAGTGATAATTTCAGGGAGTATAAAAACTTCCTCTATATAGTTAACACTGCATTGACCATACCTGGTACAACATTGTACCAAATTATCCAAAGCAAAATGTAAACAAACCTTTTGATACATTAATAATACCAAATGATGTGGCTAAAAATCAATTATATTATGTCCCAATTAGGATATATTCGCATACAGATGTAATACCCTCAAACAATGAAACATTCTAGAGGGAGTTAAACACTTCACAAAATTCTCACAGTGAAATATTTTCCTTTTTTGTGGACAACCTGGCTGAATATATGTCCAAATCACATAAAAACATATATATAGTCAAAAATATTCAGTATCTATAAATCGTAACCTATATATTCTTCACTGTGTTGAACTTTGTTCATTAACAAGAGCAGTAATTCTTTTCCAATTTGTCCATTCACAAAAAGTCTAAATCAATGGAAAAATGTAAAATTAAGCACTGTTGTTTCCCAATATGACAGTAACAAAATTAGTCAAACCATACAGTAGGTATATACAAATAGGAAACAACAGCAATAATTCTATTCTCACTGGTCTGTTCCAGAACCCACGGTGGTGGTGCTGCGGTAGCGTTGTCGCCTCACAGTAAGACGCTGTCTGGTTCCTCAGCTAGAGCGTGTTCTGCGTGGAGACATGCGTGAATGGGTGTACCTTTGTTGAAGGTTGTGCGTCAGGGCCGGTAACTCGGCACGTAAAAATCAACTACCAATCATTAGCGGACCGGAGTTCTGCTGTGGCGACCCCTAACCGGGAAAAGCCGAAAGACGCAACAACTGGTCTGTTCCAGAAAATCTAAATCAATACCAAACTATGAATTTAAACTTTATTTCCCAATATGTCAATAAGATAGTAATCCACTGCCACCAGAACCCCTATTTATTAGCAACCAATAAGGCCCCTTCCCAAAGGGTGTCCAATTTTACTGTGCAGTATTATTATCCAATTAGTAAGTGTGACCAAAACTTTTAAGGCTTATTGGAGTGGCTTTGTACAGTATCACTATATACATGCAATGTACTCCAGAGCTTAAATTATCTCTACACAAAACAGCCACAGTTAAAAGGTTTAAAATATTTAATAATAAATAATAAAAACACAAGACATAGCTCCTCAATTCAGTACATTGCTAGTCAAGAGTTCAGATATCACAGGAAAATGCCTAAAGTAATACTGTAAAATAGTCTGACATAACTATAGAAAACAGGTAGGCTAAACTTACTATTTTCTATTTTTAAGAGAAACACTAAAGTCTAAGATCCTACTTACATACAGAGAAAGCAAGTGCTGGTGAGTGAATCTTCTTCAGACAAAATCCAAAAAGCTGTGCTTCTCTCTCTCTCTGAGAAAGTCTTAAATTGATAATACATCACTGCTGACTCATGATTTGATTTCCCAGGCTAACAGAAACTCAGACTTTTAACAGTTCTTGGATATTGCACCTGACCCAGAAACCACAGCAATAAAAGACATTCTACATGTAAAATGTAGCAATTAACTCTGGTCTCAAAACAATAGAAGGAATTCGTTAGTCCAGACATTTTGTCTCTGTGTTTTGAGATCAAACAGTCATAAAATACTTTATCAACTTTCTTCCAGCAGGGTACACTGTGGTTACATTTTTGAAGCTCAGAACATACACAGTTTTCTTTACATTTGTGAAACAGCCTGTGGATTTTATTAATATTTACAATAACATAGAATTATCTACAAAATTCTATCTAGCTGGGCTGGCAGCCTTTCAGTTTTTCACATTTCTTCCCCACCTGAGAACTCAAGCTAGTTTTTCAAGTGTCCCTTGAGAAACATTGCTTGAGAGGGTTAGGTCTATCTGAGTACAATGAGTATACCTTACCCCTTTCCCTGTCTTAAAAGCCCATTTGCGTTGACATTGCTAATGCCACTGCGGTGCTGCACTGACATATATGCTTGCAACCCTAGGCTCCATCTTAGCAATTTGGCATTTTGCTGGATGGCTTGGTGTAACCATGTCAGTGGATTGTGATCTGTAACTACAGTGAATTTTTTTCCATACAAATAAGGTTGAAGGTTCTGCAATGCCCACACTATGGCTAGACATTACTTTTCTACAGCTGCATAGCATTCCTCCCTGGGTTGGAGCCTACGACTGAGATAAGCCACTGGGTGCACGTCTCCCTCTGAAGAAATTTAGCTAAGTACAGTCCCCACCTCATGGTTTGAAGCATTCACCTGCACAACAAATTCTTTGCTGTAATTTGGACTGGCTAACACAGGAGTCCCCTCAAAGCTTCTTTATGCTTCTGGAATGCCTGCTCAGATGCTGTGGTCCACACTACCTTATCTGGCCTGATGTTAAGTTGTCAATCTCGCCTTCATTCTTGCTGGATGGGTTCGGAGCCAATCCTCGGCTCCGACCCGGCACTTGCTAAGCTCGAGAGCTAATTTTACCAGCTCGAGGCAACCCTATATCCCATGATGCAAGGCGGAGATTACTCAGATCTCATTTGCCGCTTCGCTAACGAGGTGCCTTCTTTTACCAGCTCTTGGTAAGTGAACTTTTCAGAGACTTTTCTTCTACCCCCCTTTAACTTTATATATATATATTATATTTTTGTTAATTATCGACTCACCTTAGCCCTATTCCCATCAGTGTTCCTTTTTGACTAAATAGTCCCTTGTCCCTAGTCAGGCCTTAGGCCTTCCCCTCCCTAAATTTTTTCCTGTCAGGGATTGTTTGTGTGTGACTGTGTGTTTTCCCTGGTTAATTTAATTTAAATTGTTGGACTGAGTGTTTTTTGTGTGTGATTGTGTTACTGTTGTTCATCGACACAGTTATGTCGAGGCACACTAAGGTCTCAGGCTTCAAGAAGTGTCTCTGACAGACAGTCACACTTCTTGTGTTTATTGCCTGGGGCCTTCGCACCTGCAGGACTCTTGTGCTATCTGTCATGCTTTCAGCCCAAGAGTCCTGCAGGAACGAAAAAATAAACTCATATTAAGGGGCTTATTAAAGCCCGAGAGCTCCCCGACTAAGTCGGTGCCGGGGAAGTCCTCGAAACCTGTTAAGCCTTCGGCTCAAGCTTCCAAGCTGTCGGCTTCAGGTCCTTACTCACCAGGCTCGAGATCGGCTCCAGCCGGAGCCGATCTTTCCATGCCAGTCTCAGTATCGGCTCCATCCGGCGCCGATACTACCAGATCCAGACACTCAGTGTCGGCTCCGACTGGAGCCGACGTATCTTCGGCTCCGATGGCTCCATTGATCTCAAAAAAGAGATCTCGATCCCCTTCAGTGGAATCCATGCATTCGGCTCCGAGATCACCTTTGCTCTCAGAGCGGAGCCATCGGAGCCGATCTTCTCGGTCATCCAGGCTATCTGATCACGACCTTGAGAGAGTGGTGAGTAGACTATTAAAGTCTCAGGCATTGGCCCAAATACTCCATAGCCCATCTTAACAGACAGTAGCTATATCACATTCACCGAGCATTCCTCCTCCAACTCTCTTACAGAGTTCGGAGCCGGAGCTCCTCGGAACCGGTACCGTTGTGACTTCGGAGCCGATACCACCCCTTCCGGCTCTGTCGTCCTCGGCTCCGATTTCCTCCTTGAGACCTTCATTGGAGGGATCCGGGCGTCTAATCTCTCTCGTCGGCTCCGAGAGGGCGAGTGGCATCGGACCCTTGTCTGACCCCGTTCTCCCTCTTGGAGCTTCGGCGTTGGTGAGCTCGGCCCCGACATCTGCCTCGGAGCCTTCCCTCTCGGTGGGGCCTGGAGTTCCTATCTCTTCGGAGAGGGAACTTTCTGGTCTCTCTGACGGGGGAGCCTTCGAGGTGATGAGGAGTGTACTAGCCCCTGGACTTAGTCAACGGACAGTTCCATCAGCTCCTCCCACTACAGTGCCTGCTGACGTCTCTTGCTCCCGGACCCAGAGATCCAATGCCTCAGGTTTCCCCTTTGGGAATATCTTCCTCTTCCGAGGCTTCTCCTGATCCGTCAGGAGAACCCCCGCGTAAGAGGACATGTAAGAGGAAACATTTAGACTACCCTAAGTCTACTACATCAGATACTGACTTGGATGAGTCGGAGGGATCCCCAAGGTCCTCCTCTGAGGATGTCTCATTTTCAGACATCCTTGAAATCCTTAAACAGAGGGGGAACTGGCCCTCCCTTAATCCCTCCGAGGACGAGTCAGTTTACCTGGAGGCGTTCGGATCTCGACCCTCCACATCCTGGGTGTCTCCGCCTTTCGACCCTCTCATGGAGGTAGTGGCTCGGAAGGCGTGGATGGCTCCAGATTCGGTGGAACCTATCCCTAGGAGACCTTCAAAATTTATTACTGCCCCACAAGATAGACAATATTTGACAAAGGGTGTCCCAGTTGATGCCATGGTGGTGGCTGCTGCCACCAAGAAGGAATTAGCTGATCCTTCAGTACCTGTCCATCCTCCTAATAAAGATTCTAGGACTATGGACAGGTACAGTAAGCGGATTTTTTCTTCAGCGACTTTTGCTATGAGATCGCTGAACTACTTATGCCACTTCACCCGCCTTCAAAGAGATGTTCTTAAAGAGTTGGGAGAAGTTTTACAGGATCCGTCAGCTGCTGGGTCTCAGGATAAGATTAGCTCACAGCTAGGAATCCTTAACTCCATTGCTAACTCCTCCATGCGGCTCATTTCTTATGCAGCCGATGGAGCGCATAGGGCTGCAGGCACAGGAGTGGCTTTAAGGCGTCAGTCCTGGATGCGGCTTTGTAATTTTGCAGACCCCTTCAAGGCGTCTTTCACAAACTCCCCCTTTGATGGCTTGACCTTGTTCGGACCTCAAGTGAAAGACACTTTGACTAGATGCGAACAAGATGGCAAGACTCTTTCTGCCGTAGGAGTCCATTTCTCCACCCCTTCTAGACCTTACCCCAAAGGACAGAAGGGAGGGAAAATGTGGTTCCACAAATCTCAAGGAGTCACGCCTGACAAACGAAGTCAGTTTACCCCCAGAGGCAGAGGGTGTAACAATAATAGACACCACCCTAGGGGCAGAGGTGGTCCACAGAATCAGGGTAGCAGAGAGCCTCTTTCTGACAAACCCTTCCAGCATCCCTGAGATGTTGCCCGATTGTCCGCCTTCGGAGGCAGTCGGGGGAAAACTATCACTGTACCCAATAGCCTGGCTTTCCCTTTCTCAAGACAAATGGGTACAGTCAATTATATCCGAGGGTTACAAAATTCCCTTTATTCAAACCCTAATTCAACAAAAGGGAACCCTTCCAGATGTTCCACCCGGTCTAAGGGAATTAGCAGTACTAGAAATATCAAAACTGCTAGTAAAAAGAGCCATCCAGCCAGTCCCAGCGGATCAAATAGGATCCGGAATCTACTCAAGGTTCTTTTTAGTTCCAAAAAAGACAGGAGACTGGAGACCAATATTAGATCTCAGCAAACTCAACAAGTCTGTAAAGAAATCAAGATTCCGGATGGTCACACTTCAGTCCATTCTGCCCTTTTTGGGCAAGGACAATTGGATGTGCTTGATAGATCTTCAGGATGCGTACTACCACATAAAAATTCACAGACGCTCTAGAAGATTTCTCCGCTTCCGGCTGGGGACCAGTCACTTCCAATTCAGAGCCCTGCCCTTTGGACTCACTACAGCCCCCAGAGTGTTCACCAAATGCATGGCAGTGGTTATGGCTCACCTGAGACGTCAAGGATTCCAGGTGTTTCCATATCTAGACGACTGGCTCCTCACTGCCACCACCAGACATCAGCTTCTCCAAGCCAGAAATTACACCATTCACACTTGCAGAGGGCTAGGAATTTCTATAAATTTCAAAAAATCTGCCTTGTCGCCTTGTCAATATATTACTTTTATAGGCGCAAGATTGGACACCGTACAACTTTCAGCAAGGTTGACAGACCAAAGGATCTTGGACATTCAAAGACACGTCCAAGTGATTCTATTCAGCAACAAAATTCAGGCCAGATTTGCTCTGAAAGTACTGGGTCTTATGGCGGCTGCCATAACACTTCTTCCCCTCACCCGCTTTTACATGTGGCTTCTACAATGGATGCTATTCACCCAATGGTCCTTTCAACAACTTCCCATGCGACACGAGATTATAGTAACTCCAACTTGCAAAAGACATCTGACTTGGTGGATATCGTCCCCTCAAATCCATCAAGGCAGACCATTTGTTCCTCTTGCCCCGGTTGCCACGGTTACATCGGACGCCTCCCTGATCGGGTGGGGGGGGGCATTATCAGGGCAGAATGGTCCATGGCACTTGGCAACCTTTCGAGTACCATCTGCACATAAATGTTCTGGAGATGAGAGCAGTGCTTTTAACGTTGCAAGCCCTCAACGACTCTCTTCCCCTGGGAACTTTTGCAGTCCAAACGGACAATATGTCCGTAGTGTGGTATATAGACAAACAGGGCGGAACCAAGTCCTATCCACTGTGTCGAGAGGCTCTCAGACTTTGGCAATGGGCAATCTCCTCTCACTGGTTTCTGATAGCAATGCACATCCCCGGGAAATCTAACATCATAGCGGACAGATTGAGCAGAGCTATTCTCATGCCTCACGAGCGGTCTCTCAAACAGTCAGTGACGGAAGAGATTTTTCAGAAGTGTGGTCTTCCTTGCTGCGACCTTTTCGCTACACCTCAAAACAGCAAATGCCCAGACTTCTTCTCTCTCTTCTCCCTTCCAGGCCATCCCCCCAGAGACGCTCTAACCCAAGATTGGCCCCGGGGACTTCTTTATGCCTTTCCACCTTTTCCGCTGATACCTCAGCTAATTCAGAAAGCAACCGCTTTGAGAGCCAAGCTGATTCTCATTGCCCCTTATTGGCCTCGACAGATATGGTTTCCGTTCCTATATCATTACCTCTTGGTACAGCCATGGCATCTGGACCCGGTTCCAGATCTTCTGACCCACCAGTCGGGTCAACTGCACCAATCCATACCCTCTCTCAACCTCACTGCTTGGTTGCTCCACTTCCATCCTTAGCCAGGCTTCCTATGATTTCTAATCCTGCGGGATATCATAGTAGCTTCCTAAAATCTTCTACCAGAAAGATTTACACTAGTAAATGGCGACGTTTCTCTTTCTGGGCAAAAGCTAGGAACATAGACCCCTATACTGCTCCAATTCATTCGGTATTGGACTTCCTAGCTGACATTTTTCATTCAGGATCCTCTTCTTCCACAGTGAAAGTTCAACTGGCAGCCATTTCAAATTTTCATATAGGCTTTTTGGACCACAACATTATGTCACATAAACTTTGCAAGGCATTCCTTCGAGGTATCTTTTTATTGAAACCTCCGATTAGAGACCCCCCCACCACAGTGGGATTTAAATTTAATTTTAACATCCTTGATTCTTACCCCGTTCGAACCTGCAGCTGCCTGTTCTTTGAAATTGCTTTCTTGGAAGACACTTTTTCTAGTTGCCATTACATCTGCCAGAAGAGTATCTGAGCTTCATGCTCTCTGTGTTCGCCCTCCCTATCTAATATTCCACAAAGACAGGGTATCCCTAAGAACTAATCCATCTTTCTTACCAAAGGTGGCATCACAAACTAACCTAAATCAATCCATTGATCTTCCAGTATTTTTTCCGAACTATTCTGATAGAGCTGAACAAAAGTTACAATATCTCGATGTTCACTGCCAGCTCAGATATTATCTGGATAAGACAAAAATGTTTAGGAAATCTGATCAACTATTTCTATCCTATGCAGAGAACAGGAAAGGCCTTCCAGTTTCTAAGGTAACTTTATCTAGGTGGCTGTCTTCTGTGATCACTTACATTTATCAGCTCAGAGGCAAAGAGTTGGTTTCTAACCCAAAAGCCCATTCTACCAGAGCTCTAGCTACATCTACAGCTTTTCAAGCTAGACTTCCAACAGACACTATTTGTGCAGCAGCCACATGGGCCTCTCCTCATACCTTTGTTTCACATTACAAATTAGATTTGGTCTCCAGAGACAGAGCAAATTTTGGTTCCACCATTCTCAAGAGTCTGTTCCATTGAGCCACCCAGGATAGAGGAGCTAGGGATGCGGTCCCATCCAGCAAGAATGAAGGCGAGATTGACAACTTAACATTTAGAAGTTATGTACCTACCATAACGTTCCATGTTAGTTGTCTTCTCTCGCCTTCTTTCTTATGCGCCCCTCCATCCCCCTAGCCTGGTCAGACCGGGAAGATTATACATCTTCTATTAAGAGGTTATTACCTTTTTTCTAGCTGTTCAACTCCTAGTGTCACTAGATTATGTTGATCCTTTCTAGAGGGTTATGATGTTATTTAGTATCCTTATTTTCTTCCTCCTCTTAAGTTGGAAGAAAATACTGCTATTTCTTTAGCTACCAAACAAGATCTGAGTAATCTCCGCCTTGCATCATGGGATATAGGGTTACCTCGAGCTGGTAAAATTAGCTCTCGAGCTTAGCAAGTGTTGAGTCGGAGCCGAGGATCGGCTACGAACCCATCCAGCAAGAAAGAAGGCGAGAGAAGACAACTAACATGGAACGTTATGGTAGGTACATAACTTCTAATTTTTTCTTGTCAGGTGTGTGAGGGGAGCAGCTATGGTACTATAACTGGAGATTAACTTTCTGTAATACCCTGCTGTCCCTAAGAATGCCCTCACCTGCTTTTTGGTAACCGGTGCAGGCCATGCCTAAATGGCTTCCACTTTGGCAGGTTCTGGCCTGATCTTACCACTCCCCACTCTGTCCCAGGTAGGAGACCTCTGCCATACCTGCCTGACATTTGCTCAGCTTATTGGTTAACCCTGCTCTCTGTATTCTGGCTGGCACCTCCCTGACATGTTGAAGGTGCTCTTGCCAGGAATGGCTGTAGATGGCAATATCATTTAGGTAAGCAAGGACAAACTCTCCTGCTAGAATATGATCTATCAGCCTCTGGAATGTTGGTCGGGCATTTTTCATCCCAAAGGGCATCTTTGTGAACTCATACAAGCCAAAAAGAGTCACAAAGGCTGACCTCTCTCTAGCACTGGGAATCAAGGGCACCTGCCAGTAACCCTTGGTAGGATCAGTGGTTTTAAGATACTTAGCTCCACCCAGCTGCTCTAGGGCCTCATCTGTCCTAGACATGGGGTAAGCATCTGACTCTGTGTGACTGTTTAATGTCCTGTAGTCCACACAGAACTTGGTGCTGCCATCCTTCTTTGGCACAAACACCACTTGGGAGGCCCAGGGATTTTTGGACTTTTGAATTACTCATAGTTCCAACATTTCCTGTATCTCCTCCCTCAGAGTCTTTTTGACTCTCTCAGGCACCCGATAATGGGCCTGCCTAATAAGGCTTTGGGGTCCTGTGTCCACCTGGTGCTGCACCAGGTGAGTGCACCCTGGTTTTCCAGTAAACATGTCCCCAAACACCTGTAACACAGCTCAGATTTCTTGAACCTGGGTAGGAGATGGCTGCTGGGACATTGCTATCCCTTCCACTGAGGTGTCAGTCCGAGGCTCACTGAGGAGATCAGTCACCAGATCTCTCTCAGACTCCTCCTGCAATCCACTGCAAATACTCAACACAAGGGCCTCCCTATCTTGGTAAGGTTTCATCATGTTAACAGGGTGCAGTTTGTGCCCTTGCCTCCTGCCTAGCAGTTCTACCATGTAGTTAACATCACTTACCTTTCTTACCACCTTATAGGGTCCCTCCCAAGCTGCTTGCAGCTTGTTGTCTGACAGGAATCAGAACCATTACCTGCTGCCCTATGGCATACTCTCTAGCTCGATCATTCCTGTCATACCACACCTTTTTCTACTGTTGGGCTTCTGCCAGGTTCTCCTGGGCCAAGCCCATGAGTTCCCTGAGCCTTATCCTGAGGTTTAGGACATGTGCCACAACAGACTCCTTGTAAGATTCACACTCACCTTCCCACTCATCTCAAATTAAATCTAGAGGTTCCCTCACCCTATGCCCATACTGCAACTCAAAGGGTGAAAAACCTGTGGATACCTGGGCAACATCTCTGTAAGCAAACAACAGATGGGGCACATATTTGTCCCTCTTAAACTGGTCTGCAAGTGCCCGTAGCATGGACTTGATTGTAGAGTTTAACCTCTCAACAAGACCATTAGTCTGGGTATGGTGGGGGGTGGTCTTCAGGTGCTTCACCCCACAGTATTGCCACAGACAAGCCAGCAGGTCTGACATGAAATTGGCACCTCTGTCAGTCAGTATTTCTTTTGGGAAACCTACCCTGCTGAAAATCTCTATCAAAGCATTTGCCACATTTTTTGCCTCAATGGAGGACAGAGCCACTGCCTCAGGGTATCTTGAAGCATAATTTACTACCACTAGGATATACTTTTTCCCTGTGGAACTTGGGGTACTTAGAGGCCCCACAGTATCCATAGCTACCCTCTGAAATGGCTCCTCAGTCACAGGCAAAGGCATCAAAGGAGCTTTTACCTTGCCTCCTGCCTTGCCTACCTTTTGGCACTGCTCACAGGTCCTGCAGTACCCTGTTACATCTCTGGAAATTCCAGGCCAATAGAAGTTCCCATACTACGTCTGTTTGTACATTTTATGCCCATATGACCTGCAAAGGGAGTATCACTGGCTATGGCTAGAAGCACCAGATGGTAGGCTCTAGGCACTACCAACTGCTGTATCCTTTCACCTTCTAGCCCTCCCTCAGGGGTCCACTTTCTGTCCCAGTATAAAGATTCCCCCTTCCCATGCCATGAGAATCAGGTGCCTCAATAGCTACCTGCCTCAGGCCTTGCAATGTAGTGTCTGAGAGCTGAGCCTGTCTCAACTCTCTCTTTGTAACCCTTCCCAGCTCCCCTTCCACAGGAATTCTGGCATTCTCTGACAGCAGTGCCTCACTGTCAGCCTGGATACTACTACTCACCTCTACCTTTGCAGTCACTCTGTCTAACGGAACTTCAGTACCCACAAGCAGCTGTGGCTCACCTCTAGTCTCACTGCTACTGAGTAGCTCCCTCCCTGAAGTAACCACCTCACCAGTCCTGGCTGCAATTATGCGGTCTGACTGGGTCTCCCCCAGGCTACCAGACCCACATGCTTGTCTCCAAGCCAGACTGAATGTAACTGCACAAAAACATGGTACTGCCTTATCAAAATCATTCCCTATTAGGACATTTGCATGGATGTCCTCAAACACACCTACCTGCCGGCTTCTTTTTCCACCCTCCCAGTCAAGGTAGACCCAAGCCAAAGGTATTTGAAATGGGGTCTCTCCTAAAGCTCTGACTGGAGTATACTGCCCAGGCAAGTAGTGCTCCTCTGCAACCATTGCAGGCTTCACAATGGTTATGTCAGAGACTGTCTCTTTCTCTTAGTAATGGTCTCTTTGCCATTCACTACGATAGGATATAACTTTGTGTGGTAGTTTGGTACCCTTGTTGTCTCGAGACAACATAATGTTGGCATTTTGTCCTTCCTACTTACTGGCTCTCTCACCTTTTGTTCCCCACCTTGCCTCCGTGGACATCTGTATGCCACATGGCCCCACTGGTTGCATTCAAAACATTTAACCCTAGATCCTGGGCGTGTACCTGGACTAGTGGCTTCCCCTGCTACTGGCAGATTCTGTTGTGGCAGTGTGGGCTGCCCACCATGGGTTTCTTTAGAACCATGAGCAGTACTGGGGGTCCCTTTCCTGTGCAGTGATGCCCTGCTTGCTAGGTATCAGTCTCCCTTCTTCCCCAACTCTTCTAAACTAGCACATTGTCAACTAACCAGATCCTCATGTCCTCAGGCAAAGTGCTAAGGACTTGTTCCCTCACCAAAAGGTCTGCCAGCCCTTCACAAGTGGTGACCTGACATCTACTCACCCACCTATGAAAATAAGTGCTTAGTTCAAAAACATATTCACACACACTTTCATCTGCCTTGTGTCTATGCTTACAAAATTTTCCTATAAGCTTCAGGTGTTAGCTTAAAAAATTCTAACAAATAATTCTTAACAGCAGTATAATAAAAAAATTTGCGATCAAATAATTTAGACAGCACAGTTACAGCTTTTCCATGGAGTAAGGTGTCAGGAACCGTACCCAGAGCCTTTGGTCAACATCATATTGTTTATATACCCTAAACTTTTTTAAAACCTTTTTTTTTTGAAACTATCAAAATTATCCCCCTCTGTAAACTGCGGAAGAGATTTACTGACCTTTTGTGCTTCTGAGGTCCAGTTACTCCCTTCCCCATTACCTCCATGACTCTGGCGAAGAGACAGCATCTCCTTTTCATGCTCCCTCTGCCGCTCCTTCTTTTCAGCTTCCAGGCATAGCAGTTTCTCATTCTCCTCAGCCGGTAGACATGTCAGTCTTTCTGCTGCTTCTGTTTCCAAACACCTGGCCTCCAACTCAAGTCTCTTTAGCTCCAGTTGGATTTTTAAGTCCTCTGCAGAAAGGTTGAGCTGTCCATTCTCTGAATGTTGCACATCTCCGTGGCCAGTCTGAGCATCACCCTGATTGCTGTTTTCTGACGCAGCTGTGACCAAAGCTACAATCATGTCTGCCTTAGTCAGGTTTCCATGCACCAGTCCCTTAGCCTGGCACATCTCAGCCAAATGGCTCCTTGTCAGCTTGCCATACTCCTCTGTTGACATACGTGCCTGCTCTCCCTGACTAACTAAGCTAACAAAAGAAATAAAACAATTGTGATATGAACTCTGAATATTCACTTGCTGGCTGATTTAGAGTACAAAAACACCTTCCATGATTACTGTACACAAGGTACAGGAATTCACTATCCCCACCACTGCAAGCCAGTTAGTATGTGCCAAACAATTAATATGGTGGTGTGGATATCCCACCACTGCCAACCAATTAATATGTGATGCCCATGCACTGACCCAGTAATTAAGGAGCCTCATTCCTCACCACTAGCACCAGTGAGGAACATTCACATGTGAGGGATAACAAATACACATACTGTAAAGTACAATTTCTCTTAAGAGCACACAGAGATCACAGTCATTCCAGGGTTGTTTTTTCCCTTTCTCTCCAGATACCCAATAACACTCCCCACTGGCACAGCTGTAGAGTGGAGTCCTTAGCCAGGGTTCTAAGCCAAGTCCTCCCAGCACTCCCTCTGTCCAACCAGTGCTTTGTGTCCCTGCCCAAGTAGCTGACACAGGTTCACTAGCTGTGCCCCTTTGGTCCAGGTTATAAGGTAGTAATCCACTGCCACCAGACCCCCTATTTATCAGCTACCAATAAGACCCCTTCCCAAAGTGTGTCCAATTTTACTGTGCAATATTATGATCCAATTAGTGAGTATGACCAGAACTTTTAAGTCTTATTGGAGTGGCTTTGTACAGTATCACTATATACATGCAGTTTACTCTAGAGCTTAAATTATCTCTACACAAAACAGCCACAGGTCTAAAAATATTTAATAATAAATAATAAAAACACAAGACAATACTTCTTACTAGACAGTGCTAGTCAAGAGTTCAGAGATCACAGGAAAATGCTTAAAATAATACTATAGAATAGTCTGACGTAAATACAGAAAACAGCTGGACTAAACTTAGTATTTTCTATCCTATTTTTAAGAGAAACACTACAGTCTAAGATCCTACTTACATAAAGAGCAAAGCAAATGCTGGTGAGTGGATGTTCTTCACACAAAATCCAAATTGCTCTGCTTCTCTCTCTCTGTCTCTCTCTCTGTCTCATAAAGTCTTAAATTGATAATACATCACTGCTGACTCATTTTAGATTACATCATTCTTGACACTTTTGATTTAATTTCCCAGACTAACAAACTCAGAGATGTTCTTCATGTTTCACTGTTGCAGTTATCACACTTAGGTTATCTGCCTGCAGGTAGCCCTCAGTCGGCCCGAATACCAGAGTCTTGGGATTTCTGCGTCAGATGCTGTTGCATCTTTCATGACGTTAGGTCGTCAGGGGTATAAAACATGCAGCCAACACCATTACATCAGTCTTTCTTGACGTGGAGGAGGCCGAAGCAGAAGCAGTTTGCAAGTGCCAGTCAGCCGCTACCTGAAATTTTAGTTTTTCGAGTTTCAAACCTGAAGTCTTCTAAAGCTAAGTACTCCATTGGGGATCCTTTTTTCTTGCTCTAATCGATGTCAGAAAAAGTTAACAATTGTCTTGCCTGTGGAAAGCAAATACCTCACAGAGATTTTTATTCTTACTGCATCGACTGTTTAGGCCCAGACCATGACGTCTCTCACTGTCAGTTTCGTGCCTTGTTTAATGCCCAAACTATTCGTCGTCGGGCTATCTTTGTCACAAAATTCTTGCGCTCTCGATCTCCGTATTCCGAAATGGCTTTGATAAGCCATCCGACTACCGATCTTCCGAAAAAATGTAAGGATAAAGACAGAGACAGACCGCATAGGCCCAAAACTGCCGATGACGCTTCCATTAAGCTAGTCGCCAGTCTGCCGGTACTCAGTGAGACGCCTTTGCAGCCCCTGATACCTGCTTCTACAGATTTGCAGGCCTCTACTGAGACCCAATCGGAGCCCAGTATGCTGTGAGATGCTTCTTCGACTATGGAACCTGCGGATGTCTCTACCTTGGATGGGTCTGGAGCCGCTGTGCAGGCACCGGCTTCTGAGGATGTATTCCAACCTACCGATGTTTGCATTAAATTGACAACTTCATTTTTGGCTAAAACTACCATGTTTCTCAGGCCCAGAGTTCGCACTACGCCTAGAAAATCGACAACCAAAGCACATGCTCAAGCTCCCATGCCACAAAAACAAATGCTTAGAATGGCTGAAGACCTTATTACTCTAATTAGGGGAAGCCAGCCTTCCCCTGCTAAAAGACAAAGAATTGAATTTCCTTCTGATTCTACAGATTAGGAGTCCGATAACTCTGACCCTTCTGATTACTAGGATATACCCTTATCTACCTATGAGGATGCAGAGCATTCCATTCCCTCTGCCTCCCCTCTAGAGGATTTTTCTTTTGGTGAAACCTTGCATACCTTAAGAGAGCATTTCCAATGGGAATGCTAGGACTATCCTCAGTCCAAAAAGAGACTCAGAGAATTTTTAAATTTGCCTCAGCACAGGCCTCTAGTTATACCCCGTCTTGGATGTTGTGCATGATGTCTTCATGGAATCCAGTCTTACTCCCGACACCTTACCACCAGGCCCTAGGAAACCTAACAGGTACTACAGAGTACCTGACTCATAAATTTCTTTTTAAGAATCCTACTGCGGATCCAGAGACCATTTTCCAGGGACCTAAAGGCATTAAGGCTACAACTGCCAAAATCCCTACCCCTTCAGACAGGGATATTCTAGAGCTTTAGATAGATGGGGTAAGAAGGTATATACCTCTGCAACTCTAGCCATCAGGGCTTTGAATTGCCAGGTTCACACGTTGAAGTACCAGCAACATATTATGGAACTAACTAAACAAAAAATGGTGTTACTTCCAAATTGTTTAGAAAATAAAGATTTACAATAGTTAATGCATTCTGCAAACCAAGTTAGTAAAATAACAGTGTGGTTTTGATGCCTTAGAAGCATCTTGCAGGGCTGCTGTCACTGGGTCTGTACTGTGAAGGCATGCTTGGCTGAAGGAACAAATCTTGCCAGACCATGTCAAAGCAAAATTACTAGATGCTCCATTAAGTCAGGATCGTTTGTTTGACACAAAAGCAGAAGAAGTTCTTAAAAAGATGGAGGAAAAAGCTAAATGTATGCAAACTATCAAAGATTTCTTACAGGTGCAGTCACCTAGATTCAGTAGGCACTGGCCTTCTAAAAACTGGTCCTTTCCAGTCCCTCCCAGGCCTTCTCAGTTCAAACCCAGGGGAAACAGACCACCAAGACTACAGTCTCAGGGTATGCAGAGATCTAAACAATGGAGTGCTCCCACCTCTAAATCAGGGAGTGGTATGCCACCCCCTTATGGAAAAAGTTCACAATGACTTTTCAATCATCCTTCCCAGTCGTGCCCAAGTACTTGCACCCCTAGGAGGAAAACTTGCCCTTCATGCAAAAAACTGGATGTCCATTACTCAGGACTGATGGGTTCTAAACATTGTATCCTAGGGATACAGATTCTACTTCCACTCACTGCCAACCCCAAGTGGGTTGCCAGACCTTCTTCCAAACCAGTGGGCAGAGGCTCAAAAGTGCTTTCCCTTCCTAATGTCAGGGCTATTCAACCTGTTCCAGTAGAACAAAGGGGACATGGTTTTTACTCCAGGCTGTTCCTGGTGACGAGAAAAGAGAGCTCTTGGCACCCTATCCTGGATCTGTCAATTCTCAACATCTTTCTGGTGGTCCCAAAATTCAAAATGCTTACACTGCAACAGCTTCTTCCTGTGCTAGCCAAGGAAGCCTGGTTAGTCACTCTAGACTTAAAAGGAGCTTATCTGCACATCCCCATAAGGGAGTCTTGCAGGAAATATCTATGTTTCAGGGCAGGCTCTGTGCACTATCAGTTCTCTGCACTTCACTTTGGCTTTTTTACTGAACCCAGAGTATTCACAATGTGCCTTGCTCCAGCCATTGCATACTGTAGGCAGCGAAATATTCAAATTTACTCATATTTGGACGATTGCCTGATACAGGCGGACAGTCAGGAATTGCTACCTTAGCACCTGGCATTTGTAAAAAGACTCCTAACTTCACTGGGTTGCACCATCAACAAAAAGAAATCACAACTGGTGCCCAGTCAAAAAATTGTATTCCTGGGAGCAAGCTTGAACACAACTTCCCAGATGGCATTCCTCACTCCAGAAAAACAGGTCTATTTGACAAACTACTTCAAACTAATGGCCACCAAAACCCAGCTATCTGCAAAGAAAATACTGCAAGCCCTGGTGTTCATGGCCTCGTGCATTCTGCTAATTCCATATGCAAGACTGCATATGAGGAAACTTCAATAGTACTTAAAACGTCTCTGGTGTCAACATTCTCAAGACCTGGAAACAGTGATTCCTATCATATCTTGTCTAAGGGCAGAATTCCTTTAGTGGGCAGAGGCATGCAACCACAACAAGGGACTTCCTTTCACTCAACCCCTCGTTGCCCAAACCCTGACAACAGACGCATCAGACTATGCATGGGGGGCTCACATGGCAGGCAAATGCATTCAAGGCAAATGGAGCCCAGGGCAAATGGAGCCCAGGACAAATTCCCCCTGCATACCAATCAAAAAGAGATGTTAGCTGTACAGAATGCTCTGACAGCCTTCACATACCTTATCCTTCCAGGACAGCTCCTGATAAAGACAGACAACACCACAGTTATGTGGTACGTAAACAAGCGGGGGGGGAACTCATTCCTACCCACTCTGCAGGTTAGCCATGGCCCTGTGGAACACAGGCTTGAGCAACCAAGTGCACCTGCAAGCTCAATTCCTGCCAGGCAAACAAACTTCACCAGCAGGCGACTTAAGCAGAAATTTACTGGACCCACACGAGTGGAAACTGGAACCCAAATCATTCAAACTTCTAATCCAGAGGTGGGAGACACCGGAGGTGGACCTCTTTGCCTCCCCCCAAAACCACCAATTGAGCAAATTTTGCACCAGGAATCCTCACAGCAGAGCCTGGAAGGTGGATGCCCTATCTTTTACATGGGAAAACCTCTCAATTTATGCCTTTCCTCCTCTGCCCCTCCTCTCTAAGGTACTACTCAAGATCAGTCAGGACAGGCCAAGGATAATTTTTATTTCCCCAGACTGGCCACGCCAGCACTGGTACCCACTCCTACACAGTTTGACAGCAGTGCCACCCTGGCTCCTACATCAAACCCCTTCCCTGCTGTCTCAGCAGGTGGGACAGATTTTGCATCCACAGCTGCAAATCCTAAACCTCGCAGCCTGGCTTATCCCCTAAATACACCACCAGCAACCCTCAGCAAACAGGTGCTGGACGTCATATTTGAAGCCAGAAGGCCTAGCACTAGGAAATCCTATGCTGAAAAGTGAAAAAGATATTGTTCTTGGAGTCAGTCTCAAGGAAAGGACACAGCCGTGCCCACCTTACCTCTAATCCTTGATTACCTAGCAGAGCTGCTCCACAGATGTCTATCCTTCTCATCCATTAAGATTCATGCCTCTGCCATCTCAGCTCATTATAATACTCAGCCACCTCTCTTTTTCCACCCTGTCATCAAACAACCCCTGAGTGGAGCTAACAATTTAAGGCCCCCTAGGAGAGTTCCTACCCTGGCCTGGGACCTTAACTTTGTACTGGAGAAGCTCACACTTCCCCTTTTTGAACCTGCTGCTTCAGCAGAGTTAAAATTCCTCTCTTGGAAAACAGCCTTACTTCTAGTCATCACTTCAGCAAGAACAGTGTCTAGTTATAGGCACTAATGGCTGTGGAACCCTTCATTATTTTCCATGCTGACAGGGTTTCCCTCAGGACTAACTCATAATTTATGCCCAAGGTGGTATCCATTGTGGCTTTAAACCACTCCATCCATTTGCCAACCTTTTTCCCTAATCCACAGAATAAAGGGGAAAGGATCCTGCACTCCTTGGACGTGCACAGACAGCTCAGGTTATACCTTGACAGGTCTAAACCTTTCAGAAAATCTTACCAGCTGCTAGTCAGCTTTGCTACAGGGGCAGAGGGCAAGGCCATTTCATAGCAAAACATTTCCAAATGGATAGCACACTGCATCAATTTCTGCTACAAGCACCATGGAAAACCTACCCCACAGGGGATCAGAACTTATTCCACTAGGGCTACCTCAACCTCTATAACATTCCTCAGGGGAGTCCCTACCAGGGACATCCTGAAAGCTGCAACCTGGGGTTCTGTACACACCTTCATCAAACATTACCACCTACTTATTTTTTCTAAATCCAGAGCTGGATTTGCTGCAGCAGTCTTACAAGGCCTGCTAGCCAGTCCTGACACATCTTGACTGCCTCCATCTGTCCTCAGTTTTGAGAATCAACCCAAATGTTGTGACTGCAACAGTGAAACACGAAGAACATAGTACAGTTGTGTACACTTACCATAAATGTAGATGTTTGAGTGTATTTACTGTTGAGGTCCTGGTTTCCCTCCCTCCAGCCTCCTGGCTTTCTCTATCCTTTCTACCTAACCTCTTTATGGCCATATATTTTGACAGGGGTATTTACTTTTTATTGGAGGTGTTCCACACCATTTAATAGCTTCCTATTTTGGGGGCCCCTGACATTTGGGGCAAGAAAAACTGATGTAATGGTGTCGGCTGCATGTTTTATATCCCTGACGACCTGACGTCATGGAAGAGGTGACAGCATCTGACGCAAGAATCCCAAGACTGGTATTCATGCCGACTGAGGGCTACCTGCAGGCAGATAACCCAAGTGTGATGACTGCAATAGTGAATACACTCTAACATCTACATTTATGGTAAGTATATACAACTGTACTTTTTAACAGTTCTTTGCTCTTGCACCTGGCCCAGAAACCACAGTAATAAAAGACATTATACATGTAAAATCTAGCAATTAACTCTGGTCTCAAAACAATAGAAGGAATTCCTTGGTCCAGACATCTTGTCTCCGAGTTTTGACATCAAACAGTCATAAAATACTTTACTTTATCAGCAGGGTGCACAGTGGTTACATTTTTGAAGCTCAGAACATACACAGTTTTCTTTACATTTGTGAAACAGCCTGTGGATTTTATTAAGGTTTACAATGACATAGAATTGTCTACAAAATTCTATCTAGCTGGGCTGGCAGCCTTGCAGTTTTTCACAGCCACTCCACCCTGGATCCTTGTATCTCACCCGACTAACTTCTCCTCCTCCTCAGGCACACTCTCAGACTCTCTAATTGACCATCTTCCAGCCTTTGCCATCAAGGCTAACACCCACCTTCCATAAAAGCATTGCCCAAAATCAGTTAGGAATACAACTAAACTTAACCAACAAACACTTAACAACTTACTACAAAATATAAATTGAATACCCCTAAAATTTGTAACTGTCAACGAGGCTGTACAATACATCAGTACTACATTCCTGAAAATACTTGATAGTCTTGCCCCTGTACAAACAGAAAGAGTAAAGAAAACCAAAAACCCATGGATAATCTCTGACTGCTTCAATCTCATGAAACAAAGAGACACAACATGGAATAAATGGAAACATAACAGAGCACAACAAAATCTCCTTACCTTTAAAACACTACGTAACAGAGTAACCAAACTAGTCGAGAAATGTTAAAAATTCTACTACTCTAACCTTCAGCTACAACACAAACACAATCCCCAAAACTTCTGGCACTCCATATCTACCCCTCTCAACCCAGGAACAAACAAAGAAGAATCCCCTTCACCCAGTACCCACCCCCCCATCTCAAATAGGTTCATAGCGTTGTACTAGGCTATAGGCCCTAGGGCCTATACAAGCCTAGCCATAACAATTCCAAATAGCAACCTATCTCTCTTTAAAGCTTCTTTAAAAGAACACTGAAGTCATGGTTATGCCTAATTACAGGCTAATCCCATCTCTGGCCCTCTGTATTACCTCCTCATAATACACTAATATTCTTCCTCTAAAGCTAATCTACTAATAATCTCAGTAACAGTTTGGAAGCCAAGCCCTCTGCTAACAACTGTGTACCATCTTGTCTGTGCCATTCTACCTGTACTTATCAAGATCTAAGTTTTTTGATTACCTGACTCCAAACTTTGTCAAAGTAACCAAGTACAGTCTAAGCAAATATTCTTCTCTATGAGATTGATCTTATAATTGTGAATGTATGTAAACTCTAAATATTTAGTATGACATGTTTTAGTATTATATAAGTAACTCTTAAGTGCTTGTTCACAAATTTCCATTTGTGAAGTCTCATGTAAGTAATCTAGTTGTATAAATGTGTAACCATGTCATGCATGTGGGGCTTTTCTCCCTGGGCTTCCGCTGAAAATGGGTTATGTAACCCAGACAGACTATCCCAGTAAACAAATGTCAAATAAAAATAATAAATAAATAAAACGTTTATCATGTGAACACAGGAAATGCTAATTTGATGCACTGCTGTTTGTAAAGGTTTTTTGAAATCATAAAGATCTGTTCATAGATGTTGGATGACAGCAAATGAGGAGAAAAAACTATCATACCCCCCCCAACTATAGTCAATACCCAAAGTAATAAAATGTCAGTAAACTAGAACAGATCTTTCAGCGCTAAATAGTGAAGGCTCATATATGTAATACAAGCAGAAGTTATGATTCAAAGTGGAAGATGATGATGATGAAAGACGAGGGATTTCAAGAAATAGAGTGGGATTTTGGATGCAAGTCCTTAGGGAGAATAATGACCACACACAATATTATATTCATAAAGTTGCAGAAAATATTCTAAGAACTAAGACAACTCTGGAATGGAGAAAGATTTTGCCAACAGGGATGACTGCAAGTAAAGGTACAGAAAGTAGGCAAGAGGGGGGTGGAATTTACTGGAGAAAACTGCCAAAGAAACCAAGGTGGAAAAGGTAATAGAGAAGGATAAGGTCAAGAAGAAGTTTGGACTGCAGGCAAGAGACTGGCTTCCAGACCAGGGATTGAAGTTAGAGTGTAGGCAATGAGATAGAGGAGTTACAAGTGAAATACCTGTCTTGGTGAAGTTTTTAGTTGAATCTAGAACAGAAGCTGCTCTTAAAAAGTGATAATTATACCATGACCCCCCCCAAAACGTGCACGCTGATTGGCCAGCGTGCACATTGTAAATCGAGTTATACTAATGGAAAAGGTCCGTCCCGGACTTTTTCCATTAGTATAACTCTACTTTTAAAACACTGTCTCGCTATGTTAAATGGGTTTAACATAGCGAGACAGCTTTAAAATAAGCAACGGAGATCTCCGTTGCTTATTTTAAAGCTGTCTCGCTATGCTAAACCCATTTAACATAGTGAGATAGGTTTTAAAAAAAAGCAACGGAGAAAGCAAGATCTCCGTTGCTTTTTACTGTTTCTCTATGTTAAATGGGTTTAACATAGCGAGACAGTTTTAAAATAAGCAACGGACATCCCCGTTGCTTATTTTAAAACTGTCTCGCTATGTTAAACCCATTTAACATAGCGAAAACAGTAAAAAGCAACGGAGATCTTGCTTTCTCCGTTGCTTTTGCCCACAGCTCAGATGTACTGCGCAGGCGTGCAGTACATCAGAACTGCCGCGGATGCCAGACATCTGCGGAAGGGCAGTAAACAGGCATTATACTATGCCATTATTTAAGAAAAGTAATAGTTTCTTTACTTAAATAATGTCATGGTATAATAGCAATAACCCACTTCTGGGTGTGGGTAATGCTGTATTTACCCACGATTGGCATGGGTTATTGCTATATTATTAGTAGAGCATATAAAATATTGCATGATAATTGTAAGAATCAATCAGGGGAATTTAGAAACGATTAGGAGGGAGACTGGAAAAGCAATGTACAAGGAACAACTGGGGGACATATGTATGGCTCCCAAGTATTCAGCAAAGTCCAGAAGGTTTAGGATTTTTGCTTTGAAGCATTTGCAGAGGTATTTTTATACCCCAAGCATACTTCAAAGAATTTTTCCTTGGGTGGATGTCAAATCTTGGAGGTGTGATGGGGAAGAAAGAGTTAATGTTTTTAGGAGTGTAAAGAGTTGGTATATTTCATATTTTCCTTCCAAGTACTGTATGAGAAGTATTAGGTTAGCAAATGTCTGTAACTAAGGAAATAATTATTTTGAGCTGGGACACAGGATCTGAATTGCCTAGAAACATTAAGGCCTTTTTAAATTTAATTCTGCTGGTTGCCAAAAAAAAAACAATTGCTAGAAAATGGAAATCTACATCTAAACCAACTGTATTTGAAATAATGGATATTGTAAAAGAGATAAAAAAACTGGAAGAGGGATCTTTAGAAAAGGCAGTGAGCAAATTACATAAACTGTATTTGAAATAATGGATATTGTAAAAGAGATAAAAAAACTGGAAGAGGGATCTTTAGAAAAGACAGTGAGCAAATTACATAACAATAAATGGAATTTGCGGGAACAGTACATATGAAATAATGTTCAAGACGAAGAGTGAGGGTTAAGGGAAGGCAGGAATTGAACAATTTATGTAATGTTGGACTAAATGACAGTTGTTATAAAGAAAGAAAACTTATGTAATGTATAATGTATGTAAATAATGAAAAATAATGTGGGTAATTTTCTTTTCTATTAATGTATGTTTCCCTATGTCTGAGGTGTTAATTTAATAAAGGTGTTTAAAATGTTAGTGAACTACACACAATTGTGTGTTACTGCACTCATTTTCAAGATGTTTGTAAGTGTGCTATGTATTTGCCTGACTTTATTGAAACCAAATACGATCAAAATTCGTTAGTTGTTAAGTGCTTTCATCATAGGTAATGACTTCATCAGAACTGAATAATGTATTGCCATTCAAAAATACCTATATATACTTTGGTGTAACTGATGATTGGCTGATGAATTAATAACTCAATCAAACAATAAGCTCTCTTAAAAGCACAGTCTAACATATAAAAAAATTAGAAAATTTGAAATAAACTTCATATTAAATAAAATAAAATGTAAAAATGTTGTAAATATATAAAATATAAAATATGCTGTCTTATAATAAATTGTTAATCATATTTTCCTTGTAGTGTTAAAAAAACCTTTGTTACAAGTACATGCATCATAGCAATTTGCACTTTAAACACTTGCAATAATACTTAAATTTAATAAATATATATTAAAAAATGTATATTTATAAATATATAGACATTAAGTAGTATATATGTTAAGCAGGTGACAAAAATTAATCAATTTAACAGTAGTTTGTTGAACTTAAGAGCCCCATTCCTTAATCTGGGTTCTATCCTTAAGGGCTGGTACAATGGAAACATTGACATTTAACCCTGGGGGGAAATTGGCGACAAGCCTAAGTTGCCATAAAAGTTCCTTTTTACTAAGCTGGTTCTTCCAGTCCCCCCCCCCCAGGTTCAATATCTACATTATCTAATGTACCAAATTTAAAACCATGAAAATTTAAACAATTTCTAGAATGCCTGTACAATGCATTAGTTTCTTTCTTGTTTTTTAGTTCATACAAATGTTCATAAATCCTATGTCTAAAGAATCTTTCCGTCTTTCTGACATAGTATGCCGGACATGTATCACACATTGCTAGATATACTATCCTCTGGGATTTACAGATGTCCTTCATGGATGCATCTGCAGTCATAACAACTGGGTTGTCCTGTCGTCAGGCAGCCCTTCAGTCGGCCGGATTCCAAAGTCCGGGTCCGGCTTCGGCTGATATCGCACTTCACCCGACGTCATCTCTGTTGGTCTTCGGGTATAAAAGCATCAGCCGACGCCATTTTCTTCAGTCTTTCTTGCCGCGTGGCGCCCGAAGCAGAAGCTGTTCGCAAGTGCCGGTCGGTCGGATCCAGAGATTACTTCTACCGAATACTACTTCGAAGACTTCTAAAGCTAAGTACCCCGTTGGGGACTCTTTCTTGCCTCAGCCGATGTCAGAAAAAGTTAATAATTGTTTAACCTGTGGGAAACAAATACCTCATAAAGATTTCCACTCTTACTGCCTGCCTTGTTTAGGCCCAGCCCACGACGTAGCAGCCTGTTCGTCCTGTGCTTCTTTCAACCGACGAACGCTTAGACGTCGGTCGGAGTTTGCAGAACAGTTTTTCGGTTCTGTTTTTGCGTACATTATGCCGTCGGATCCTCCGACTACGCATTCTGCCAAAAAACGCAAAGAAAAAGACCGACACTCGCGGTCCGCGGTTTCGGCCGAAACCATGGATAAGCAAACCGCGAGTGTCTCGGTTTCGGCCGAAACCGAGAAAACTGATCAAAATAAAGCTGAATCTATCTCTACAGCTGAGGCCCCTGCTACCACTCTTGAATCGGCCTCAGAAATTTTAACCACTATGGTGCTTACTACTGACTTATCAGACACCATTCCCTTGGATGTCTCTACCCCAGCACGTGGTGCTGCTAGGCCTCCAGCAGCCATGTCCATTAAGGCCTTCGCCAGGGCTAAAGCAGCCAAGACTACTAAGACAGTGCCTGTTAAACCCCCCTCAACCAGGCCCTCTTCCAGTTCTCAAATGCTTTCTTTGGCAGAAGATTTAATTTCATTAATTAGAGGATCTCAATCTCACCCAGACAGGGCCTCTCAGCCCCCAGAGAAGAGACCTAGGGCAGAGCCCCCTGAGCCAGTGTCCTCTGATGATTCTGCTGATGAATCAGACATAACTGACCAGCCAGAGGCTCCTTTCTCCAATTTTGAAGATTCTGATGCTGAAGAATCCATTCCAGCTGCTTCCCCACCAGAAGAATTCTCCTTTGGGGAAACCTTGCATGCCATGCGAGAACAGTTCCAATGGCAGCAACAGGATTTTTCAGACTCCAGAAAAAGACTTAGGACTTTTTTGCACCTTCCACAGCACAGGCCCTTAGCTATACCTCCTGTTCTCTCTGTGGTGGATGATGCTTTCAATGATGTCTGCTCCGCTCCAGATTCTTTACCCCAGCCCCTGCCAAACCAGACAGATTTTACAGGGTGCCAGATACTCATCACCACCTTTACAAGGCCCCTCTTGCAGACCCCGAAACTATATCCCAGGGTCCCAAGGCAGTAGCCGCGACCATAGCTAAAAACCCTGTTCCTTCTGAAAGGGAAGCAAGGTCTTTAGACAGATGGGGTAAAAAGGTTTACACTTCAGCCACTCTCTCAGCTAGAGCTTTAAATTGTCAGTTTCACATGATACAATACCAAGAGTTTATGCTTGATCAGTTAACTAAAAAGCTAAACACTGATGAATCTCTTGATAAGAAATATGTATTAGAAATGGTAAATAACATACAGCAGGTTAGTAACCATTCTTTAAAATGTGGCTATGATGCACTGGAGGCTTCATTTAGATCAGCCATGACTGGCACAGTAATTAGAAGGCATGCATGGCTAAAGGAGCAAGCTCTACCGGATCATGTTAAATCTAAGTTGCTAGATGCTCCTATGGATAAAACAAGTTTGTTTGGTACATCTGCCCAGCAGGTTATGAAGAAAATGGAAGAAAAGGCAAAATCAGTCCAAACAGTTAAAGATTTCTTGCAGGTTCAACCCCCAAGGTTTAGCAGGAACTGGCCTGCCAAAAATTGGTCCTTTCCTGACTCCACAAGACCTCAAAGGGGCAGGAATAGACGTTCCAGAGGCAGAAACCAATCCAGAGGAGGTGCCTACAGAGGACGACAGTGGCAAGGTAACAACAGAGGCACAGACTCAACCTCTGCCACTACATCAACACAGCCACAGTGACTTAATCCTAAATCCGCCTACCAGGGAACAAACAGCAGCTCCTCTAGGCGGAAAGCTGACCTTATTTTCAAAAAACTGGCACCACATAACAAAGGACAAGTGGATTTTACAAACCATAGACCAAGGTTACCGGTTCCACTTCCACACTTTACCAGTCAAAAGAGGAATGCCAAATCTACCTCCAAATCAAAAAACAGAGGCTCTACAACAGATAATGGAGTTAGCAAACATGAGAGCTGTGGAAAAAGTGCCAACAGCAGAGCAAGGAAAAGGGTTCTACTCCAGACTATTCCTAGTTCCAAGAAAGGAAAAAAGTTGGAGACCAATTCTCGACCTGTCCACCCTAAATACTTACATCATTGTCCCAAAATTCAAAATGCTGACCCTACAGCAACTTCTTCCCATGCTGGGCAAGGAGTGTTGGCTGGTAACTCTAGATCTCAAGGAGGCATACCTGCACGTCCCCATTCGACCAATCTGCAGAAGATACCTCAGATTTCTTGCAGGATCAGAGCACTATCAATTCTCAGCATTGCCCTTTGGCTTATCTACTGCGCCCAGAGTATTCACAAAATGCCTGGCATCAGTAATCGCCATTGCAGACTACAGGAATTCAAATTTATCCATACCTGGACGACTGCCTGATACAAGGAGACAACAAAAGCAAGCTGACAACAGATTTACAAAGGGTCATTTACTTGCTACAAGCACTGGGATACACAGTCAATTTACAAAAGTCAAGACTGATACCATCCCAGACAAGGACTTTCCTGGGAGCGGACTTGGACACAGTAAGACAAATGGCATTCCTAACTACAGAAAAACAAAAAGAACTCCCTCTTTACTTCTTGGCACTAACAAAACTGAACAAGTTAACAGCAAGAAAGATACTGCAGGCCTTGGGTTTCATGGCATCATGCATAATCTTGGTTCCATTTGCCAGACTACATATGAGAAAACTACAGTGGTACCTAAAGAATTTATGGTCCCAACACAGACACAGCCTAGAAACGGAAATCCCACTAATAACATGCTTAAAACAGGAGTTCCTATGGTGGGCTCAGGCATGCCAGTCAAACCCAGGCCTGCCCTTTCACAAAGGTCAAGCAAGCCAGACCATCACAACAGACGCTTCAGACCTAGGATGGGGGGCACACATGCTGGACAAATGCGTACAAGGATTGTGGACACAGGATCAACTTCACCTGCACATCAACCTAAAAGAAATGCTGGCAGTAAAACTGGCAATCCAAAAGTTCAGACCATTTCTCAAGGAGGGCCAGCTGATGATAAGGACAGACAACACCACAGTCATGTGGTACATCAACAAACAGGGAGGCACTCATTCTTACCCCCTATGCAGAATGACTTTGGAGCTGTGGACCCTGGCACTCAGCTACAACATCCAGTTACAGGCAATATTTGTACCAGGAAAAGAAAACTCTAGCAGATATGTTCAGCAGGACCACATCGCATGGCCACGAATGGCAGCTGCAGCCGGACATCTTCAAGACCATCTCGAAGAAATGGGGAATGCCTCAGATAGATCTATTCGCATCACCTCTCAATCACCAGCTCAAAAAATTCTGCACAAGGACATTCCACCCACTAGCATGGAAAGTGGACTCGCTCTCCTTCAGCTGGAAAGGCCTAACAGCATATGCATTCCCACCTCTTCCCTTGATACACAAAGTACTACTAAAAATCAAGGAAGAACGTCCAAGGATAATCCTGATAGCTCCAAACTGGCCAAGACAACATTGGTACCCACTGCTGAGGAGCATGTCTCGGAACAATATGTGGCCGATACCCCTGATGCCTTTGATGCTAACTCAGAACAACTACAGCACCATGCATCCAAACCTAAAAACGTTGCAACTGACTGCATGGAACATCACATAGCAGCTGCTAATCCAGAACTTTCACAAAGAGTTAAAGACATTATTCTTGAAGCACGCAGGCCTTCAACAAGAAGGAACTATGCTGGGAAATGGAAAAGGTTTGTCATTTGGAGTTCTGAAAGAGGAAAAGATGTATCAAACATAGATATACCTAACATTTTGGAGTATCTGGCCGAACTACTTCATTCAGGCCTGTCCTACTCCTCCATCAAGATTCATGCATCAGCTATTTCAGCAGAATACAGCTTTGATCCACCTGTTTTTTCACACCCTTTGCTCAGGCAGTTCCTCAGAGGAATCAAGAATGTAAAACCTCCAAGGAAACCACCATTGCCAGCTTGGGACTTAAACTTTGTGCTAGAAAAATTGACACTATCACCTTTTGAACCAGCAGCAACAGCAGACCTACAACACCTGTCATGGAAAACTGCTTTCCTACTGGCAATTACTTCAGCAAGGAGGGTTTCAGAACTACAGGCCTTAATGGCAGTGCAACCCTTCCTAATCTTCCACCAAGATAGAGTGTCCATGAGGACTAATCCTACATTTATGCCTAAGGTGGTATCCAGAGTGTCTTTAAACCAGGCAATCCACCTACCTACCTTCTTTCCCAACCCACAAAACAGAGGGGAAAGAATACTGCATACCTTGGATGTACATAGACAGCTACGCTACTACTTGGACAGAACAAAAAATAGCAGAAAGACTGACCAACTTTTCGTAGCCTATGCAACAGGAAGGGAAGGAAAAGCTATTTCCAAACAGACAATCTCCAAATGGATAGGAAATTGCATACGATTCTGTTACTCCTTCCATGGAAAGCCAATTCCACAGAACATAAGACCTCATTCTACAAGGGCAGCAGCCACTACCACAGCCTTCTTACGAGGCGTGGCTACCAAAGACATTATTGAGGCGGCTACTTGGACCTCCGTGCATACATTTGCCAAGCATTATAATTTACCTCTATATTCCAGATCCCGAGCAGGGTTTGCCACTGCTGTACTGCAAGGGATCCTAAACACACCATAATCTACTTTTGTCCTCCTCCCCTAGTTGGCTATGGTATTCTACCCAGTTGTTATGACTGCAGATGCATCCATGAAGGACATAGTACAGTTTTGTACCTACCATAAATGTAGATGTCCGAACTGGATAGCATCTGCAGTCAGGATTACCCTCCCTCCTTCCCCTCTGTGGTACTCCTAGGGTGTTTACCCTCCTAATAGCTAGCTAGTGGGGGGACTTCTTTCATGGTGTATTTCTTTGTATTTATGTACATACATGCTTATTTTTGTGTTTACCTCTATCTTTTGGAAACATTGGCATCTATCCAAAATTTTTAGCCTTCTAGAGGGCTTCTGGCATCTGGGGCAAGAAACACTGAAGAAAATGGCGTCGGCTGATGCTTTTATACCCGAAGACCAACAGAGATGACGTCGGGTGAAGTGCGACATCAGCCGAAGCCGGACCCGGACTTTGGAATCCGGCCGACTGAAGGGCTGCCTGACGACAGGACAACCCAGTTGTTATGACTGCAGATGCTATCCAGTTCGGACATCTACATTTATGGTAGGTACAAAACTGTACTTTTCCATTCCTGAAGGTAATACTGGTCCTGAGGCTATCACTCAGTGTAATGAAAGTTTCCCTAACAATAGAACTACACTGTGAACAACAACCACAGCTTGTAGTCCCTTTAACATTAACATGCTCCACAAACTTTGTAGGTGTTTCAACCAGTTTTTTAAGATTCATTCCCACTTTTGTAGTAAAGAAAGGTTGATCACCCACAATATGATAAATGTCCTAATTGGTCCTAAAAATACTCATTTTTTTATGTAAAATAGCCTTAATATTTTTAGATAGCACACTATGTTGTATTGTACATGCTTGTGTATATACAACAGGTTCAGTAGGGGATTTTGACTTGCCCATGTGTGATTTTAAAATATGTTCCTTTTAAGTTAATAGGGGATGGGGTGTTCTGAAAATGTGTTTAGTTTTTTTGAGAGTTTTCATTAAAACAAAGTCTTAAAAAATGTGACATAGGTTCAAATGGAGATGAGAAGAAACAACTATATAAAAGATCAGCCTGCCAAACATTAGTTTGTGCACATATGACTAACGTTGGCAATACACATTCAAAAAAACTACCATGTATAATAGGAGGGAGCAATATTTTTGTCATAATGACTATACTATCAATATTATCTTGAAACATAAATTGTTTTGACGCTTGTTTACCGAAAAAGTCCAACTGGGCCCAGAATACCCATTTTCAAATAGCGGCCCTGGCAGAAAAGCTCCAAGAACATATGTTCTACAGAAGGGTAAAATACAATAAGAGTATTCATAAAACATATTACATCGAATACAACGTATACATAAAATAAAATAAAAATATACTTAAGTCTTAAATACTTATGGAGGTATATGAAAGTGTCATTGCCAGTAAGAAAATATGTACAAAAGGCGAAATGTGCAATAGAAAAATGTGGACATATGAATTCAGATAGAAATAAAGTGGAGAGTAGTTAGGTAAGAGTAACAGAAGAAAAGCGGAGAAAAGTTAGTAGGTAAGAGTATTGGAGAAAAGGGATGATATTGTTAATGGAGTGGTTGGTAAGAGTTCACAATGATTTTAGTAACATAGGGTAACAGAGGAGGTTAATTATAAATAAAGGGGCAAAAGATTGTTAATAAAAAAGAAAGTAGAGATGAGTGGGCAAGAGAAAAGTGAGTTGGGAGAGGTGAAGGAGGAGTGACAGAAGAAATTAGAGAAGGAAAGTTATTGATAGATGAGTTAGACATGAGAAGGAATCATCATAGCAGTAAGGTGATGTAATGATACCTTGACCAGGAAGACATCATAGTTGAGGGAAGAAGAAATTATACCTTATCCAGGGTTTGCACATGAGCAGTTCTGTGATTTAGTTAGAAATTGCTTTAACATGTGCAAAGGGCTTAGAATTTACTCTGACATTTATGAGAAGATTATTCCAGGCTTTAGCCACAGTGTAGGAGTAGAGGCTTTGCCCAGTAGATTTTTTTGCTTTATGCAAAGAAAGAACTTGTTCGTCTTCTGATCTTGAACATCATTTAGGCAGGTAGGTGTGAAGCATAGAACTGAGGCCTGGAGAAGCAGTAGGTTTGTAAAAGATTTTATGGGCAGTTATGAATTTTGAAAAGCTAATTTGATGTGGTAATTCAAGCTATTTGAGAGACTGCAGAGAGGTGCAGCGATTTGTATGGCTTAAAGTAATAGCTGCACATTTAGCTCTTTTATTATAACAAGATTCAAGTTTTGATTTAGGTATGGTGTTTAGATTGGTAAGAACTGGTCAACCATATAGGAGTGATGGCATTAAATCTTTGCAAGTGTTATTTTGGTAGATGTGTTTAGGCTTCCCTGTACATGACTTAGACTCCTTTGACTACCACACCCTTGGATTGTATCTAAATTCATCTGTGGCCCTACAACGCTGATATAAGTACATTTTTGCACTTGCTGTAACTATTTCAGTACTATTTAACAGTTCTATGGTGCATTTATTGATTTGTTTGAATTTATCACTGTTTTTCAGCCTGCACTTGTTAAAGAAATACCATTTGTTTGTTACTGTACTGTAGGATGTTTCAACAGTATTCTGATATTTCCTAACCTTCTCTGGTACTACAAACAGTTTTCTGAGTTTCCCAAAGTTCTTCTGAGTTTGCTAAAATATTTCTAAGTTTTGCAAAGTTTTTTTTGTGTTTGTAGAAGGTTTCCTACATTTGCACACATTTTTTTGTATTTGAGAAGATTTCTAATGGTTTGTGAACTTATTTCCAAGGATTCCTGATACTGCAGGAGTTCTGACTTTTTGTTGTAAAGAATTTGTTACTGCACTTGATCTCAAAACCAGTTTGTGTTATATGAAGAGGGTTTTATTTTGCACTCTGGTAGGAGCAGAAGGCTAATTCAACCCACCTGAGTTGGGAACTTCTGGTGGAAGGCTTATTGTGTGTTTATCTGATTGACTTGAGGGCTTAACTTTGTAAAGATCTTTCATCCTGCTGGTATTTTTTTTTGCACTTGCTCTATCTCACTGCTATTTAACAGTTCTGTGCTGCATTTATTGATGTTTTTCAGCATGCACTTGTTAAAGAAACACCACCTGTTTGGTATTGCACTGTTCTTATGTCGTTTTAACAGTATCTTGATATTTCCTAACCTCCTCTGATACTGCAAAAGCTGTTCTGTGTTTATCAAAGTTCTCCTGAGTTCTGCCTTTTGTTGTAAATCAGTTGTTACTGCACTTGATCTCACAATCAGTTCATTTCACATTAAAGAGGGTTTTTATTCTGCACTGTGGTGGGAGCAGAGGGCTGATTCAAGCCAGCTGAGTTGGGAACTGCTGGTGGAAGGCTTATTGTGTGTTTATCTGATTGCCCTGAGGGCTTACCAGTGTAAAAGTCTTTCATCCTGCTGGTATACAAGCCTGATTATCCATGCCTTCTATATACACAAACCTCTCAAGTTTAAAATTCTCTATAGGAAACCATCTCCATAGTTGCCCACTGTTCATAGCTGCTCGAAAAGTTGCCAATTTGTACAGAGGGCAGCACCACTGCAGGTCATCCTACAGTATACTACTAAACTCTCACATAATCCTTTAAGTGACTCTTCTCTACTCTTTCCCATCTACTAAGGATCTTATATAATTAATAGGCATTTCACTGCCATCTCTGTTTTTGGCCTGGTGGATATGGGCATCTTGAGGCATTGTAGTAACTGCCTCATGTTCACTGACAACCACTTAATTTTAGAACAAAGGCAGTATGTGAGAAAAGTAGATTACACAATTTCATTGGAGGCAAAGTTCTCACATGCACACACAAAAAATCCAAACTAGGTTGTCAGTGTTACATCCAAAACACTCACTGCCAGCACTGAGTAGCAAACACAGTAGCTCACATACGTGGAGGTACTCACATGTAATCTACTCAAACCTCCAAGACCTCCTAAAAGCATTTCAGTGTCCCTGTGCACACTCAAAAAAGACAGCACCTCACATAGCACATGACTCTGAAAATCATAGTAGCCCCGCTTCCAAACTTGTAAGGCAACACACCACACAAACATTCTTGTTATTGGGGATTCCATTGTAAGACATACTGATAATCCCCCTTACTAGGCTAAACAAGGGGAAGATCACAGTGAGCTGTCTGTCTAGAGCTAGGATCCACCAGATCACACATGGATTTCAGTCTTTAAACTGCAAGTACCAGTATGAGATTGTCATAGTCCATGTGGGCATAAATGACCTAAGACGTACCTCACTGGACTATATCACGAGAGACATGATGGAGCTATCTCAGTGCGTGTCCCAGGCGTTTTGGGTAGCATTCCGCCTTCACAAATGGTGATGCCACAGTACCAGTAAAACATGATTGACTTCAACAATTGGCTTAGTTTCTGGTGCCACAACAAGGGAATCCAATATCTGTCAGCCTAGAGAGACACGATCAACAAACTAGGATGCTTTGCCAGAGATGTTTTGCACTTGTCACCACTTGGCTTCTCGATACTGGCAAAAACTACCCCCATAATGCCTTTTTTAGGCTGTGCCAAGTTGTTAAACCCTCCAGCATAACAAAAATCACTCATGACCACCTAAATGTAGTGCTGTTCAATACTAGGAGTTTAAATAAAAAAATGCACTCCCTGGAAGCACTCCTCACCCTGGAGAATGCAGACTTATGTGCAGTCACGGAAACATGGTTCAGAACTATGGAGAGCACCCCGGCTGTCAAAGGCTACAATGCTTTTCATACATTTCAGTCCCCCTCAGCTTAGGGTAAAACAAAGGGAGGAGGTGTCTCAGTGACCATGAAGAGCAAGTACACTGTTAGATTAGTCCAACATGACTCACTTGAGCTGCTGCATGCCCAACTAACCATAGGTGCGACCCCTTGTCATATCCTTGCTAGCTAGAGATCCCCTAACATGAGTCTGGAAAACCATATATCCTACCTAAACTGGAATCTCTTAACATTCAGCCTAACACCCTACTTTTAGGTGACTTCAAATACCCCTCCATAAAATGGGAGACCTATATGATCCATAATTCACTTGCTCAACACTATCACCCTAGAGGAGCGTTAGTTTCCCAATTAAAGGTACAAGTAACCTAGACCCGGTACTCATGAACATGGCGGGCGGGGGGTGCTGCTCCCTTATGTGGGTAACTCCTCTCTGGTAAGATTTGACCACAAAATTATCTCTTTTTAGCATGAAAACTAACCTAGAACCCCCTATCCGACTCCAAACCTGTTAAGAACTTTAAGGCCAATTACCTCAAATTAAGTGACAGTTTATTAAACTTCTAAGCCCCTCCAAACCTGGATGACACTGAGGCCTTCTCTGTGCTGTGCACAAAAGCACTGTGCAACCACATTCATAGCTGCATAGAGGATGCAGTACCTCTCCAAGTCAAACTTGTGATTACTGGCAAAAATATACCACCATGGTGGACCACTAGTATAAATAGGCTATTCAACAAAAGGAAAAAATCCTCTCATTAGCCAAGAAGGAACAGACAAAACAGTGCAGAAAGACCCTCGCCTGTCTAAACAAACAAATTAGAGAGCTGGTCAAATCTGTCAAAGCAAACTAAGAGGCAAAGATAGCCTTCCTGGTGAAAGATATCCATAAAGCTTTATTTTAATTATGCCCGTAATCTCAGGGGAAAAGCTCAGAAATGTGCCCAGTTAGTCATGAATGGCAACACTTACACCCTGATTGAAACTATAGAAAGTCTGCTAGCTGACAAGTTCATTTCAGACTTCTCCCCCATCACCTCTTACCACACCTAAAGAAATACCTGCAACCACACCACACTGGTTATTACTAGATAGCAGGTCCTTACTGTGCTCGCTAAATCCAAAAACACAGCCTCCATGAATCCCAGATGCATTTTAACTAGCTTAGAAGAGAATCTGTCAGGGCCACTAGAAATGCTATTTAACCACAGCCTTCAGATGGGATTTGTTCTAGAGGAATGGAGGACTGCAGCAGTCATCTCTCTGCACAAGGGGGGGGGGGGGCATCAACTGACCCAGGGAACTACAGACCCATAAGCTTGACCAGTCTTATCTGCAAGGTCATGGAGAGAATTATCATGGACCTGAATAATAAAGACATATGAAATCTCCAAACACTGGACCAGACCCAATTTGGCTTTGTCAAAGGGAGGCCTTTCCTGCTCGGTCTGGTGGACTTCTTTGAGAAAGTCACCCAGGCCATAGATGAGGGTAAAATGGTACACACTGCTGATTTAGATCTGAACAAAGCTTTCGACACAAACCTCCACGTAGTAATCATAGAGAAATGTACTACGCTGTGTCATCAGGAGGATAGCAAACTGGCTCACAGACAGGACACATGCTGCCCATATAGGTGAATCCACTTCTGATAAGAAACCTGTTACTAGTGGTGTCTCACAGGGCTCGGTGTCAGGACCACTTCTGTTTGGTATATACTTCTCTGAAGTGAAGGCCAATGTTGGGGGGCCTCTGGCGGACCAAGTTCATTGATGTCTGTAAGCTAGGAGCCATCCTCAAATACCCAAATGATGTTGACATCCTACAAACAGGCCTAAAAATGACAAACAACTGGTGCCAAAACCATGGTCTGAAACTAAATGCTAAAAAATGCTAAATCATACCATTCAGTAAATCATATATCCCTGCAGATTAGTGTATTGATAACACACCCCTAAAAGTAGACACAGTAGTGAGGGCCCAGGAACACAGATAGATAACCTAAACTTTGACTACCAGGTAGATACGGTAGTGAGGAAATCCTTCAGTGTGGCTCAGCTTATGAGTAAAGGCATGGCATCAAGGTCATAGAAAGTCATGTTGCCCTCATCAGGCCCATAATCGAGTACATTGCTCCCTTCTGCATGTACCTAACCATGCACTTATACCAACTTGAGCGATCCTAGAGGTTTCACACTAAAAAAAATACAAACCATAAAACATTTATCTTATGTGGACCAACTAAAGGCCTTATCCCTTTACTCTGTCTGGTATCATTTATTGAGAGGTGACTAATACCTGACCTACAAGGCATTTTCTGATCGAGCCATGATAAAAATGGTACATAGTCACAAGAAAAATTATGAGGGTTACACATTTCATGGACCTGAACCTTATGTGTGAGGCTGACAGAACTTGCTGGAGAGACAGATTCATATCTCGGAGGCTACTTCATCTACAGAATAAACTTTCCAACTTTGTACAACAAAGCCCATCCCTTACGCTCCAAAAAGAATTTGCATAAATGGATGGGAAACTGTAAATTCACTTTCGTGGTACTGCCCATGTCCCTTATGGATAGAGAGAGTCTGTAAAATGACTTAGGGCTCCAACACCCAAATACCCACTACCCACTACCCACTACCCTGATACTACCTCATCCGATATCTGGGGAATTAAGACATAATATTGTCATATCCTGGGTATTATTGGCTAGACTAAAAACTAAGATGAAATGCAGGAGAAGTAAAATGAGACACTGGTGGAAATTATTTGAGAGCTATTAGGGAAGTTAAAAATGTCTTCAGAAGTGATAGCTAATTAGTGGGATAAAATGAAAATGGAGTTTAAAAATTGGGTAGAAATTAGAGAGATGGCTAAGAAGTAATAGGAATTATCTGAAGGAGCTGACAAAGGTTAAAGTATTGCAAAAATAAAGGGCATCTCATATTGCAAAAAGAGGTGTAACTGCAGAATGCTAAAGAGAAAATAAAGGAGTAATTTGGGTAATATGCATAAGTTTAGAAAGGTTGCTGTTAAGGAACCATTCTTCGATAACTCCAGGATGCAAAAACTTTTAGCACAATTAAGTAGGCAACCGAAAGTAAAAGGTGTTGCTGCCAAATGTTGAATAACAAGAAAAATAGCCAGAGATCCTGTAGTGGTATTAAGAGATATTTCGGAAATGTTATAAAAATTTGTTTAAAGCAGAGAAATGTGGAAATCAAGAAAGAGCACAAATGGAAGCAGAAGTATTTGCCTAGTAACTAATTGTTAAGATAGGAGAAGATGAGATAAAAACAGTGATGAATAATTAGTCTGGAGGAGAATTTCCAGGAATAGATGGTATACCTTTGGAAGGTAGGAGGGAAGAAAGTGATAAGGATCTGAAAGATTTTGTTTAACACTGTTTTAAAAGGAGGGGAAGCATCAGCATTTTGTAAGAAAGCTGTGGTGGCTGTATTACTCAAAGAAGGTACAGACCCATCAAACCCAGCTTCATATAAACTCATTTCAACTTGGAACCATGATTATAATATACTATACTAGCTACATGAATAGAAAAGGTGTTGTCAAAAGTAACAGATATGGATCACTGTGGTTTTGTGGAGGGGAGGCAAACATTTGACAACAATTATATAACTTTGATGATCTAGAGGGAAGCACAATGTAAGAAAATACCAATGTTGTTGGTGGGTCTTGATGCAGAAAATGCATTTAACAGAGTGTAAGCTGGGATTTTATGAGTAGGGCAATGGAAGCATTTGCATTCCATGATACAAAAACAAGGTTAATTAGGAGGATAGACCCTTACCTCTGCAAACTTCACTCACCTAACCACTGACAACTGGGGCAACTCAGGATAAATATGGCTTGGCTTGTAAGGGTTGTAGGGCCATTAGCGTAGTAACCTTCTGTGAACCTATATATATATATATATATATATATATATATATATATATATATATATATGTGTGTGTGTGTGTATATATATATATATATATATAAAGGATTGGAAGCAAGAATTAAAATAAGAGGGTTTCTTTCTGATTAGCTGTGACTGAACAGAGGAACCAGGCAGGGGGTGTGTACTTTATGCTTTGTTGTTTGCTTTATAGTTAGAGCCATTGGCAAAGAAAATAAGAAACACAGAAATTCAAGTATGTAATTGGTATGGTAATCAAAAAAAGTTTTATTTGGAGATGGTATTACTTGGTACCTTATAAATCCAGAAAAGGTCATAGTGTTGTGAAATATTTTGAGATAGTTTCAAGTTTTTTCAGGATCTAAAATTCATGAAGATAAAACAAATTTATTAATCTGGACATTAAATCTCTTAACTTTCAACCATCAGTGTTCGGCTTTATCAAAGGAAGATCCAGTCTCTCTAATCTCATTATTTCCTTTCAAGAGGTAACCAAAGCAGTGGATAGTAGATGCTCGTCATTCTCACTGCTGCACTAACCTGTGGTTAGTGTCCTGCCAAGAACACAGCACCTGGCTAGCTTGTCAAAGCTGTAATTCCCCTCCCTGTCACTTAGCAGGATGCTGCACCCTTTTTGGAGGGAAGTAGTAACTGGAGTGATGTAAATCTTTGGTATTTTCCTGCCACCTCAAGGAGAATCATCTGGCTCCAGAGGAACAGCAGTCAGTCAAAAGCTTCTTGCCTAAAAGGTAAGACCATTTTTTGGGGAATCTCTTCTTCTCATAAATATTTTTATTGAATACGATTTTTCAGAGCCGGCACCCATCAGTAAGGAATGAATGAAGATCAACAACACAGATGGAACATTATGGTAAGAATATAACTTCCTTTTTTTTAGTCTTTACTTCCCTCAGATCAACATTGTGGTGTTGATGTCAAATGTTTGTTTTCTTTCCAGAAAAAAACACATTGATCTAGATCTGTCAACGCAGGTAACACCTTTGATATTATCTTAGCTAGTATAGATATAAACACTTTATAGTCGTAGTTATTAGATGGATCTCAAAGCTGTCAATTAAATATACATGCTCCTGTGAAGTATAGTGTGTGTGTGTGTGTGTGTGTGTATAGATATATATATATTTATATATATATATATATATATATATATATATATATATATATATATATATATATAATTTAACCAGATTGTTGTATTTTGGGGAATAAAATGGTATTTCTGTCTGAGATCCTGCTGTTAAATTCACACCTACAGTACTGAATATTCTCATAATACATAATCAGAAATCTATCATCTTTAGTTATATTTTTCTTTCTAGGTCTACTTGATACATCCTCACATTTGCTTTTTGGGTTCCACTCCCCATTTGTAAATAATATTCCTGCTGAAAGCTTATTCTCCCCACCAAATTCTCCTAAACTCCATAATAGTTTTAGATGGAGTATAAATACATGCCAGTATAATCCTCCTCCCTGCCAATAACCTCTTAACCTCTTACTACCACAAATCTACAATTATTGTTATTTTCCTTCTTCCATCACTGTTGGAGTCCCCCTCATTATCACCCCAGTCATTGTCTCAGTAGATAGATAGATGCACAAAGGAGTTTTGTACCTACGTACATAAATAAATGGTGAGAATTAGCTGTCCTCTCTAGAGCCACTTTTCACTTAAAGAAATCCCAATCCCTCCGAGCTACATGCTCTAGGGACCTAAACATTGTCACCACAATAAACAGAACATGCCGGAGGGATAGATTCCTGTCCCAGAGACTCCCCATATTCTGGAACAAACTACCTATCTATATCAAACAAAGCTCCTCATTAGCACTCTTCAAGAAAAATCTTGATGATTGGATGGGAGACAGGAAATTCACTCCGGAGATCACCTCTGTGGCTCTGCTCAACAGGGGCACAGGAAAATAATTTTCTTGGGTGGCGAAAGCCAGGGTACCTTTTGGCTAGGCTTATATAGGCCCTAGGGTCAATAGCCTAGTACCTACCTATAAACCTATTTGTGGTATTAATTTTGATCTAGGTTAGTATAAAAAAATAAGAATACTGACTTCTGATCTGTTTATTTGGCTTACTTCTCTATTTTATGTGGAAAACTGGGATTTTATAACAAGTATTTGGCCTGTGCTTTTACAATTGGAGGGTGTGTATTTCCTGTCTGTTGCTGTTTTTATCAGACTTAGAATATTTTCAAATTTCTGTGGTAATAAATTATCTTCATTTTTGTAATGACTGCAGTAGCTTTACCTAAATCAGTTATATTCTGCCAAAGAAATAACCAGCCATAGGATAGTAACACACAAATATTGTAAAACCAGAGAAACACTAGACCTGAATGGGTGCTGGTTATGTTGTTGGAACCAAATAGAAAGCCTTTTCCATTTGTTAATGTATGATTTTCTAGTAGCAGGCTTTCTTGCCTTCATTAGTACCTGCTGCATACCCTTAGTAAACATATGCATAACGAGAATTAGACCGTATTATCCAGGCAGTTGGTTAAAGCCGATTTGGGTTGAAGTGTATCAAACATCCCTTTTTTTCTTGTGTGAGTAGATCCATTCTGTGAGGAAGCATGTGTCAATTGCCATCATTTCCAAAAGAAGGAAGAATTACTGTTGCTTCGGCCAGAAGAGAATTATCACAATGATCTTGGGGGATTCATTCTACATCTTCAAAAGTACTCTGGATATCAGTGAAAAGGGGTGGAAAAACATACAGGAACATTCCTGTCCAAGGAATGGAAAAAGCATCCGTCTTCCAGGCCTTCTTGCATGGAGTCCTGGAGTAGAAACTTGCCAGCTGATTGTTCAGAGAGGAGGTAAAAAATTGTACTTGAGGAACTTACCACAAATGGATCAAATCTTGGATACCCCCCTGATTTAGTTTCCATTCATGAGGGGCTTTCTGTTTGGTTCCAGCAACATAACCAGCACCCATTCAGATCTAGTGTTTCTCTGGTTTTACAATATTTTTGAGAGTTACTATCCTATGGCATTTCTTACCTCTCCATTAAGGTTCATTTGTCATCCATTTTAGCATGTCTGCCAATGGATCCTCCTCTTTCACTGCATTCTCATGTGAAAATGTTTTTGAAAGGGGTTTTGCATAAAAGACCGCCAAGAAAACCAGTGACCCCACCCTTTTGTGTTAGAGAAGCTAACACTTGCTCCATTTGAACCAGGTAAGCTGGCTGACTTGAGGTTCTTAACATGGAAAACTGGTGTACTGATTGCTGTAACTTCTGCAAGAAGAGTGTTGTGAGTTGCAAGCTCTTATAGTGAGTAAACCCTGTCTCATTTTCCACATAGACAGGATTTCTTTGAGAACTAATCCTTCTTTATGATTAAAGTGGTATCTGAGTTTACTTTAAGCCAAACTATCCATCTCGCTGTTTACTATCCTCAACCTAAAAATGAGGGGGGAAAAAAGGATACTCTATACCTTAGGTTTCCACAGATAACGCGGGTACTATCTTCGCAGAAATAAATCATTCGGATCTTCAGATTAGTTGCTCATTTCTTGTAAAGGTAAGAAGATTGGTTGTCTCAGGCTATTACTTGTTATACTTACCAAAACAAAACTGTTCCAGGAAGGGTCAAGGTCCACTATACAAAGGGTTGGACTCTAGAAGTATTCTAGAAGCAGCAACTTGGTCCTGTGCACATACATTTACAAAGCATTACAAGGTTAAATGTTAAGTTGTCTATCTCGCCTTCATTCTTGCTGGATGGGTTCGGAGCCGACCTCGGCTCCGACTCGGCCACTCTAAAAGCTCGAGAGTTGGTTCCACCGGCTCGAGGCTCCCCTTATATCCCACAATGCTAGGCGAGAGTTACCTCAGATCTCGTTTGCCGCTACAGCTATCGAGGTGTTGGTTTTCTACCGGTTCTTGGTAAGTGACTTTCTAGTGTATTTAGTCTATTAAAACCCCTTTAATTTTAATATTTTTACGTATTTCCCTTAGTTTAGCGAAATTCTTATCCCCTTTCTTTAAAATTCCTGTTTTTTTCCCTCAAGAACTTTAAGTTCTTCCCTTGGGCCTTCAGGCCTCTTTTCCTTCCCTAGTGGAGAGTGTGTGTTATTTTTCTCTTAAAACCTAGATAGTGGTTTATTATATATTTTAATTAGACAGGGTGTAATTAGTGTGTTTGTGACTGTGTGTGTGATTACACCTGTAGTTATGTCTAAAGAAGCAAAGGTCTCCGGATTCAAGAAGTGTGATGCGTGCTGTCAGAAAATGTCTCTGACAGACGCTCACACTTCTTGTGTCTACTGTCTGGGACCTTTGCACCTGCAGGACTCCTGTGCTGTGTGCCATGGCTTCAGCCCCAGGGTCCTGCAGGAAAGAAAAAATAAATTGATTTTAAGGGGCTTACTCAAGCCAGAGGATTCCCTTTCTGTTTCTACAGGAAGCCCTCTAAGGCATCTAGGTCTTCGGCTCCGACAACTGAGCCGAGACCTAAGGTTTCTAAACCTCTGCCTACATCGGCTCCGGCTGGAGCCGATGAGTCTCAGTCCACAGTTTCTGTTGTTCCCTCGGCTCCGGCTGGAGCCGAGGTATTAGAAGTTCCCGTGTCGGCTCCGACCAGACCTTCGGAGCCGACAACTAGGAAGAGGTCCAGGTCACCATCTCTTGGCTCCGTTCATTCGGCTCCAGGATCTCTCCTGCTGTCTGAACGGAGCCAAAGATCTCACTCCTCTAGGTCATCGAGGCTGTCGGATCATGACCTTCAGAGGGTAGTGAGTCGACTTCTTAAGTCCGAGGCACTGGCCCAGATGCTTCAGAGCCCGACTCATCAGTCGATGCCTTCCCCGGTCCATCAATATATTCCTCCTTCGACTCTCTTGAGCTCGGAGCCGGGTCGCGTCGGAACCGAGACTGTGATAGCGTCGGAGCCGATACATTTGTCTTCGGCTCCGTCGTTGGGTCCGATTTCTTCCTTGGAAGAATCTCGGCGCCGGACTTCCCTCGTCGGCTCCGAGGGGGTGAGTGGCATCGGACCCTTGTCCGACCCCCGGCTCCCTGTCGATGCTTCGTGGCTGGTGAGTTCGGCTCCGACATCGGCCTTGGAGGCGTCATTGTCGGTGCCGAGGGGGTTCTTAGCTTCGGAGCGGGACCTCTGGCTTTGCCTGACAGGGGTGCATTCGAGGTCATGCGGAGTGTGTTAGAGCCTGGCTCTACTCCACAGTCGGCTCCGTCCGCCCCTCCCTCTACGGTGCCTCAGGTCAAGTCGACTCACTCCCTCATCCCGGACCGCAGAGAGCCAGCTCCTCAGGAACCCCTGTGGGATTTCATCCTCTTCCGAGGCCTCTCTTGATTTGGCAGAAGAGCCCCCTCGGAAGAGGAAGTGTAAGAGGAAACACATTGACTCACCTGAGTTCATCACGTCTGACACAGATTTGGATGATTCTGAGGGTTCCCCCCGTTCCCCTTCTGAAGATGTCTCATTTGCAGACATACTAGAGATCCTGAAACAGAGGGGAAATTGGCCAGCCCTCAACCCTTCGGAGGATGAATCTGTGTACCTTGAGGCATTTGGCTCTCGCCCTTCCACCTCCTGGGTGTCTCCCCCCTTTGACCCCCTCATGCAGGTGGTTGCTAAGAAGGCATGGACGGCTCCTGATTCAGTGGACCCCACTCCCAGGAGGCCCTCCAAGTTCATAACGGCACCAGCAGACAAACAGTTCTTAACAAAAGGAGTTTCTGTGGATGCTATGGTGGTAGCTGCTGCCACTAAGAAGGAGCTAGCTGATCCTTCAGTACCTGTCCATCCACCTAACAAGGAATCTAGGTCCATGGACAGGTACGGGAAGCGGATGTTCTCGTCAGAGACATTTACAATGCGTTCGCTGAACTACCTATGCCACTTTACTCGTCTTCAAAGGGACTTGATCAAGGAAGCGAGTGAAATGTTAAAGGACCCTACAGCTGCGGGTTTTCAAGATAAGATGAATACGCAGCTGGCCACCCTTAACTCCATAACCAACTCCTCCATGCGCCTTCTCTCTTACGCGGCTGATGGAGCGAGTAGAGCCGCAGGGACAGGTGTGGCCTTACGTAGGCATGCCTGGATGCGGCTATGTAATTTTGCGGACCCCTTCAAGACGTCTTTCACTAACTCCCCGTTTGATGGATCATCTCTCTTTGGTCCTCAAGTGAAAGAAACCTTGACTAGGTGCGAAACTGATGGCAAGACCCTTTCTGCCGTCGGAGTCCATTTTTCTACTCCTTCTAGGCCTTACCCCAAAGGCCAGAAAGGTGGAAAGATGTGGTTCCGTAAACAATCTCAAGGGACTTCGCCTGACACACAGAGTCGTTTCCCCGCCAGAGGCAGAGGCGGGAATAACAATGGTAGACGTCGCCCTAGGGGCAGGGGGGGTCCGCAGAACCAGGGCAATCGGGAAGCCTTCCCTGACAAGCCCTTTCAGCATCCCTGAGGTGTTGCCCGACTGCCCATCTTCGGAGGCAGTCGGGGGAAGATTGTCACTGTACCCAGAAGCCTGGCTATCCCTGACTCAAGACAAATGGGTACAGTCCATCATTATCGAAGGCTATTCTATCCCCTTTCTTCGCATTCCAAATCAATCAAAAAAATCCCTTCCAGATGTTCCACCCGCTCAAAGGGATCTAGCGGTTTTGGAGATTTCAAAACTGCTTACAAGAAGAGCAATTCAGCCAGCTCCAGCAGACCAGCAAGGATCCGAATTTACTCAAGGTTCTTTTAGTTCCAAAGAAAACAGGGGACTGGAGACCAATTTTGGATCTCAGTATCTTGAACAGATCAGTCAAGAAAACAAGATTTCGGATGGTCATGCTGCAATCCATCCTTCCCCTTTTGGGCAAAGGAAACTGGATGTGCTCTATAGACCTTCAGGATGCGTAGTATCACATAAAAATGAACAGACGCTCCAGAAGATTCCTCCGCTTCAGGCTGGGAACCAGTCATTTTCAGTTCAGGGCCCTGCCCTTTGGTCTCACCACTGCCCCCCGGGTGTTTACCAAATGCATGGCAGTGGTAGCTTCTCACCTGAGACGACAAGGATTCCAGGTGTTTCCATATTTGGACGACTGGCTCCTCACAGCTCCCACCAAGCATCTCCTTCTGATGGCCAGGGATTACACTTTTCGCATTTGTCAAAAGTTAGGCATTTCAATAAATTGCGAAAAGTCTGTTTTGTCGCCTTGTCGTACTATTACTTTCATAGGCGCAAATCTAGACACAGTAGACATGTCTGCGAGACTAACACATCAGAGAATATCAGACATTCACAAACTGGTCTCACTCCTTTTCAACAACAACAGAATCAAAGCCAGATTAGTTCTGAAAGTGTTGGGAATTATGGCGGCGGCCATATCCCTGCTTCCATTAGCCAGATTCCATATGCGGATCCTTCAATGGATGCTCTTTACTCAATGGTCATACCAGGAACTTCCAATGTCTCACACCATTATGATCACGCAAGCATGCAAAAATCATCTCATGTGGTGGATGTCTTCCCCTCAGCTCTTGTTGGGAAGACCCTTTGTTCCACCCCCTCCGGTTGCTACTCTGACAACGGATGCCTCCCTGATCGGGTGGGGGGGGCATTATCAGGGCAGGACGGTCCAGGGCACATGGCAACCAAATGAATGCCACTTGCACATAAATGTTCTGGAGATGAGAGCAGTGCTTTTAGCGTTGCAAGCCCTTCAAGACTCTCTTCCCTTGGGAACGATTGCAATCCAGACAGACAATATGTCTGTAGTGTGGTACATCAACAAACAAGGCGGAACCAGGTCATACCCCTGTGTCGAGAAGCACTCAGACTGTGGCAATGGGCGATTTCTTCTCAGCGGTTTCTGATAGCAACGCACATCCCCGGGAAGTCCAATCAAATTGCGGACAAGTTGAGCAGAGCAATCCTCATGCCTCACGAGTGGTCTCTGAAAGACTCTGTGGTGAGAGAAATTTTCCTCAAGTGGGGTCAGCCTTGCTGCGATCTTTTTGCTACTCCCCAAAACAGCAAGTGCAGAGAATATTTCACTCTATTCCCTTTACCAGGCCAACCCAGCAGAGACGCTCTAGTCCAAGTTTGGCCCGGGACTTCTGTATGCATTTCCTCCCTTCCCACTAATCTCTCAAGTGATACAGAAAGCTATCGCTCAGAAGGCCTCATTGATCCTCATTGCTCCTTACTGGCCTCGACAGGTATGGTTCCCCTTTCTACATCAATTTCTTTTGGAGCGACCGTGGAATCTGGACCTAGTTCCAGATCTTTTGATCCATCAGTCGGGTCAGTTTCATCGCTCCCTCCCCTCTCTGAACCTCACTGCTTGGTTCCTCCAGTTCCAACCTTAGCCAGGCTTCCTCAATTATCTCACTCTGTTCGAGATATTTTGATAGCTTCCCATAAATCTTCCACTCGGAAGATTTATTTGAGTAAGTGGAAACGCTTCACATATTGGGCTCAAGAAAAGGACATAGATCCTTTCACTGCTTCCATCCAATTAGTCCTTGATTTTCTAGCTGAACTCTTTCATGCAGGTTCATCTCCCTCTACTCTTAAAGTTCAATTGGCAGCTATTTCTAACTTTCATGTGGGTATTTCTGAATCTACCTTAATGTCCCACAAGCTTTGCAAAGCCTTTTTGAAAGGAGTTTTTCTTCTCAGACCTCCTATAAGAAATCGTCCTTCTCCTTGGGACCTAAATTTAGTACTTGCTTCTTTGATTCTTCCCCCTTTCGAACCTGCAGTCTCCTGTTCTTTAAAATTGCTATCATGGAAGACTCTTTTTCTGGTAGCTATTACTTCAGCTAGAAGAGTTTCAGAGCTTCAAGCACTCAGCTGTCGACCTCCTTATCTATTGTTTCATAAGGACAGAGTATCCTTACGAACTAACCCGTCCTTTTTGCCTAAGGTGGTCTCGACGTCAAATCTAAACCAAAGCATTGACCTGCCTGTCTTTTTTCCAGAATATTCCAATAGGTCTGAACAAAAATTACACTGCCTGGATGTTCATCGTCAATTGAGGTACTACTTGGATAGAACAAAACAATTCAGAAAATCTGATCAGCTGTTTGTCTCCTATGCGGAAAGCAGAAAGGGACTTTCAGTTTCAAAGGTATCATTATCCAGATGGCTAACATCTTTGATTTCCCTTGTATATGAAATTAGACACCAAAAACTGCCTAATAAACCTAAAGCACATTCCACCAGAGCTTTGTCTACTTCTTTAGCCTTCCAAGACAGACTGCCTATTGACACCATTTGTGCAGCGGCTACTTGGGCTACTCCTCACACTTTTATTTCTCATTATAAGTTGGATTTAGCTTCTAGGCATAGAGCTAATTTTGGTTCCACTGTTCTCAGGAGTCTGTTCCGTTAGGCCACCCGGGACAAGGTGCTAGGGACGCGGTCCCATCCAGCAAGAATGAAGGCGAGATAGACAACTTAACATATAGAAGTTATGTTCTTACCATAACGTTCCATGTTAGTTGTCTTCTTCTCGCCTTCTTCTTGCGTCCCACCCTCCTTCCCCCGGGCCTGGACAGACCTAGAGGAGTTGTGATTGTGACCTCTCTTTCTACCACCTCTTTCTTAGGCATATGCTATTGTGCATATTTCCCGGTTCAGGATGTAGGTCACCCTTTTTTCTTCCTGTTGTTAGAGGTGGACTCTGTTTAGAGTTATTCTTTTACTTTTATAAGCTGGGGTTAGCTTACAAACGAGATCTGAGGTAACTCTCGCCTAGCATTGTGGGATATAAGGGGAGCCTCGAGCCGGTGGAACCAACTCTCGAGCTTTTAGAGTGGCCGAGTCGGAGCCGAGGTCGGCTCCGAACCCATCCAGCAAGAAGAAGGCGAGAAGAAGACAACTAACATGGAACGTTATGGTAAGAACATAACTTCTATTTCCTTCTCTTGGTCGAGATCAGGCTTCCCTAAGACAATTCTCTAGGGGACTCTTGGACCCTTCTCCTTCTATCTCCCAACTGTAGTAAGATAAGGTAATTTACCCATATAGCTAAAACTACTGCAACAGTCATCAATATGATGAACACAGTACAGTTGTGTAAGTAAACTTACCGTATCAGTAGGTGTTCAAATGATCACTGCTGCAGTAGCTGCCCCCTCTTGTCATTCCCCTTGTTTTTTTTTTTTTTGATGTGCTGTTTATGCCAGGTTTTGCACACTTATGTTTTGCTGTTCCTAGCATTGTGCTTTCAGGGCTTAATCTCTCTCTCTCTCTCTCTCTCTCTCTCTCTCTCTCTCTCTTGACGTGAAAGCTCTGAAGGGCTTGGCACCTAAACCTGCCTTTTTAGTCAGCTCATCTCAAGCTGACTAATGGTTTGGGGGCATGGAATATGGCCTGAAGCTTTGCATGCTGGCCTGCTGTTATATCCCTTGTAGGGTATAACCCATATAGCTAAGTCTACTGCAGCAGTGATTCTTCAAATATCTGCTAAGTTACGTTTACTTACACAACTGTACCTTCTTTGTTATTTCTGACTAAAAGCTTAAGATCTGGTGTCAGTATTTTCATTGTACTGCTTGTTTTTACTAGTTTGGGGAAGGAAAGTGTGCTTGGTGCTTACTAGTGAATGTTAACCTTCTCTCAGTGTTACAGAGGTTACTGTAGCAGTAATTAGCTTTCTTCTTTGGCTACAGCATGGTTAATCCCAATTCTGCTTCCTCAGTGCTTGTACCTAAAGTAAATAAAAAATAATTAAAAAAAATAAAGAAAGAAATAAAATTATTCCATTAACCTATGTTTAGTGACTCTGGGGTGGCCAAAGACAGTTTCACAGACCACTTCTTGCTGCGACTCCCTCTGGTTTAGCTGTAATGGCAGCTATGGACTGGGTGTTGGATATAACCTCAGGCGCTGTTCCAGGTATGGGAGAAACAAGTGCTTTAGGTACAGTACCTGTCCAGGGAAAGGAGCCTCATGTCAGGAACATGAGGCTGTCTGCTGATCGTTCTCCAACTATGTATATTCCTAAAAAAGAGGAACAAAAAATTACAGGGTAGATGGTCATTTTTTTTTTTTCATTATACAAGTCAGATGTTATATCTTTGTTTAACTGTGTTTTGCAGTCTGTCAGTTTTAGGGGCTGTTTGCCTTTCCACAGTTATAGTGCAGGTATTGCCAGAGAATAGTATATGTTTTCAAATGATGATAATTCTGACATAGACAGGGTGATTTTCCTCAGGAATCCATTGCCCAGAAATCTGACATTTCAAAGGTTAATCCTGGACACCATTTTTCCTTTGCTAAGACTGTCGCTAGACTCAGGGATGTTTTTGCTTGGGAGCAAACAGGGGCTCCCCTAGAACTGGGCAGATTTTAAGATTTATTAGAGGATGATGTTATAATTTTGCACCCATTCCTCCCGTTTTGCCAGCTATTGATGTCGCACTTATACCGCACCCACAATTTTATTACTACCCGTAACCACAAAAACTTCAACCCAACAACCTTTTTAAATTCCCTAAAAGCAGTTAACTGGAACAACCTAAGAACACTATCCTTAGAAGACGCAGTTGCTCACTTTAACTCAATATTCCTAGAAATATTAGACGCCCAAGCCCCTCTGAGGACAAAGAGAATAAAAGCTAATTCTGTCCCCTGGCTTACCAAAAACACACTGTCAACCATGCGCCTTAGAGATAAAGCCTGGAGACTACATCAGAAAAACAAGACCCCCGAACATCATATTGAGTACAAAACTCTTCGAAATAAAGTAAAAAAGTCTATCATCTCTGATAAACAAAAATACTTCTTTACACTCCAAAACAATAATAAAACAAATCCTCAAAAATTTTGGAAAGGAATTTCTACCCTCCTTAATCCCAGTAAACCACACACCCCTACCCCAGACCCAGATGCCCCAGATTTAGACTTAGCTACTCAATTCAACTCCTTTTTCATTGAATCTATTAGCAAACTAACTTCCTCATTCTTCAGCCCCACCACACCACCTAAAATACCCCCACCCTCTCCTACTAACATTCCACCCTACACTACCACTCCTTCCTCACTCCCATCCACTCACTGTCTATCCTCCACCTCTCTTCCTACCCCAACTTCAACCTCTTCCTTACCATCCTCTACTTCTCTCTCTCCCCACTCAGTTTTATTCTCACTAAAACCTATACCCACTTCTACTATAAAAAACTCCTTCAGAAATTGAAGCCATGTACTAATGCACCTGATAATATTCCCTCTCACTTTCTTAGTATAGCTGCTGAAGCAATTGCCTATCCTTTAAGCATACTAATCAACCGTTCCATCCATGAATGTACAGTGCCCCAACTCTGGAAACAAGCTTTCATTATTCCTCTGCACAAAGGTGGTAATAACTGTAACATCAACAACTTCCGACCCATTGCTATCCTGTCCCCCATTTCTAAACTCCTAGAAAAGTGTGTCCAACTTCAACTCTTACCTCATCTCTTAGATAACAACCTTCTAACCCCCACTCAACACGGTTTTAGGCCCAATCATAGCACTATGACAGCCCTCCTCTCCTATCTTGAGATTGTCAATAAAGCACGTGACTCTGGCCAAATTGTCTCCACCCTACTACTTGACCTCTCTAAGGCCTTCGACACTATCTCACACAGCCTGCTCTTAACTAAACTTTCAAAACTGAATCTCTCCCTCCTCCGTGAACTGGTTCTCCAGCTATTTATCAAATAGATTCCAAGCTGTAAAATGGAAAAAGGCCACTTCCTCTTTTCTTAGTACCCCCACCAGAGTTCCTCAAGGCTCCATTCTCGGTCCCCTTCTTTTCAATATATTTATAAATGATTTCCACAAAGCCATTCCATTCTCTAGCATCATCCAATATGCAGATGATTCTACCATTATCTGCTCTGCCACATCTCCCTCTATGCTCCAAAAGCTTACTCAAGAAGCTTTCTCAATTACTGAACATTGGATGAAAATAAACCACCTGGCTCTTAATGCCTCCAAAACTAAACTAATGGTATTTACCCCTACAAAAAATACTCCCTTCAATTTTAATACATTCTCAATTACTAGTGAAAATAATTCATCCCTGGAACTGGTGTCTGAAACCAAGTTACTTGGTGTCCAAATTGACAACCAGCTTAATTTCAACTCACATCTACAACTAAATATCAAAAAAACCCATCAAAAAATAGGCATGCTCTATCGCCAGAATCAGTACCTTACAAGTCCCTCTAAAATCACTCTCTCTTCTTCCTTTCTTATCCCCTCCCTTTTCTATGGAGCCCCTCTGCTAACCAATCTTCAGTCCTCTCTAAAAAAACAACTTTCCTCTTGCTACAACAAAATCGCTAAGTTCGCAAACGGTCATAGGTCCTCCACTCACCACTGTTCCTCTCTCCAAAAACTAAATTGGCTTGAACTTCCTAATCAACTCAACTATACTCAGCTAACCTTAGCTCACAAGCTCTTTCTCAACCCATCTCTCTGTCCCTCCCTGTCTTCTGCCTTCAAAATGCAACTACCAGATAGAGTTTTAAGGTCAAATAATCAAAACCTACTAGAAGTACATAAACCAAATCGTCCCCAGGTAAAAACTTACTATCATTTAACCTTGCCCGTCTCTGGAACTCACTCCCACCATCCATTCGCATCACTCCCAATCACTACATGTTCAAAAAATCTCTACATATGTATCTAAGGTCCCAATGGGAATGCTCTTGCTCCCATCCCTCATAAATATATGGTATTTACATCTTATTTTCCACTCATGTTACCTGACTGTACCTTATAAAGCGTATGCTCCTTATAAAGCAGCTACTCTGTATGTGTATAGTAACATCACTTTCACTAGATTGTACTGTTTGAATAGTCCTGAATTTTGAATTTAATGTGTGTTTTTTTTTACAATTTTATTTTTTATTATCATTCTATTGTTTGTACCTAGTTTGTTTGTTTCCTGGAGCTTTTCTCCCCAGGACTCCATTGAAAACGGGTTCTTTTGGCCCAATGGACCATCCTGGTAAACCAACTGCAAATAAAATAAATAAATAAATAAATGTCACTTTTAAAGCTGCTTGCAAGGCTCCTGACTCACTGGCTGCTGTTCCAAAGAAAGCTGATAAGCAGTATAGGGTCCCTCCAGATTATAAATGTCTTTTAACTGTCAGCTGGCCCTGCTGCAATAGCTCCATCAGCCAACAGCTATCAAGACATTTTTGGCTTCCTTAACCAAGTAGCCTCTGATAAGGGGGGGCAAGTGGTTAGATAAACAAGGTAAGAGACTGTTTCTACTATGTTAGCCTTTAGGATCTTGAGTTATAAGGGCTATATGTGGAAGGTTTCATTAAAATGTGCTTATAGTTTAGAAGAATTTGCTGCTTCATTGCCTCCAGAAGGCAGATCGTATTTGAACTGGATTATTTTTAACCTGACTCGAGTTTCTAAACACCCTATGAGATGTGTGTATGATTGTCCTGACACTGACTAGAACTTTTGCTTCTTCTGTGGTGTTGAGAATTCTTAATTCTTCACTTAGCCCAAATCTGTTATTTGGGCCTGTGGTTACACAGATCTTTAAACAGTGGAATGACAGAGGTAAATTGACACATAGAGTGTCTTAAGATTTTTCAGGTACCCTGGTTCTACCCTAACAAGGCCACTTCTCAATCCTTTAGAGGGCAGAACAAACAGAAATCACATCCTAATAACAAGTAGGCCAACAAAAGAAAATGGCAGGAGGTTAACTCTTCCAAACCAAATAAAAGAAGTAACTTTCCCAAAAAAGAGCAAAGCTCGAAGTAGTGAATGTCTGTGCTGGTAATCTGATCACCAAACCCACATCTCCTGCCTCAGTTTCCCTACATCGGTCACACTGGCCTTCATCCTCATCCCATCAGCCTGTGTTCAGACAGTTTCAGAAAGATGGGTGCTGAAGGTGATTCAGGAAGGATCCACTTGGCAATGGGTGGACTCTGTTTCTACTACTTTCAGGAGAATTCCCTCTCTTCCACTAAATGAGGCAGACCTATTTCCACCATTACTACAACATATGTTAGAAGCAGGATTCATAGAACCAGAGCCTGCAAATCACTTGGGCAGAGATTTTTATTCTGGGATATTTTTAGTATCAAAGAAGTAGAATGCATGGAGACATGTGTTAGATCTATCCAGTTCCAGAATTCAAGATGCTAACCCTGCAATGAGTGCTTGCACGTTTTCCAGGCCAGCGTGTTATGGTAACACTGGATCTCGATACTCACCATCAGATACCCATTGCTCATGGTTTCAGGAAATTTCTAAGGTTTGCTGTATCTGGATCCCATTTTCAGTACTTTGCATTCCCATTTGGACTCTCCACTGGACCTCGAGTGTTTCCAAAGTGTCTAGTTCCAGTGATGTCTCACTGCAGATAGCAGGACATCCACATTTTGCATTATTTAGCAACTTGCTTATTTCTGCAAAGTCTTCTCCCAGATGTTTTGAGTCACTAACAAAAGGATCCAACCTCCTGTACATCTGGGATTTAACTTGAATCTACAAAAGTCTTGCCGCTTACCCTCTCATGAAATTGTCTTTTCGGAGTGTCGATACAGGCTCAAGCAAAAGGCTTCCCATCCAAAAGAAAAGGTAATAACTTTCCAGCAGATATTTCTGAGTTTTTCTCAATAGCTTCAGGCTCATGCAAGAGAATTTCTCAGTATATGAACTTATAGAGGATGAGATGTCCAGTTCTGTGGCTATCCCCCCCATCATCTTACCAGCCTTGAAAGATGTTTATAAAGCTGCCTGCAGGACACCAGTATCTATTCCAGCAATCCATAAAAAGGTTCAGAGAAAATATAGGGTCTCCTTGGATATGACAGGTCTATTTTCATATTCGACTGTTGACCTAGTTGCAGTCTCCTCAGCTACCTGTGCACAAATAAAAAGTCCTTGGCTTTATCTAATCCAATGCCCCCAATAAAGATGAAAAAATGTTAGATCTTGTTGGCAAAAGATGTCTCCTTCTAGTAGTCTTCGAAACCAAACGAGGGGTTCCTTTCTGAAAAAGGATTAACCCTCTGCAAAGAATGACTATGCCAATTTATAGAGCGCCAAGTTATAGAGCATATATCCCCCCTCCCGCCCTTCCTTTTCTGCCTCCTTCCCCCAGGCTGTCTCTCAACCCTGCAGTCTTGACTGCAGGTAGTTTCAGACAAATGGGTTCTGAGAATAATTTGGAGAGAATACACTGGGCAGTCGATAGCAAATCCTCCACCAGACTAGATACAGTTGTTTCCTCCAGTGCTTCGTCACATAATAGAAGCAGGGGTCCTAGAACTAGTGCCTGTGATACAAAAATGCCAAAAGAATTTACTCCAGAATCATTTTTTGATACCAAAAGTTGAGCACTCCTGGAGACCCGTCCTAGATTTGTCCTTTCTAAACACATTTGTAAAAGTTCTGAAATTCAAAATGCTCATCTTACAGTCAATCCTAGTGTTGCTTCCAGACCACTGTTTTATGGTGACTCTAGATTTCAAGAATGCTTATCATCATATTCATATTGCTCCCAATTTCAAGACATTTTTGAGATTTGGTGTGTCTGGCCTTTTGCCCCTTATACATCTGAGGTATGCCAAATATTTGCATTTACTATCAATTGGTGCAACTACAACTGCAACATAACTGTGTCATCATACACATTTGCAGCTTTCATCATTGCCACTGTTTTCTTTCTTTCTTTTTATTTATTTATTTATTTATTTGCAGTGCTTGATTCAGTCTCTGGTGTTAAACTTAAAATAATAAATAAATAAACAAACAAATAAATAAATAAAACGAAATAAAAAAAAATCCATTATCTATTCCCCAGAGCAATTTTCTTTTTTATGTATATAGAGGGAATTATTGGGCAAGTTTTAAGGTCTGTTTTAAGAATTAGTACTCTGATTAAATAGCAGTTTCTGAAAAATCTGTTTCCCTAATTAAAATGTCATTCCTTAGTTGTATGTCATCGGTGGAATGACACATTTCCCAGAGGTAGACACAGTTATGTTTCTTTTATTGTTTGAGACCGCACAGATTGTGACCCAACTAGTGTGTAGGAAAGACCATGACTTCCTGATGTTTAGATACATTACTGTTCAGATGAGAAAAGTGGGGTATTAGAGTAAATTATACCATTGTAATGAGGAAGAACTGTATATAACCAGTATCTGGATGAAACCTCAGTTTCATACTTTAGCCATTACCATTAACTAAAGATAATTTGACATTCACTTTAGTTGAAGAAAGACGTTTGGAATATGCATACCTGAGTTGCTAACATTTTTGTTATGCAGTGTTTTCACACTAGAAGCTCTTAATATGTCTACAATACTGTTGTCATGTTTGTTTTTAAAATTGTCAAGCATCTGTTTGAATCAGCATTCTTTGTTATTATTGTCCCTTGGGATGCTCAGATTTTGTTTAAGTTATAAGCAAGTTTGGAAACCACATGATTTTTTTTAACAGAAGGCCATGCTGTTTCCATGCAGTATCCTTAGGTGCTTTGTTCTAACGCTGATGCATAAGCAAGAAGTACATTTTGGGATTTGTTAATAAAGAGCAAAAAACCTTGACAAATACAGTTATTTTGAATGCAAAATGTTCTATATACATTAAACATAGCAGCTGTGTAGATTTTTATTTTTGTATTAAATGATGGCTATACAAAGTTTTTTGCTTCCCTGAATATCAGACATTGGAAGCTGATAAAGAGCTTAAGAGTAATGACTGTGTCAGTGCTTTGTATAGGAATTATGAATGGATATAACTGATGAATTACACCCCAGGGAAGTACACTGCTGTAGTAGTCTAGTTACAAAGCAAGGAATGCCTGGTCAAGTGTTTCCTCTGTATACTCTGTTTCTGGAAAAATGCATAGTCTACTGATATTTGCTAATGATGAAAGCAGCCTTTAACAGTGTAAACTCACAGGAAACAAGAACTTACAGAATCCAGGCAGTCTACCAAACCAGAAGCTGAATGTTAAGTTTTAAAGAATCCGAGAGCTACATTTCCTCTCTGGGGTTTGTTAGTCCAAGTTTACTAATGTTTATTGTGATTGTTAAGCCTGAACAGTAGGCAGCTAGAGGTTAGCCAGTAATAATCTTGTCTAAATACTCCTGCAGCTTATGTTCTGAGGCATAATAAGAGGACAGTAACAAGCTGAGCACTTCATGTGTGAAGTAAATCTGTCATGAGTCTTCTAATAACATCTTAAATAATCTTTTTTTTCAGTTTCTGCCCCTGTTGCCTGACATTCATCAGCCTCCTCCAAGTCAATCAGTCCATTTGTTCCCTATCACAAGGATAAAGGTTGACTGGGAGGGGCCATCATTTAGGCAGCCATCAAAGGTGATTTTTTTTTTTTTTTTTTTTTTTACTTTAAGCCCTACAGCCTTACATGAATACTTGGCTTATGCCAGTGAAGGGTGCGTGCAACCATGCTGGTTGCCCTGACTTCCACAAGGAACATTGCCAGCAACAGCCTTACCCTCCCATCATGAGGCACAGGCATTGGTTTCCAGAGACTCCACCTGAGAAATGTGTATCCCTCCATGTGCTTGCTGAGCACCTGCAACTCCCTTCCCCCAGGAGAGACGAGAGGGCCACAGCTCTTCACTCCACTACTTGTCTGCATGGCTGCTCCAATGCTGGTATTGCTGGTTGGGCTCCATTTGCATTGTCACAGTCGGGGATCCATCCAGTTGAGCAACAGAGCCAGCTATTAACGTCTTAAATAATACTGACTACACTATTCAGTTCCATGAGACCCAGAAGTCCCGAATACCACACAGCTGTCAGTGGAAACTGTTTGGGTAGGATGACTACCACATGGATAAATTAGCTGCAGTTTGTGATCTGAAAAGTTACGTACAAAAGTGCTAGTAAGTGAGCTTAACTGCCATTTTCAAACAATTAAGGATTAAGATCAGCTGTTTGTAGTTCCAAATGCAAGTTTTCATTTGTATTGCTGTTTATAGTATGAATGGAGTTAAAGCATTCATGAAGAGTGCTTTCAGTCACTACTTACAGAAGTCATTTAACAGATTTCTGGCCAGTGGGGAAATACTAGATGACCAGGTGACAGGTAAACAGCATCAGTTGTCCATTTGTTTTGGGATGTAGCAGGATCAGTCCAGGCAACTACAGGCCAGTTAGCAAGATGTCACTGTTTGAAAAAGTAACAGAAAGGATCCCAAGAGAAAAGCTTGAGGCCTTTCTAAAATATAGATAAGCTGAGGAGCTGAAATGGCATGCCTTCACTGCCAAGAAGAACTGCTAGTCAGAGCTCCTGTTCTTTTTTTGACTGGGTAGCAGTAGAGCAAATGAGGGAGTGTTAGTGGATATGGTGTGCCTAGACTTTAGTAAGGTTTGTGACTGAGTACGATGGCAGGTCTATATTACGATGTCAGAAGGGTTGTTATTCGCATGCCCTTTCATCGACACATAAACTTCGCAGTACCAAAACTCTGAATGGCCACATCAGCAAATTTTTTTCCCGGGGGGAAAAATCACTTGTCCGTCATCAGGAATTTGCCCTTTTCTCCACTGTAGTGCAAACACGAAGTTGGTATGTTTAGTTAAGAGTGGGGTAGGGGGCACAACCCCCCACAACAGGAGGTGTGGGGGTGAATCCCCCCACTTTGTGGGGTCTGACAGCTTGCTTGTTGTTGACCAAGCAATTTTTTTTTTCCCCTAGGAAAAAATTTGCTGAAGTGGCCTTTCGGAGTTTTGGTATTTCGATGTTTACATGTCGAAGAAAGGGCATTCAATGAACAGCCCTTTCGACAATGTAATACAGACCCCCACAGCTAGGACTAAACTGTAAGTGGATCAGGCTAAGAGTACTCTTCTGGAACCTCTCTGAAATGCCAATCCAAAGAGGTACCCAGGAAGAGACTATGTAAGAGGAAGCATTTGGACTCCCTGGAGGAGTCACTCACATCAGACACGGGCCTTGATGAATCTGAAGGGTCCCCATGGTCACCCTCTGAAGATGTCTCTTTTGCGGACATCTTGGAGGTCTGTACGCAGAGAGGTGGCTGGAAGTCTACCACCACTTCTGACGAGGAATCCATTTACCTGAAGGGTTTTTGGTCTCGACCTTCTGCCACTTGGGTGTTTCTGCCTTTCGACGAACTTATAGTATTAGTTTGTTGAAAGGTGTGGGTGTCTCCGGGCACAGTAGAACCTGTCCCTAGGAGGCCAAATAAAATCATAACATCCCCAGAAGACAAGACATTTCTCACAAAAGGTGTTCCCATAGATGCTATGGTCGTGGCGGCAGCAACCAAAAAGGAGTTATCAGAAACATCCACATCTGTCCATCCTCCAAACAAAGAGTCACTTACAATGGACAGATACGGTAAATGCATGTTCTCTTCAGCGACCTTTACACTGCAGTCCCTGAATTACCTCACTCATTTCACCAGGTTACAGATAGATCTCCTAAAGGAGCTTGGACATGCTCTCCAGGGGTTCTGTAGCTACGGGAGTGGCAGGTAAAGTATCCTCCCAGCTCTCCACCTTCAGTTCAGTAGTTAACTCATCCAGGAGGCTTTTCTCTTATGCAGTAGGTCAGCAGGTTTATGAATTGCCCTTATGAGACATTCCTGGATGCACTTGTGTAACTTTGCAGAACCCTTCAAGTCATCCTTCGCTAACACCCCCTTGGATGGCTCGTCCCTGTTTGGGTCTGAAGTCAAAGAAACACTAACCAGGTGTAAACAGGAAGGAAAGACTCTCTCTGCCATCAGAGTCCATTTTTCCACACCTTCTAGACCCTATCCCAAGGGTCAAAAGGGAGGGAAAATGTGGTTTCGAAAATCCCAGAGAGCCTTTCAAGACACACATGGTGAACCTTCCTCTGGGGGCAGAGGCGGCGGTAATAATGGAAGACACCGGTCATGTGGCAGAAGGGGTCCGCAAAACCAGGCCACCTGAGAATCTTTGTTTGGTAAGCCCTTTCAGCGCTCCTGAAAAGAGCCCCATCTGTCCCTCTCTGGCAGCAGTAGGGGGTAGCTTATCTTTATACCCAGACGCCTGGCTAAAAGTAACAAAAGACAAGTGGGTACAAAGTATCATATCCAGAGGTTACTCTATACCATTTTCCATGCCACCCCCACTAATGAAAAGGATTCCAGATGTTCCACTCAGTCACAAGAAACAAGCAACCATGGAAGTTCAGAAGTTGCTAGAAAAAAGAGTCATCTAGCAGGTCTCCACAGAACGAGATAGGATCCAGAACTTACTCAAGGTTCATTTTAGTTCCAAAAAAAAAAGCAGGGGACTGGAGATCCATACTGGATCTCAGCCGACTGAACAAATCTGTAAAAAAGACAAAGTTGCGGATGGTTACACTGCAGTCAACACTCCATTTTCTGGGAATAGACAATTGGATGTGCTCTATAGACCTCCAGGATGCGTACTACCAGATAAAAATGGTCAGGCCATCCAGGAGTCACCTGCGCTTTCGGCTGGGAGCCAGTCATTACCAATTCTGAGCTCTGCCCTTTGGACTCACTACAGCCCCCAGAGTGTTCACCAAACATAAGGCAGTGGTTATGGCTCATCTGAGGCGTTCAGGATTCTGAGTGTTTCCATATTTAGATGACTGGCTGCTAGCCACCACCTCCAAGCATCTACTTTCACAAGCAAGAGACACCACTTTGAATCTCTGTGCTCATTTTGGAATTACAATAAACTACGAAAAATCTGCCTTATTGTCATCTCAACATATTGTTTTTATAAGCATTGAGTTAGACACTATTAGGGTAATGGTAAAACTTCCACCAGACAGGATACAGACCATTTGAGCACAAATTTGATACCTCCTCTCAAAAACGAAGACTCAAGCAATGACAATTCTCAAAGTATTAGGTGCAATGGCAGCAGCGATCAGTGTAATCTCCATAGCTCGGATGCACATGAGAATCTTACAGTGGCTCCTATTCACCCAGTGGTCCATGCAGGAACTTCTGATGTTGCATCAGGTAATACTAACAGAATGTTGCAGGAGAGACCTACATTGGTGGCTAAACTCAGTTCAAGTTACCTTAGGTCGTCCCTTCATTCTCCCATCCCCCTCTAACCACAGTGACTACAGATGCCTCCCAGATAGGGTGGGGGGCATTATCAGGGAAGGACAGTCCAAGGCATGTGGCAGGATCAGGAGGCCCATTTGCATATCAGTGTCCTAGAGATGAGAGCGGTGCTTCTGGCATTGCAGGCATTCCAACACTATCTTCCATTAGGAACCAGTGCAATCCAGACAGACAACATGTCAGTTGTTTCGTATAAAACAAACAAGGAGGAACCAAATCTTACTCCCTTTGTCGAGAGGCTCTGACAGTATGGCAGGGGGCAGCATCCTCCCAACGCTTTCGAATAGCAATGCACATTGTGAGGAAATCCAGCATGATAGCAGACAAACTCAGCAGAGCAATTCTAATGCCTCACAAGTGGTCCCTGAAACAAGAAATGGCGGAAATGATTTTCTGAAAATGGGGGATCTTTTTGCCACATCCATGAACACAAAATGAAACAACTACTTTGCCCTAATTCCTCCTCCAGGGGAATCCCCAAGGGATGCACTTGTACATGATTGGCCCATTGGATCTCCTCTACACTTCCCCCCATTTCCATTGATACTCAGAGTTCTTCAGAAAGCCAGTGTTTTGGGAAGGACCTTAATTCTGATAGCCTCTTACTGGCCTCGCCAGATTTGGCTCCCCTTCCTACGGCCTCATCTTCAGAAAGAGCCTTGCATGCTGGACCCATTGCCAGATCTCCTGATCCTTTCTTCGGGGACTCTCCATCCATCCCTTCAGACCCTCAAGTTGACAGCTTGACTGCTCCAATTCCAAGTATAGCCAGGCTAAAAAAAACCTTTCATCTGCAGCATAACATATCCTGATTTCTTCTCACAAGACATCTACCAGGAGGTTATATCTCAGTAAGTGAAATAGATTTTCAGTCTGGGCACTAGAGAATCATATCAATCCTTATTCAGCACCTATGTCATCCATCCTAGAGTTCTTGACAACACTTTTCAATGAGGGAGCAGCTACAGCTACTATTCGAGTACAATTAGCAGCAATCTCAAATTTTCATTTTGGGAATGAAGGACCAAATATTATGTCCCACAGACTATCAGAGGCTTTTCTGAGAGGCACTAATCTTTTGAGACCACCCATTATTCCCCCACTACCACCATGGAGCCTGAATTTTGTACTATCCAGAATACCCCCCCCCCCTTTGAACCTACATCATCATGTGACTTAAAGTTCTTAATGTGAAAGACCATTTTCCTAGTGGCAATCACCTCAGCTAGGAGGGTTTTGCAGTTACAAGCATTATCAATTAAACCCCCATATATGTTGGCAGGGTGTCACTGAACAAATCCAACCTTTGTACCAAAAGTATGTTCAGATTCCAACTTGAACCAGTCCATAGACTTAACAGTTTTTTCCCCCAAGTATGGCAGTAAGGCAGAATATATCCTTCACCAACTTGATGTTCATAGACACTTGGGTGGCTCATGGGAGTATATTTCTATCTGCACAGAACAAAAGACTTCAGGAAAACAGATCAACTATTTGTATAATTTTCAGAGTGCAAAAAAAGGTCTGCCTGTAGTAAAAACTACTGTGTCAAGGTGGCTGTCAGACTGCATTTCGTTTGCTTATAAGTCAGTAAATAAACAGCTACCAGACAAAACAGAAGCTCATTCTACTAGGGCTGTCTCCAGTTCCTATGCATTTCATGCTAAATTACCAATAGATACCATTTGTGAAGCAGCCATGTGGGCGAGGCCTCATACTTTTATCACTCATTACAAAGTAGATTTGGCCTCCAGGGACAGGTCCTACTTTGGGTCCACTGTTCTGAAGAATATACTCCCATGAGCCACCCAAGAAGATTGGTGCTAGGGACGCTGTCCCATCAGTACAGAATGAAGACTAGATAGGACAGCTTCACATAAAGAAGTTATTTACGTACTATAATGTTCCATGTGAGTTGTCCATCTTGCTTTCATTCTTACGTCCAACCCTCCCACCCCCTTCCTTTTGCCTCCTAGAGGAACGAGAGGTTACAATTTGGCACCTAATAGTCTTTGACCCTCTGCTTAGCTTACCAGCTTACAGGAAACCCTTTTCCCTCTCTCTCTCTCTCTCTCTCTCTCTCTCTATATATATATATATATATATATATATATATTTTATTACATATTAGGATTTCTGTATCAGCAAACAAGATCTGGGGAATGCCCTACAACATCATGGGATAGGGAATGAACCACGAGTTAGTTGAAGACCTTGTGCTTTAGTAAGAGGATCGGTTCTGAACCCATCAGTACAGAATGAAGGTGAGATGGACAACTCACATGGAACATTATGGTAGGTACATAACTTTTTTTTTGTATCACTGCATAAGATTTAACTGTATCTAGTTTACTATTACTCTTCCTAGATATTCATTATATTGATCACTGCCACAATAGCTTATGCCATATGGATTATATCCTACCAAGGATGTAACTGTCAGCCAGCTTCCAAAGTTTCAGGGTACCCTCCACATATCCAAATCGTTAGGAAGCTCAAGCTATGCTTTCTAAAATGAAAGTTTTGGAGCACCAACTCGGCAAGCACCTCTGCAGACTTTCGAAGATCCATGGTCGGCTTGTGCTGTTCCATTGCTGGACAGATAAGTTCCCTTTGGAAAGAATCTTCCACATTTAATATTTATTGTTTGTTTACTTAGTTAGGAAAGTTGTTTTTGAGTATGAGTTTGTTTTAACTGACTGTCACAAGACTTAACTGTACTTTTAAACGTGAGCATGTTTTCCTGTTAGCTTAAAACATTTTAAAAACATTTATTTTTCTGGGGAGAAACTGTGTTTATTTTAGAGGGGACTGGTATAGTGTACTAAAGTGCTTTTTATTGTGTTTTTCTGGGAAAAAGTGACTTTTTGAGACTTTGAACTTTTGCTGGCTTGTGCTGCTTAGTTTTCGTGGGAAAGAGGCACAATTGTCAGCTTGACCATGGAACAAAGTGTCAGTACCATGGTTATTCCTTCTTCCAGCCACAAAAAGAAAAATGTTAAACAAATAGCCTTTGCCACCACAGCAGGCTAGCAGTTTGCCTAAAATGGGTGACTCCTTGTAGCTAAAGCTTTTCCTCAGACCACTCATCTTTTCCCCCAAATCCCTCCAGTGCAGCACCTGCAGCCACTATGGACTGGGGGTTAACCATGTCCTCTGCAGCTGTTGGGGTCCCCTCAATGGACAAGAGAGCCAGTCTTGTCAGTCTTGGGAGAAGGGGCAGGGAAGATTCACATGTTTAGTCAGAATGCTGAATCTATCGCCGGGGAAGCTGCTGCTGCTATTAATAAACTTGTTTGTCCAAATTTCCAGTCAAACGAAACAGAAAACTAAACATTTGTCTGATTCTGCTCCAATTCCACTGGACAGGAGTTGTTTGTTAAGTCTGGCTCAGGGTCTTCTCAGGCTATTGATCCTTCTTGTAAGGTGGTTTCTGGTAAAAGAAAAAAATAATTATTTTCTTGAAGAAAAGTCTGCATATCATTGCTGGATCCTTCCTGTGTCCTGAAAGAGTGCTCTTCAAACTATCTGGAGATATACAGAGCTGAGTATATTTTTATGACACTTCAGAGTTGTGTACTGGTAATTGTTGTTTGACTAATTTTATATCATTGCTGGCTGACTTCAGAGTTATGCACTGTTATTTTTGCTTCACTGTATAGTTTTTCAGATCTCTGCTGAAGGTGTTTTCCCCCCTCCCCCTATTTCTCTGTGTCTTAAGTTGGTATAACTGGTTTTACATCCTGTGTGTTATCTGACCATCTCAAGCATTACCTGCATAAAGTTAGACCCTCTTAGTAAAAAAGTCTGCATATCATTGCTGGAGCCTTCCTGTGTCCTGAAAGAGTGCTCTTCAAACTATCTGGAGATGTACAGAGCTTAGTATATTTTTCTGGCACTTCAGAGTTGTGTACTGGTAATTGTTGTTTGACTAATTTTATATCATTGCTGGCTGACTTCAGAGTTGTGCACTGTTATTTTTGCTTCACTGTATAGTTTTTCAGATCTCTGCTGAAGGTGTTGGTTTTCTCATACCCACCCTCCCTATTCCTATGTTGTTTAAATTTGGAGGTTTTTGCAGTTGCCCGCCCCCACTGTAGATTTGATCTGGGACACTCCCCCCAGTCCCATCTCTTTACCTCATTCTACCTAATAGACACCTTCTTCATTGCTTTTAGTAATTTTTAATTTAATTGCATTTTTTAAACTGTTTGGTCTAACATTGCTACATACTCAAGTGTGCTAGCTTGCACTGCATTTGAATTGTTTTGACTGCTGTTTTAGCTACTTTTCTGTATGTATATATATATATATATATATATATATATATATATATATATATATATATATGGGTCTACCTGAGTTAGTCGAAACGCCAGAAGACCGACAAGCGAATCGCGAGGCCCAGAAGATCGACAGTTCAGAAGACCGACGCGACGGATGAAAACACCGACGCAGAGGATGCCGACATGGGAAAAGGCTGTGTAAGTATACGGTAGTGACGGACGTTTGGGTGCGAGTAAGGTAAGTGTGGATATTGACGGTGTGTGGGGATAGGGGTGGGTTAAGTGAGTTAGGGTCAGTGTGCGGGTTAGGTAAGTGTGTGGTAGTGATTGTGTTTGGGTTAGGGGCGGGTTAAGTGAGTTAGGGTTAGGGAGCGGGTCAGGTAAGTGTAGTGATTGTGTTTGGGTTAGGGGCGGGTTAAGTGAGTTAGGGTTAGGAGCGGGTCAAGTAAGTGTGCGGTAGTTATTGTGTTTGGGTTAGGGGCGGGTTAAGTGAGTTAGGGTTAGGGAACGGGTCAGGTAAGTGTGCGGTAGTGATTGTGTTTGGGTTAGGGGTGGGTTAAGTGAGTTAGGGTTAGGGAGCGGGTCAGGTAAGTGTGCTTGGTAGTGACGGACCTAAGGGTTAGGGTTTGGGTTAGGGTTGTAGATAGTTGTGTATGTGAGGTTTAGTGTGGGTTTGTAGGGATTTTGGTGTGCTTGTGTTGTGTGTGTGGTTTTTGGACAGGGAATGTGTTTTGTTTGTTGATTGTTGTGATTATGGTGTGTGCAGTGTATGAGGTTTCGTGTTTGTGTACCGTCGGTTATTTCGTTGTCGGGCATGTGGGGTTTCGTGTTTTTGCACTGTCAGTTATGTGGTTTCGGTGATTAAGTTGTCGGTCTTCTGGCGTGTCGATTATGTCAGGTAGAACCATATATATATATATATATAATACCTTTCCTGTAACTATTGTAGTCCAGATTCAGATTTGCTGTATCCAGGACTGTACCAGGACTATATGTCAGCTTCTGAGCCCCCCCAAGCTTTCTGTGTTGGAGGGAAGCCTTCTAGCTTATCAGTGGGAGTGGTAAGGAGTGGTAAGCACTAGGTAACCTTTCTACCACATAAGGAGTGGTTCTGGCCCAGAAATTGTAGTTATTGGCCGTTTGGGCAGTTTTTTCCATATCTCTCAACTTTCTGATTTAAAAGCCCACATTTGCACTTGTTTCCCCCCTTTCCTGTAACTAGTTTAGTCCAGATACAGATTCTTACTTTTAGCACTTGAATTTGCGTATTCGTGATCAGCACTTGTTCAGAACTTGTAAGCACTAAATAACCTACTAATTGCTACAGCACTCAACCTTCCGCATTACCTAGAGGAAAACAGTTTTGGTACTTACTTTCCTCACTTGCTTAGAGAAAAACAGCTCTTGTACTCACTTTCCTCACTTATCTAGAGGAAAATAGTTTTTTTATTCAGGCATGTCCAAGGGTCAGCTCCCAGTGTTCTCTCCTGTCTATCTGATGAATCTGGGCATCTTGGGGCAATGTAGAAATTGCCTCATGTACACAGACAACCCTCTCCTCCTACCACCCAACACTACAACCTGTGAGAGATGCACTTATCTAGCCAAACTGGAGGTAAAGCTCTGTCCAATCAAGACTGAACTTGACAGTCAAGAAGAGAAGGTAAACACTTGCACCACACCACACTCATCACATAGGCTCACTAAATCTACACCACCAAAATCCACACATAGAAACACAAAAACATTCGCGGAGGCTCTCAATAATAATCTGCTCAAGCAACAGAGACCTCCAAAGCAGAAATGCAAGCAACCTCCACCCCCCCAACACAACCCAAATGACACATAGCCTGCAGACTCAATGTGCCACTCAACCACAGCTAATAAGGCAAAACAACGTACCCAACACACTAGTCATAGGCGACTCTATAGTCAGGCACACTGATGTCCCACTCACCAGGCTAAACAAGGCGAAGGTTACTGTCAGCTGCCTGTCGGGTGCCAGGATCCGCCACATAACCCATGCACTCAGATCACTCCACAACAAGTACAAATATGACTCTGTCATTGTCCATGTTGGTGTAAACGACCTGAGACGTACCTCCCTGGACTACATGAAAAGAGACATGGACGAGCTCTCCGATCATGTAGCCCAGGCAGGTATGACCCTAGCCCTGAGTAGCATTCTGCCATCACCCAGAATGATGCCACAGTACAAGGACAAAATGATTGACTTCAACAATTGGCTAAGCTTCTGGTGCCATTCTAAAGGGATTTAGTATCTGTCTGCCTGGGATGACATGGACGACAGACCACGATGCTTTGCCAGAGATGGCCTGCACCTGTCACCCCTGGGATTCCAGATACTGGCTAAGGTTCTTGCCGCTCATATAGTGCCTTTTTTAGGCAAGGTTCAAATGACAAATTCACCACCGTAACAGGAACAGGCAAGCAAAAACTGAGGGTGATGCTACTCAATGCTAGAAGTCTAAATCTCAAAATGCACTCACTCGAGGCACTCTTTAAAATGGAGAACATCGATATCTGTGCAGTGACTGAGACCTGGTTCAAGGCTCCAGAGAGCACCCCTGGACTACCAGGCTATAACTCATACCAAACTTTTCGGCCATGTAACCTGGACCGGAACACCAAAGGCGGAGGTGTGTCCATATTCATTAAGGATATCCACACTTCCAGGTTAGTTGCTCAGCATAATGCAGCCGAGGTTATCCAAGTGCAACTAACTCTGGGCAAAACTGCAATCCAAATTGTAGCTTGCTACACATCTCCCACTATGCCCCACGGATTCCCACTCCTCTTTTCTTGATGCACTGGAAAATATTAGGGTTCAACCAAACACCCTAATAATGGGCAATTTCAACTACCCCACCACTAACTGGGAAAACTACCCATGTACCAACTCCTTCGCTCCATGCTTTCTGGAATTTATAAACTCCAATGCCCTGGATCAACTTATCCACACCTCCACCAGGGGCAACAATATCCTAGATCTAGTCATTACCAATATGAGTGACCAGTGTTCTACACCTGAAGTGAATGCCTCATTGGTCCGATCCGAACATAAGCTAATTACCCTAGATATCCACATCCTGCCCCCACCCTCTAGTAAGGAAACCATGGTAAAAAATTTCTCCAAAGCCAACTTCATGCTTCTTAAGACAGAAGTGGTGAACTTCATGACACCCATGCAGATGGACAATACAGTTACGACTACTGAATCCTATACAATTACACTTTATAAGCACTTACATGAATGCATGGATTGTGCTATCCCAAACAGAACCAAGACGCTATCCTCCAAAAAAAGGAAACCAATCTGGTGGTTCCCTGCCATAAACAAACTGTACAAAAGAAGAAAGAAACTCTTGCAAAAGAGAGTAAAATCCCAGGAGTGGAGGAGCTCCCTGGTCAGCCTCAGTAAGAAGCTGCAATCCCTGATAAAATCCTCCAAAGCTAGTTATGAAAACAAAATTGCCACTGATTCTAAAGACCACAAAACATTCTATAGCTATGTCAAGAATCTCAATGGCAACACTCAGATCTGCTCTGAGTTACAGCACAATGGCACTAAATATACAGACCCAACTGATATTGCCAACATCCTGGCAGATAGGTTCAGTGCTAACTTTAACCCCCTCTCACCCCCTAAAGAGCCCATCTCTATACCGGAAGAATGCAAAGTTCCTGTAATCATGGCTGCACAGGTAAAAAACACACTCTCCAAAGCCAAGAACACAGCATCCATGGGACCAGACAACATCCCAGGCTGTGTTCTACACTAACTACAGAACGAACTGGCATCCCACCTAAGTATCATGTTCAATCTTAGCCTCACCTCAGGCTTTGTGTCTGCTGAATGGCGCACAGCAACGGTTATCCCACTTCACAAGGGGGGAGCCACCACGGATCCTGGGAACTACTGCCCCATTAGCCTGACAAGCCTGGTCTGTAAGGCCATGGAACGTATCATCATGGAACTTATAAACAAAGACATTGGTAATCTCCAAACTCTGAATCCTACCCAGTTCGGGTTTGTAAAAGGCAGATCATGTCTCCTAAACTTGATAGACTTCTTTGAAGCAGTCACCAAAGCTGTAGACAAGGGTAAGGTGGTTCACACAGCCTATCTAGATCTTGCCAAGGCTTTCAACACCATCCCCCACTCTGGAATTATAAGATAAACTCACTAAACTAGGTATAAATCCCTATGTCACAAGATGGGTTGCCAACTGGCTCACTGACAGAACCCACACTGTGAAAGTAGCAGACTCCAAATCCGACTTCAGACCAGTGACAAGTGGAGTACCACAGGGTTCAGTCCCGGGTCCTCTCCTGTTTGGTATCTACTTCTCTGAAGTACAGGCTAACACAGAAGGTCTTTGGCCAACGAATTTTCCAGATGACTGCAAACTAGGAGCCATAATCAAAACTCCTAACGATGTGGGCATCCTACAAAAGGGCCTCACTGAGACAGATGCCTGGTGTCAAAGCCATGGCCTCAAGCTCAATGCTAAAAAGTGCATTGTCATCCCCTTTGGTAAAAACTCTATACCCATGAACTACAACATAGGCGGCAGTATACTTAACACCGAAAGTGTGATAAGAGACCTTGGGACACAGTTGGACAGTAGTCTCTCCTTTGATGATCACATCGCCACAGTAGTCAGGAAATCCTTCTACGTGGCACACCTCATCACAAAAGGTTTCTCATCCAGAAAAGAAGAGGTCATTGTTCCCCTCTACTCATCACTCATTAGACCCATTACAGAGTACAACGCCCTTTTTGGTATGTACCTCACAAGACATCTACAACAACTGGAAAGGCCGCAGAAATACCTCACAAAGAGGATTACCGGCCTCAAACAGATGCCCTACGCAGACTGTCTCTAAAAACCCCAGCTTTACTCTGTCGCATATTGCCTACTCAGAGGTGATCTCTGCCTAACATACAAAGCTATGTCAAACTCAGAGCTGTTGGACATGCTTCACTTAAAGAAATCCCAATCCCTCCGAGCTACACGCTCTAGGGACCTAAACCTTGTCACCACAATAAACAGAACATGCCGGAGGGATAGATTCCTGTCCCAGAGACTTCCCATACTCTGGAATAAACTACCTGTCTATATCAAACAAAGCTCCTCATTAGCACTCTTCAAGAAAAATCTTGATGATTGGATGGGAAATAGGAAATTCACCCCAGTGATCACCTCTGTGTCTCTGCTCGACAGTGGCATAGGAAAATAATTTTCTTGGGTGGCAAAAGCCAGGGTACCTTTTTGGCTGGGCTTGTATAGGCCCCAGGGCCGATAGCTTAATACCTACCTATGAACCTATAAGAGAGTCAATAATATGAATATGGACAGGACGATGAACAGACAGATGCAGGGGTTTCTCCTCAGATTTCTGATTCAGACTCTCTTTGTGAGGGGATTTTATTTATCTGAGACTGTTTCTAGAGTATGTCATTGTTTTCAGTGGGAGAACACCAAAGTTTCACAGTCCCTCAGAAAACAATATACGCCATTACAAATGGAATGTCCAGAAGCTTCACCAAATCCCCAATACTGTCAGCTTTGGAGGATGTGTTTGTCACAGCAGATGGAAACAAAGGAAGAACCTTTTACAGAAAAGAGGAAAATCCCAGGATGCAAAAAACTCCCTTACTGGCCTCAGTAAGAAACTGAGATGCCTCATAAAATCCTCCAAAGCTAGTTACGAAAATAAAATTGCCAAAGATTCCAAAGACAACCACAAAGCATTCTATAACTATGTCAAGAATCTAAATGGCAATGCTCAGATCTGCGCTGAGCTAAAACAGAATGGCATTAAATATACTGATCTAAAGGATATTGCCAATATCCTGGCAGATCGATTCAGTGCCAACTTCACCCCCCTCTCACCCCCTAAATGGCCCATCTCAATACTGGAAGATTGCCAAATTCCAGTAATAATGGCCACACAGGTACAAAACACACTCTCTAAAGCCAAGAATACAGCATCCATGGGACCAGATGACATCCCGGGCTGTGTACTACATGAACTACAATATGAACTGGCACCTCACCTAAGTGTCATATTTAATCATAGCCTCACCTCAGGTTTCGTGCCCACTGAGTGGCGCAGAGCTACAGTTATCCCAATCCACAAGGGGGGATCCACCTTGGATCCCAGAAACTACCGTCCCATCAGTCTGACAAGCCTCATCTGCAAGGCCATGGAGCGTATTATCATGGAACTTATAAACAAAGACATTGGCAACCTTCAAACACTGGACCCCACCCAGTTTGGGTTTGTGAAGGGCAGATCTTGTCTCCTGAACCTGATTGACTTCTTTGAATCAGTCTCCAGAGCCATGGACAAGGGTAAGGTGGTCCACACAGCCTATCTAGACCTTGCCAAGGCCTTTGGCACCATCCCCCACTCTGGAATCATAGATAAACTTACTAAGTTGGGCATTAATCCCTATGTCACCCAATGGGTTGCTAAATGGCTTACTGATAGAACCCACACTGTAAAAGTAGCCGACTCCAAATCCAGCTCCAGACAAGTGGAGTACCTCAGGGTTCAGTCCTGGGGCCGCTCTTTTTTGGCATCTACTTCTCTGAAGTACAGGTCAACACTAAGGGACTCTGGCTAACAAAGTTTGCAGATGACTGCAAACTGGGAGCCATTATTGAATCCCCAAATGATGTGGATACTCTACAAAAGGGCCTTACAGAAACAGATGCTTGGTGCCAGAGCCATGGGCTCAAGCTCAATGCCAAGAAATGTATTGTTATCCCCTTTGGGAAAAAACATGTATCCATGAATTACCATATAGGTGGCAGTACACTAAACACAGAAAGTGTGATAAGAGACTTAGGGACACAGGTGGACAGTGGTCTCACCTTCGATAACCACATCGCCACAACAGTCAGGAAATCCTTCTATGTGGCACACCTCATCACGAAGGGCTTTTCATCCAGAAAAAAGGAGGTCATTGTCCCACTGTACTCATCCCTCATTAGACCCATTATAGAATACAATGTCCCATTTGGTATGTACCTCTCAAGACATCTGCAACAACTGGAAAGGCCTCAGAAATACCTCACTAAAAGAATCACAGGCCTAAAGCAGGTGCCCTACGCTGACCGCCTTAAAAAACTCCAGCTATACTCTGTCGCATATCGTCTACTCAGAGGCGATTTCTGCTTAACATACAAGGCCATGTCAAACCCAGAGCTATTGGACATGCTACACTTAAAGAAATCCCAATCCCTCAGAGCTACACGCTCCAGGGATCTAAACCTTGTCATCACAATAAACAAAACATGCTGGAGGGATAGGTTCCTGACCCAGAGACTCTCCAGACTCTGGAATAGATTGCCCATACATGTCAAGCAGAGTGCCTCTTTGGACCTCTTCAAGAGGAACCTTGACGATTGGATGGGAGAAAGGAAATTCACCCCAGGGATCACGTCAGTCGCCCTGCTAGACAGGGGTCCAGGAAAGTAAATAATGTGGGAAGAAATAGCCAGGGAATTGTTATGGCTAGGCTTGTATAGGCCCTAGGGCTGATAGCCTAGTACCAACCTATGAACCTATGAACCTATAAGATATATTGTGTAAGGTTCCTCAGTATTTCAAGTTTTTATAGACTCATGCTACACCTCATCAAGCAACATTAGCTTCAGTTAATCCATCAGCTGCCAAACATTTGGTTAATTCCAGTCCATACCTTTCGTACAAGGATCGTATAATTGATAAGTATGGGGAAGACGTGTATAGTTCTGCAAATTTAATTTTCATATTTTTGAATTGTCAAACTTGCATTTTAAAGTTTATTTCTAAAAATTGTGAAAGAATGAGGGATGTTTTATCTGTAGTTCCATCTTGTGAGGACAAATCTTGTTTGTATGGTTTTGTTTCTTCCCTTTCACATGTCAGTATTCATTTTTTAAACTGTATTTATGTTTCTATAGATACTTCTTTCACAGCTGTAGCCAGTGGTAACGTATTTTTTTCAAGAAAATCTTTATTGAAGTAAACAAACCATATTGACATATTTTTAGTTATAAATGTTATACATCACTGAGAATTGAGAAGGTTTCGTTACCTGAAAGGGGTGACCATTGGGCAGCACACCTTGAAACATGTGAACTTTATTGACAATTGTATTTGGATGCAACTCATAAACCATGTTTAAATGAGAAAATATCTGTAAGTAGTTGTTTGGCCCTTAAAGAATGAAGTTATAATAATTTTTAATTGGAATTTTTGCTATTCATTTTTAATAACTATTTTTTATTATTTATTTTTGACTGAATTAATTGATTTATTTTTGTGTGATACATAACTTTTCCACTAGGTGGTGTGGGGTTATTTATTAAAGTGTTGGTGAGAAGGGATTTTTTTTGTCTGATGAAGTTTTATGTACTATTAAGAACGAAGGTGCTTATTGAATAAATTTTGTGCCGTCATACTCTGGTGGCTTCATTTTTATTTGCTTGGTTGTTTTGTTAGCAAAGTTGGTATTTTTTCTGGAAACCTCATGGATTACGTGTAATCTTCTATACAGAACATTTCATACCTAATTCAATTCCTGCCTTTCCATAAACCTCATTTCTCCTCCAAAACGTTATCGTGGATGTTTTGTTCCCACAGTTCCCATTTTTCTCTATTTAATTTGCTCCTAACTTTTCTTAAAGATACCACTTCCAGTCTTTCTATTTCTTTTACTATATTCAATATTTCTAGTATGGTTGGTTTAGACTCTAATTTCCATTTTCTAGTAATTGTTTTTTTTTTTTTTTTTTTTTTTTTGGCAGCCACAAGAATTAAACTCAGCAAGTTACTATGTCTGGGCAATTCCGATTCTGTATCAGATAAAAAAAAATAATTTCCTTAGTTACACAAATTTGTTCATCTATTATTTCTGACAGAGTAGTCTGCAGGAATTTTTTAAAGTCTGCCAACTCATTACACCCAAAAAAAATGCCCTCAGTTACCTCTTTCTTCCCCATCGCGCATCCAACATTTGCAATCTGCTTAAGGAAAAATTATTTGGAGTCTGCTTGAGGTATAGAAATACCTATGCAAATACTTCCAAGCAAAAGTCCTAAATCTTCTTGACTTTATTGCATGTTTGGGAGCTTCATATATCCTCCCATTATCTTTGTGAATTGTTTATCCACTCTGTCTTCCCAATCCATTCTAAACTCCTCTGATTGATTCCTACAGTTATCCTGCAATATTTTATATGCTCTACTAATTATCCTTTTTTACCAGCAGCTTCTGTTCCAGATTCTGCTAAAAACACTACCAGTGCTGGTCTTTCACTTAGGATCCTCCTATTCCTCTTTGCTTATACTCTGATGTCAATCCTTGATAGGGAAGACACTTTAACTTTCAGTCCAAATGTATTCTTGGCCCCTTTCAATATTTTTGCTTTTCCATCTCCAGTTATTTGCTCCCGATACCTTGTTTCTTCTGCCAGTAAATTCCAGACCCTTCTTGCTTATTCTGTGTACCCCTAATTGCAGTCATCCCTGTTGGCAGAGTCTCCTTTCTTCATTCCCATATTGGCTTAGTTTTTAGAAAATGTTCTGCTAATTTATGAATATAATATTCTGTATAAATATTGTTATTCTCATTGAAGGAACGGCATACAAAATCCCAGTCTGTTCTTGTTTCTTGAGTTCCCCCTTTTTCATTTTCATAATCCCTTTCCACTTTGAATTATAGCTTTCTGTATAGGAGCCTTAATTGTGTAGCTCTGAAATCCCCCTTCCTATCAGGTACTTCCAACCCTGTTCTATTGGAAGGATCAACTTATCCCGGTTGACTCTTGCCCACATTCTCTCCCAGATAAAATCCTTCAACTCTTTAGTTGCTTTCCACAACTTTGCCTCTCATTGATAAATATATGCCTGACCTGTGTATAAAACTAAAGGGGCTAAAAACATTTTCATTGGTTTTGTCTTGCTATCCATATCCATAAAACTGAACTTTCAGTTTCTCAATTTTTGTATTATCTTTTGTTTAGTCTCTCCCATACATCCTTAGCTGCCATAACAGAATCCCTTTTTAACCCATCTTCCTAAGTAGCTCATTTTATCATGTCCCCATAAGTATAGGTATTGCTGAATCAATTAGTGTGTAGGTGCATAGTTTACAGCTATTGTCTTTGTTGTATCTTCATTAATTTTGTATCCTGAAAAGCTTTGTCTACAACTGTCTCAGAATGTTCCACAACACGAAAATGTCATTTTTTGATTTTATCAGATACAAAATAATATGGTCTGCAAATAAAGCTAGCTTTCCCTTCATACCACACCAATTATATTCTTGAATTTTTGAAGCCCTTATTTTCTTTGCCAGTGGTTTTAAATATAATGCAGATAACAAAGAAGACACCCATGCCTCATTCCTTTATCCAAACATAATTTATCAAAGAGGACCCACACACACATTAATTTTACCCTCCGATCCCTGATATGTCCTTCTAAGTAACCTTACTGTTGTGCCAGGGTATACAAATGCTTCCATTGCCCTAATAATAAAATCCCAGATCACTCTATTGAATATGCATCAAGACCCACCAACAACAGTGGTATTGTTTTACATTCTGATTCCCTCTGGGTCATCATTTTTCTGTTATTTTTTTCAAATGTTTACCTACCCTCCACAAAACCACATTGATCCATATCTATCAATTTGGCACCACCTTTTGCCATTCATTTAGCCATTACAGACATAAACACTTTCTAATTATGGTTCAGAATCAAAATGGACGTACCACTGATACTGTATTGAGGAGCTTTGCCTGGCTGCATTCTCAGAACCACCCAGAAAATGTAAAAAACGAGATCTTAAATCGTCATTTGGCTAGAGAGTTAGTTTTTGGACCCCCTGCTGCAGAGGTTATCAAAATGTGATGAGAAGAGTAAGCTTATAGAAGGAATCTCACAGATTTTTCACTCTTCTTTTTCTAAGTTTTCCAAGGGATTCTATACCCTCCCTCATCCAGTTTTGGCAAGAAACAAAATAAACAGTCTCAGCAAAATGTGGGTAAACAGACATTTAAAATCAATGGCAAGGAGGTTCCAAAAAGAAAGCATGCCCCCCTCAAAAAAAAAAGACAGTCAAACAAGCCAGAATGTTTAATTGACCTTGCCCCCACCCCCACCCCTACCCTGGCAGTCCCTTATCTCTTCCAGAAAGTCCGAGTCACCATTTCTGTCTTCAGCAACAGATAATTTCAGACAAATGTGTTCTTAAGATTATTCATCAAGGTTACAGATGGCATATCTCTCAACTGTCCAGATTTTCACAGAATGTCCAGTTTTATGCCTCATATTTTTGGTCTGTTACTCTTAAAATGTGATTTTCTGGATTTTTGTGGCAAGTCAGTAAGGACTGAATTCACTAAATAATGACAGGCATTTGAGTTTCAGACTTCATATTCATCAGAAAATGCATGGTAACCCAAAATCTTTTATTTTAGCAACTTTCTAAGTTTATAAGAGCGGTATTTAAAATTTGTTCCTATTTTTGGAGCTTTGTCCCCTCATTATATTTGGCTTTATCCATATTTTTGTGTTAAGAGATTGAGAGCTATAAATGGCAGTGGGAATAAATTCTTTCCTTACAGGAAGTTATTCCTCATCCACCAGTCCAGATTTCTATAGTTCAGCCTGTACTACAATGCATGCTGTCTCAGGAAGCAGTAGAGACAGATGTTCATCATATTTATCACTGCTGCAGTAGCCTTAGCTATATTGGTTATATCCTGCCAAGGATATAACAGCTGACCAGCTTTCAAAGCTTCAGGGCACCTTCCTGTGCCAAAACCATTGGTCAGCTTGAGCTGAGTTCACTGAAGAGATAGGTTTGGCTGCCAAGCCCTTCAGGGCTTGCCAGCTATTGAAGAGTATGCTCCTCTGCAGGGTTTCGAGAATCAACAATCGGCATGTGCTGTTCCTTCTCTGGGCAGATATGTTCCCTTTAGGGAAACCCTTTTATAAAAATTATTGTTTTACTGTACTTTTTTGTTTAGAGAATTTATTTTTTATCTAGGAGTTTATATTTAACTGATTTTTACTAGACTTAACTGTACGTTTAAAAAGTCACAGTAGATGTTGTTTAATGTAACTGAGAATAATTTTTTTTTTTTGTGGGGAAACTTAGTTATTTTACTTTTTGAGGCTTATTACTGTGTTTTTATGTGAAAAAGTAGCTTTTAAAAACTTTAAATTTTTACTGGCTTATGCAGAATGTTTCCCCAGGAAAGAGGCACCATTTTCTGCTTGACCATGGAACAAACTACCTGTCCCGCTGTCAGACCTTCTTCCACCCACAAAAAAAAAAAAAAAAAAAAATTGAGAAAATAGCCTTTGCCACAACATAAAGCTAGCAATTTGTCTCAGCTGCATATGGGTAACTCTGCTGTGACCATAGGTTGTTCCTCAGACCACTCATGTTTTAACCCCAGATCCCTCTGGTGTAGCATCTATAGCGACTATGGACCACGGGTTAGTCACATCCTCTGTGGCTGTTGGGGTCTCCTCATTCTGCAAGGGAGAGACAATATTGTCAATCCTGAGAGAAGGAACTGGGAAGGCTTTCCTGTTTTGTCAAAATGTTGTGCCCATTCCTACGGAAGCTGCTGCTGCCATTAATAACATTGTTGACACAACTTTTCTTGTCAAAAAGAAACAGAAAAGTAAACATCTTCTCCTCACATATGGGGGTTCCAATCCAAGCCCTCAGATCTGACTCGGCCGTTAGCGAGCTCATGGCAACCAAAAAGCTCTTGGGTACCTCCCCAATACCCACAATGAATCTCTTCCCATTACCTCAGCTCTTGTTAGCCACTTTGTGAAGACTTGGTCATTCCAGCTAGCTCTTGGTGTCAAGTTGTAATTTTTCTTCGTTTTTTCAAACTTTTTCAAACTTCTATAGCTTTCAATAATATAAGGCTTCTCTGTACCTTTTGTGAAATGTTGGTCTGTTCTGGTGTTGCTTGCAACTTTATTTAACTTACTTTTACTTCTTCCTTTTCCTTCCCACCAGTAATCATTTGTTGATAGTTTACTTTCCTCCCTTTTTATCTTTGAGGTATTTCTTGACTGCTATTGTTAGTAGGGAGCTTCCCCTCACTGTCTTCCCTCTATCTGCCAAAAGAGAACTTTCCTCTGTTCTTTTTTCTTGAGGGAATGTGTCTGTGTGTTTTGCCCTTTGTCCTCTGTTATGGCAGAGAAACAGGAAAAAATGTCTGGCTTCATGAAATGCACGAAGTATGGGCATAAGATCCCGTTTAGCGTCTCGCACTCCTTATGTGTATATTGTCTTGAGCCTCTGCATTTAGAGGAGGAGTGTGTGATATGTCACTCTTTTAGTAATAGAGCCTTAATTGACCAAAGGAAAAAACTCATCAGCCTTTGATGAAGCTATTTCTGGAGCAAAGGATAAGACAAGTTATACCTGTAAAACTAAATCGGCTCATTCAAGCTCTGCTTTGTCCTTGTCCTCTGAATCTTCAGACAAGGCCAAGAAAAGAACTTTGTCGGCGCCAACTGATTTTTCAGAGCCAAGTCTAAGAAGATAAAATCTCCCTCATCTGGGGAGTCTCAAATCCAATCGGAGCCTTCTGCTCCAACCACTACTTCATTGGATCCAACTTCTTTGGCTCTGATGTCATCTGGCAAGGATGGGTCAGATCCGTTGGGGTCAGATCTGATGTTTAGCCCTTTCAAGCCAATTTTACCTTATCGAGAACACTGAACTCTCTGACATATGATCCATTCCCTTCGAAGGTATCACCCCCTTTCTGTTGAGGCAAAGATCCCCTATTGCTATGTCCTCCCATTTAACCAGGAGTTTTACTGAAGAAGATGCGGAATGGATGGTGCAGAAGATCTTATGGGCGTAGGGTATCACAAGGTCCCCATCAGCCTCGGTCTTTTTGGCTCCAGGTCTACCTAAACTGTCCACTCCCTTTCTTTCTCTTCAGACTTTGGGGCAAGTTTTGGAGCTAACTGATCTGATATGCCCAGTGCCTTTGAGTTTGGATCCTAGGTTGTTTTATTCCTTGGATCAGACTTCAGCTCGGACCTTATAGGCATTTTAGGAGCCAGAGAGCTCCCAGAGCCGAAGTGAGCTTTGCGAGCCTCAGGTGTAGTCAACTCCCAGATCCTCAGAGCGGTTGATGCCCCTCTGAGATTCAACAAAAGTGAGCTCATCCCCAGCTTCAACCCTGGGTGAGCTGTCGTTTGGACTGGGGGGGGGTCTCCGTGCCAAAAGCATGGCATAAGTGATCCAGAGTCCTTGTCCTTCCAGGAGCAGTCAGCCTTTGGAGCTTTGGAAAGGGCTATGGCTGCCACTGCACTGAAAAAGTCACCTGCCCCCCTCGGATCTGTTATCCCAGGTAGATATCTAGTACTCTTCTTCTTTGTCCCATCTTGTTCCACAGGGACAGCAGGAACCTAGTCTCCAGGATACCAGACAGGGTACCCCAGACTCTTCCAATACCTCCCCAGACTAGCCCACTGAGGAGGTTCCTCAGAAAAGTCTGTGCAAGAGGAAGCATCTGGACTCCACAGAGGAGTCAGCCACTGAAGACACTGACCTCGATGAGGGTGAGGGTTCCTCACGGTCACCCCCGCCGAGGATATTTCCTTTTGGGAGAGTCTGGAAATTCTCAAGCAGAGGTGTGACTGGAAGTCCAGCAACCCCTCGCCTGAGGGGTTGGTGTACCTGGCTGGCTTTGATTCCCACCCATCTACCTCCTGGGTGACTCTGCCCACCGATGAGCTTAGAGATCTAATCTCACGGCATACATGGGAGACCCCAGATTCCATTGAGCTGATTCCCCTGAGACCAAATAAGATTATAACCGCTCCTTCTGATAAGGCTTTCTGGACTAGCGTAGTTGCAGTAGATGCCATGGTTGTGGCAGCAGCGAACAAGAAAGAACCTTCCAAGGAGAATTCAACTATCCATCCTCCTAATAAAGATTCTAGGATGATGGATACACGTGGGAAGCGTGCCTTTTCCTCAGCAATGTTTGCCGTGCGGTCACTGAATTATCTATCTCATTTTACCAGGTTATAAAGGGATCTGATCAAGGAGCTCTCAGACCTTTTTGGTTGGCACGAGCTAGCTAACAGCCGAGTTGGATCCGAGAGCTCAGATCCAAACTCCCACATGTGAGGAGAGATGAAAAATTGACAATACAGTTGGAACATTATGGTGAGTACATAACTTCTTTATTTGTCTACACGTCCTGTAATTTCCTTAGACAGGAGTAGATTACTGGCTTTGGCTTAGGGTTTAATTTAGGCTATTTATCCTTCTTATAAGGTGGTTTCTGGTAAAATGAAGTGTGGCACCTCTTTTCCTGAAAAGATTCAAGATTCTGAATCTAGACAGGAAGATGAAGGGAAAGACATGGAGTTTTCTCCTCAGTTTTCTGACTCAGACTCAGAGGAGAGCTCAGTTTCTGATTCTGCCTGTGGAGTTTCCTCTTTCTCTGAGACTATTTCCAGAATGTGCCAGTGCTTTCAATGTGAGAACACTGAGGTTTCTCAGTCCCCCAAAAATACTATGAGCTGTTACAGAAGAAATCTCCAGAAACTTCACCTGTTCCCCCAATTCTGTCAGCCCTAGAGGATGTGTGTGCCTGTACCTGTAGTTTTCCTGACAGTCAGCCAGCTGCCCCTGAAAAGCAGGATGGATAAGTTAATCAGTATTTCAAGTTTTTATATAGTCTTCCCAAACCTGTCCAAGCAGCTATAGCTTTAGTTAATTCTTCTGATGCTAAACACTCAAGTTACTTCCAATTCTACGCTTTCTGACAGGGATGCGAATACTGTTGATAAGTATGGGAAAAACGTGTATGGATCTGCAGCTTTGAATTTCAGAATTTTGAATTGTCAGGCTCATATGTTAATGCTTATTCGAATTGTGAAAGTATGAAGAATATTTTGTCTGCAGTTTCTTGTTGTGAGGAAGAATCTGCTTTAAATAATTTAATTTCTTTCATTGTACAAGTCACTAGTCATTATTTACATTGTGTTTATGACTCTCTTGATAGTTCTTCAAGGGTTAAGGCCACTGATACTTTTCTGAGGAGCTTTGTCTGGCTGTGTTCTCAGAAACTCCTAGATGATGTGAAAATGAGATTTTAAATTCTCCTTTGGATAGAGATTTAGTATAGAGGGTAGGGTATCAAAAAATGTGATGAAAGAGGTAAGTTGATACAGGGACTCTCGTTAAGATTTTTCAGCCATCCTTTTCTGAAATTTCGAAGGGATTCTCTAACGCCTCACACAATTTTTGCAAAAACCAAATGAACAACCTCAACAAAATTCTAGTTAACAGACGTTTAAGAAGAAATGGCAGGGGGTTCCAAAAAGAATTGTTGACCCCCCCCCAACCAAGGGCAGTCCAACACGTCAGAATGACTATTTAATTGAACCTTGTCTCATCTTCCACCCTGGCAGTGCCTTTTCACTTCCAAAAAGTCTGAATCTCCACTTTTCCTCTTTCGCTAAAGATAGTTTCAAACAAATGGGTTGTTAATATCATTCATCAAGTTTACAGATGGCAGTGGGGCAGTTCTCCATCCACCAGACCAAAATCTTTTATTTACTTCAACAAGTGATAGAATAAGTTTCTTCTTCCCAGGTTGGGAAACATTTTTATTTAAGGATGTTTTTAGTGTCAAAGAAAGACTATGCTTGGATTCCAAGAGAACATTCAAAAGTCTACTTTGACTCCTTCACATGGGATTGTGTTCCTGGAGTGTCAGCTGGACACCTCAGTTTAAACAGCTTTTACTCAACAGGAAAAAAGTAGATCATTATCTAGGTATATTTATAAGGTTTTCCACTCAGATCTCAGTCACTGCGAGAGAATACCTCAAGATTTTGGGTCTCATGGCATCAGTGTTTCTCATGATGCTCTTGTCAAGACTCTACATGAGAAAGATACATTAGTATCTGAAGTTTTGTTAGTCTTAGCACCCCCATACTTTGGCTTTTCAAATCCTAGTTCTTGGGTTTGTCAAAATTAAAATCACTTGGTGGAGACAGGAAATTTCCCTAAGTCTAGGTTGCCCCTTCTGTCTGTGTGCTCCAAAGCAGTCAAATCACCATAGACGTCACAAACTTTGCTTAGGGAGCACTTTCAGAAGGGATAAAAGTGCAAGGTGTGTGGTACACCAAGGGCAGACATAAGCACATAAATATAAAAAATATGCAGATGCCTGCCCTAAATAAGGCACTCAACTCCCTGAATCATCTTTGGTCCCCCAGACATCTTTAGGTTGTTACAGACAATACCACAGTCATGTGATGCATCAATAGGCAAGCAGAAGCTAGATCGTATCCCCTTTTTAGGATAGCCTTTTAAGCCTGGGGATGTAGCTTCATAGCACAATATCACTCCAGGCATCCTACATTCCTTTAGAGCAAAATTGGATGGCAGACAAGCTGAAAAGAACAAGGGCAGACCCTCACAAATGAAAACTAGATCAGGGGGTCTTCAAGAATTGATCCATCTGCAGGGAATTCCTAAAGTAAACCAAATTTGCCTCTTCTGTGAACAATCAGCTGGCAAGATTCTGCTCTACGACTCCATGCAAGGCCTGAAAGACAGATTTCTTTTCCTTTACTTGGACAGAAATGTTCCTTTATGCTTTTCCACCCTTTCCACTGATATCAATGGTACTTCTGAAGATAGAGAAGGACTCCCACAAAGTCACTGTGGTGACACCCTTCTGGTCCAGGTAACAATGGGTCTTCCTTCTTTTAGAAATGGTCAGGGGCAATTACCACAAGCTTCCCCACAAAATGGATCTGCTCACAGAAGATCAGGTGTGTTTGATACACCCTAACTCTAATCAACTTCAACTGATTGCCTTGATGATAGGGGCTTAATTCCCATTAGGCACCTGTTTACTGAGGGAGTGCAGCAGGTAGTAATAGAGGCAAGAAAGCCTGTTACTAAAAAATCATATATTACCAAATCTAGTTAGTGCAATAATTAGCACCCATTTAGGGCTAGTTGTTCTCTGGTTTTACAATATTTGTGTGAGTTATTATCCTACATCCTCTCTTACTCCTCCATCAAGGTTAATTTATCAACCATTTCAGCATGCCTCCCCATGGATCCTCCTCTTTAAGTGCATTCTTGTGTCATTTTTTTAAAAGGGGTTTTGTATAAGAGGCCTTCAAGAAAAACAGTGGAGCTTCATTTTGTGTTAGAGAAGCTATCACTTGCTCCATTTGAACCATCTAATTTGGCTGACTTGAGGTTCTTGCAGGTTCATAGGTGTTTACTAGGCTAAAGACCACAAGGGCCTTTTAAGCCTAGCCATACATCCCAAATCTCTGACACATTCTGATACCCTTGATAAGTGTAAGCATGGGCCTGGGAGATGAACCATTTACAGATTATCTGTGTCCATTAGAGACATAGGTGCCAAACCAGGGATGAATTTCCTGTCTCCCATCTAGTTGTCCAAGTTGCACTTGAATGGGGGTTAGGGAGGAACTCTGCTTCACATGGATGGGGAGCCTGTTCCATAGACTGGGTAGTCTCTGGGATACATACCTATCTCTCCAGCGGGTCCTATTTATATACCAGGCAAGGTTTAAGTCTTTAGAATGGGTAATTCTGGTGCTGTTTGTTTTGTGGATATGCAGGAGGTCCATCAGAGTGAGGTCTAACAATGCCCTGTATGCCAGGCTTAGATGATCTCCCCTCAGAAGCTTGTAGGAGACAGAATGCAAGGATAGGATCTTGAGGTGGTCTGCATAGGATATATTACTTGCGCCCTGTAGTCTTTTAGTGAGGAACCTGTGTGGACATTCCAATTGTTGGATATGCCCTGTTAGGTACATACCAAAGGGGGCATTGTACTCAATGATAGGTCTGATGAATGCCGGATACAGTGGAACAATTACTTCCTTGGACTTAGATGGCATACCTTTGTTTATATATAACATGGAAAACTGTTTTACTGATGCCTTTGACCTCTCCAGGAAGGGTGTCTAAGTTCCAGGTTCTCATCGTGAGTCAACACTATTAATTTTCCACAGAGACAGGATTTTCGTGAGAACTAATCCTTCCTTTATCCCTAAAGTGCTATCAGAGTTTACTTTAAACCAAACTATCCATCTTCCAGCTTTCTTTTCTAAACCTAAAATGAGGGAAAAAAGATGATGCATATCTTGGATGTCCACAGAAAACAATAGGTAAATTCTTGACAGAACTAAATCTTTCAGATCTTCAGATCAATTATTAATTTCTTGTAAAGATAAGAAGGGACAGCCTGTGTGATAACAGGCTATTTCCAAATGGTTGTCTTGGGCTATTTCCAAATGGTTGTCTTGGGCTATTACCTTTTGTTATATTCATAGCAACAAAACTATTCCAGGTAGGGTCAAGGTCAACCCTGCTGGGTCCTTGGCTTTATCCTTGGCTTTTTCAAAAGGGTTGGATTGTAGAAGTATTCTAGAAGCAGCAATGTTGCCCTCTAAACATAAGTTTACAAGGTATTACAAGTTTGATTCCTTCAATAGGTGTATATAAGATTTTGCTAGAAGCATTCTCTAGGGCCTCCTGCACCCTTCCCCTTCTGCCTCCTAATTATTGCAAGCTGGAGTAATCCACCCATATAGCTAAGGCTCCTACAGCAGTGATTAATGTGATGAACATAGTGCCGTTGTGTCAGTAAACTTACCATAACAGTAGATGTTCGAATGACCACTGCTGCAGTAGCCACTCCCTCCTCCCTTGTTTTTGGTGTATTGTTTATGCCTAGGTGTGAATATGTATTTTTTGTTGTTCTTAGCATGGTCCTTTCAGGGCTTAGCCTCTTTCTTGTATTGGCATGAAAGATCTGAAATTCTTGGCTCACAAACTTGTGCTTTTAGTCAGCTCAGCTTGAGTTGACTAATGGTTTGGGCATGTGGAAGGTCCCCTTAAACTTTGGAAGCTTGTCAGCTGTAAATCCTTGGTATGCTATAACCGTTATAGCTAAAGCTACTGCAGCAGTGTTTATTTGAACATCTACTGATCTAATACTGTCTGTGTCATTATTCATCGTGGATGGGTCTTGGATCCAATCTCAAATCTGAGCCGGTAACTAATGGACAGATCCAGAGCTCAAGCTCCTTCCTTCCCCATAATCCCCTGCTGACCTCTAACCCTCAGATCTCGTTTGCCATTGAACGTGTTGGACGCAGCCGAGCTTGAGCAACTTCTAGATAAGTAATTATTTTTCTTGCTTTTTCTGTCTTTTTTGTCTCCTTTTGCTATTTTAGGGTTTCTACACAAGTTTACCTCCCCTCCCATAGCTTAGAGTTAGCTCTCCCTTTACTCTTTTCGTGGTAGTCCCCTTCCCGCCATTTCTCCTTTAAAAAAAAAAAAAAACTCCTTTCTTCTCTCTTCTTTTGCTTGTGTGAGTGAGTGTGGATATGGCTGAGAAACCTTCTGTTTTCAACCGATGCTCCTCGTGTTGACAGAAGATACCTTATTCTGACTCACACAAGGAGTGACTTTACTGTTTAGGAGTGCCCCACCTAGAGGTTGAATGAAACATTTGTGCCGCATTCACCAGGTCTCTTTTGGAGTGCCGCTACAAATTGCTTCTCCAGCGCTTGGCTCAGGGTGGTCCCCTGCCAGTGGAATCTCCCACTAAGCCCTTTCAGGATTCCAAAATGAGACCCCCTCTTCCTTGCAAAGGGTCTCTTTCCATCTCAAAAAAGCCAAGGCTCTTGGATCGCAGGTCAGACTCCAGCCTCTTTGGCTTCAGATATGGGCTCTTCCACTCAAAGAACCTTTGATCAGCCCCTCGGATCTGAGGTCTCAGCGCCTTAGGGACACTCTGATCCATCTTGGCACAAGCTCTCTCTGGATCCGATCTCATTGTCGGATCAGTCTGGTGCGTCATCCAGGTTGTCGGATCCTGCCAGACAGTTGGATCCAGTAGTCATAGACAACTCCCTCTCCAGATACTCCAGAAAATTGAATCCGAAACATCGAAGCTGGTCCACTCCATGGGACCACAGATCAATAGATCCAAGACAGGATATTCAGCTAGGTTGACCCATTCATCTGCATCCTCCAGATTCTCCAGATGTCTGTTACCTTCGGATAGGTTTAGGATGATGAGCTTGCTCAAGACCCAAATTGAGCTGGGCTTGTTGTCGTCCCCGGCCCAGGTGGCCAAGGGACCTTCCCCACTAACAGGACTCCACTCTCCTCTTCCAATCCATCCACTTTCAGAGCATCAGGACCAGAGCATTCCAAGTGAAAGGCCATCGATGTTGGGTATGCTTCCCTTCTCAACTCCATTAGGGTCCCTGGCCGGCTATGTTCTGCAGCCCTTGGAACAAGCTGTGCCTCATCCCCGTGAGGCCGGTCTGGGTTCCCTGGGGATGGGTTTGGGTTCTGAGTTTTTGGGCCATTCCCTTCTTCTGGGAGCTTCGTCAATTGACAGCTCAGGACCGATATTGTCTGGGGCTTCAGTACTGGGTTGGGATCTATTCTCCCTTCCCAGGTGGCTGCAGGACAGGAGAGGGGAGCCTCGTACAGTCCATCGACCTTCCAGGTGGTAGAGAGGACCTTCTCCAGTTTGGCAGTCACCTCTTCTTCATCTCTAGGTCCTCCCCAGCCTGTCTCGGCATTGGGTGGCAAGGCCTCATCGTCCTTCCAGGGTCAGCCCTCCCATGAGTGCCTTCAGATTGGCACTGCCCTACTTGGGGTTCCTGTCTCTTCTGACTCCTCCCCAGAGCCCACCATGGAGAAATCCCCTTGGAAGGGATGTGTAAGAGGAGGCATCTGGACTCTCCTAAGCAGTCTGTCACCAAGGACACAGATTTCGAGGAAAGAGACGGGTCCCCCAGGCTGCCATCTTAGGAAGTGTCCTTTGGGGCAATCAAAATTCTCAAGCAGAGAGGTGGTTGGTCTTCCCCCACCCTATCTTCGGAGGAGGCAGTGTTTCTGAAGGCCTTCAGGATGGGCCCATCTTCTACCTGGGTGTCCCCCCCACCGACAAGTTTGTGGGTCTCATCGCCGGCAGGGCTTAGAAGAAGCTGGACACAATGGAACCATTACCCAAAAAGGCAGGCAGATTCCTCAGTCCCCCAAAGATAAGGCTTTTTGGAGTAAGGGCATCCCTGCTGATGCCATCATTGTGGCTGCTGCTACCAAGAAGGAGCTAGCGGAACAGAGCTCCTTGATCCAGTTCCTGAGTAGAGAGTCTCAGGCGATTGACTGATTTGGAAAGTGAATGTTTTGCCTCGGGTACTTTCGGACTGAGAACAACCAACTACATGGCACATTTTACCCATCTTCAGAGGGATTTGGCATCGGAACTCACCACTTCCCTTACAGAGTTGCTTCCTCTGGAGAGTCTTAAACTGGTCTCTCCTAAGTTGTCCACTCTGACTTCCCTGGCCAATGCTTCAATGAGGTTGATCTCCAATGGGGCAGAGGCCATCTCTTGAGCAGCTGGCACAGGTATTGCCATTAGACAGTACACCTAGCTTTGCCTTTGCAGGTTTGTGCAACACTTCAAGGCATCTTTTACTAACTTTCCCTTTGACAATTCAGCCTTGTTCAAACTGTCTGTCAAGGAAACATTGACCCACAGTGAGCAGGAGGGTAAGACTCTTGTCTGCAGTGGGAATCAAGTTTTCTACTCCCCAACAATCTTTTTCAAAGACTCAGAGGGGTAGTAAGAAAATTTGGTTCCACAGGACAGAGTCTCCTACCAGGATGCTCCCCAAGAATCCTCTTCTGCAAGCAGGGGTAGGGGATTAAATGGTAAACGCTTCCTGAGAGGCAGAGGAGTTCTGCAGAATCAGGGCTCCCGGGAACCTTTCTCATAGAAGTCCTTTCAACGCCCCTTAAGTGCTGCCTGTCTGTCCTGCCCTGGAGGCAGTCAGGGGACATTTTTCCCTGCACCCACTAGCCTGGATAAGTCTCACCTCAGATCAGTGGGTATTAACGATTATTTCCAAGGGTTATTTCATTCCCTTTTTTCAGCCCCCTCTGATTCAAAAATCCCTTCTGGACATTCAACCTCAGCAAACTGAACTATCAGTCAAGAAGTCCAAGTTCCAGATGGTCACTGTTCAGTCCATTCTGCCTCTGTTGTGCAAGGATGATTGGATATGATGAGTGGATCTTAAGGATGCATACTATCATATCAAAATTGACAGGCGCCCCAGTAGACACCTGTTGTTTCAGTTAGGGGCCAATCATTACCAGTTCAGAGCCCTGCCCTTTGGACTCACCACAGCCCCCCATGTGTTTACAAATGTATGCCAGTGGTGGCAGCCCATCTCTGGCTGCAAAGATTCCAGGTTTTTCCATACCTGGATGATTGGCTCTTCATGGCCCTCACAAGGCATCAACTGTCAATGGCCACTTCTTATGCCCTGAACCTCTTTCACCATCTGGGAATTAGTCAGTTTGCCCAAGTCCAACCTTTCTCCATGCCAAAATTTGGAGTTTATCGGAGTTCATTTGGACATGATATCAGAGACTGCAGCACTACCCTTACACAGAGTTCTTCTTATTCAGGATCAGGTCTCTTGCTTGATGCTTCTAGAGTGTCCATCATTCCATCAGATTCTGTATGTGCTAGGTTCAGTGGCGGCTGCCATCCAATTAGCTCCTCTCACCAGGTATCACATGCAAGTTCTGCAGTGGACCCCAGCAGTTCAGTGGTCCACTTAGATTCACCCCATGTCCATGACCATCAACATTTCTCAGGTGTGTAGAAGTCACTTTGCATGGTGGCTTCAGACTCGGGATCTAATTTCAGGCAGGCCCTTTTGTCTTCCTCAACCCAAGGCCACAGTGACCACAGATGCCTTCTTGTTGGGGTGGGGTGGGGGTGGGGCATTTCCAGGACAGGATGGTTCAAGGCACGTGGTCCCCTATAGAGACCAATTTGCACTTAAATGACCTAAAGATGAGGGCAGTCCTTCTAACGTAAGCCTTTCAGGAGTGCCTTCCTCTAGTGACCATAGCAATTCAGACAACATGGCAGTGGTCTGGTACATCAACAATCAAGGGGGAATATGGTCTTATCCCCTGTGCAAAGAGGCCATGAGAGTGTGGGACAGGCGATATCTTCCAGGTGCTTTCTTCTTGCAACTCACATTCCCAGCAGTTCTAACATGCTGGCCGACAAACTCAGCAGGTCCATCTTGAGTCCCCATGAGTGGTCCCTGAATCTGTAAATGGCAAATCAGATATTCGACCCTTGGGGTCAACCGTGCTGCAATCTGTTTGCCTCCCCAGTCTATTACAAATACAGCAATTATTTTGCCCTGATCCCTGCAGCATGGGAGTCTCCCAGGGATGCTCTGATTCACGACTGGCCGCCGGGACTCCTCTATGCTTATTTTCCTACTCCTCTGATTCCCAAAGTATTACAGAAAGCGCACCGCCAGAAGATCCCTCTCATCCTCATTGCTCCTTCTGGCTTCAGCAGGTGTGGTTCTCCCTATTACGGTGTCAGCTGAGGTGTCTGCCCTGAATATTGGATCCTATTCCTGATCACATTTCCCATCCCTGGGGGCTTCCACTTCCCAATCTCTGGACTTTTCATTTAACCACATGGTTTCTGCAGTTCCAGTAATCCTTTCACAGTCCAGGCTTCCTTCCCCTGTGAGGAACATTATTTTGGCCTCTCAAAAGGAAAAGGTTTTATATTTGAGCTAGACATCGTAATTTGGATCCCTTTTCAGCCCTGATTCCTGATACCTTACTCTTTGTCCTCTCTTTTTCAGGATAGGGCAAGTTTTTCTACTGTCAGGCTTCAGTTAGCGGCTGTTTCTAACTTCCACATTAAAGAGGAGCCTACTTTTTCTTCAAAACTGTACAAAGCCTTTCTTAAAGGAGTTTTTCTCCTTAGACCACCTATTAAAGATCCTTCCCCACCATAGGATTTGACCTTGGTGCTGTAGTCTTTGACACAAAAGCCCTTTGAACCAGCTGCTTCTTGTGATATCAAGTTCCTTTCTTGGAAAATGGCGTTTTTAGTGACCATTACTTTTGCCAGAAGAGTCTTGGAGCTGCAGGCTGTTCATAGGTTCATAGGTAGGTACTAGGCTATTGGCCCTAGGGCCTATACAAGCCTAGCCAAAAACGTACCCTGGCTTTCGCCACCCAAGAAAATTATTTTCCTGTGCCCCTGTCAAGCAAAACCACAGAAGTGATCCCCGGGGTGAATTTCCTATTACCCATCCAATCATCAAGATTTTTCTTGAAGAGTTCTAACAAGGAGCTCTGTTTGACATAGATAGGTAGTCTGTTCCAGAGTATGGGAAGTCTGTGGAACAGGAATCTATCCCTCCGGTGTGTTCTGTTTATTGTGGTGACAAGGTTTAGGTCCCTAGAGTGTGTAGCTCAGAGGGATTGGGATTTCTTTAAGTGGAGCATGTCCAACAGCTCTGGGTTTGACATAGCTTTGTATGTTAGGCAGAGATCGCCTCTGAGTAAGCGATATGCGACGGAGTAAAGCTGGAGTTTTTTGAGACGGTCTGCGTAAGGCATCTGTTTGAGGCCGGTAATCCTCTTTGTGAGGTATTTTTGCAGCCTTTCCAGTTGTTGTAGATGTCTTGTGAGGTACATACCAAAAGGGGCGTTGTACTCTGTAATGGGTCTAATGAGTGATGAGTAGAGGGGAACAATGACCTCTTTTTTTTCTGGATGAGAAACCTTTTGTGATGAGATGTGCCACGTAGAAGGATTTCCTAATCACTTTGGTGATGTGATTATCAAAGGAGAGACTACTGTCCACCTGTGTCCCAAGGTCTCTTATCACACTTTCAGTGTTAAGTAGACTACCACCTATGTGGTAGTTCATGGGTGCAGAATTTTTACCAAAGGGGATGACAGTGCACTTTTTGGCATTGAGCTTGAGACCATGTCTTTGACACCAGGCATCTGTCTCAGTGAGGCCCTTTTGTAGGATGTCCACATCATTAGGAGTTTCAATTATGGCTCCTAGTTTGCAGCCATCTGCGAATTTAGTTAGCCAAAGACCTTCTGTATTAGCCTGTACTTCAGAGAAGTAGATACCAAACAGGAGAGGACCCAGGACTGAACCCTGTGGTACTCCACTTGTCACTGGTCTGAAGTCTGATTTGGAGTCTGCTACTTTCACAGTGTGGGTTCTTTCAGTAAGCCAGTTGGCAAGCCATCTTGTGACATAGGGATTTATACCTAGTTTAGTGAGTTTATCTATAATTCCAGAGTGGGGGATGGTGTTGAACGCCTTGCCGAGATCTAGATAGGCTGTGTGAACCACCTTACCCTCATCTATGGCTTTGGTGAGTACTTCAAAGAAGTCTATCAGGTTTAGGAGACATGATCTGCCTTTTACAAACCCGAACTGTGTGGGGTCCAGGGTTTGGAGATCTCCAATGTCTTTGTTTGAGTTCCATGATGATACGTTCCATGGCCTTGCAGACGAGGATCGTCAGGCTAATGGGGCGGTAGTTCCCGGGGTCTGTTGTGGCCCCCCCCCCTTTGTGGAGTGGGATAACTGTCGTGGTGCGCCATTCAATGGGCACAAAGCCTGAGGTGAGGCTATGATTGAACATGGTACTTAGGTGGGGTGCCAGTTCATTCTGTAGTTCATGTAGAAGGCAGCCCGGGATGTTGTCAGGTCCCATGGATGCTGTGTTCTTGGCTTTGGAGAGTGAAGTTTTTACCTGTGCAGCCATGATTACAGGAACTTTGCATTCTTCCGGTGAAAATACTGGCCCTTTAGGGGGTGAGAGGGGGGTAAAGTTAGCACTGAACCTAACTGCCAGGATGTTGGCAAATTAAGGTTGGTTCTGTATATTTAGTGTCATTGTGCTGTAACTCAGAGCAGATCTGAGTGTTGCCATCGAGATTTTTGACATAGCTATAGAATGCTTTGTGGTTGTCTTTAGAATCAGTGGCAATTTTGTTTTCATAACTAGCTTTGGAGGATTTTATGAGGGATCTCAGCTTCTTACTGAGGCTGACCAGGGAGTTCCTCCAATCGTGGGATTTTACTCTTTTTTTGCAGCAGTTTCTTTCTTCTGTTGTAGAGTTTGTTTATGGCAGAAGACCACCAGATTGGCTTCCTTTTTTTGGAGGATAGCATCTTGGTTCTGTTAGGGATAGCACGATCCATGCACTCGTGTAAGTGCTTAAAAAGTGCATTTGTATAGGATTCAGCAGTCGTACCTCTATTGTCCATCTGCATGGGTGTCATGAAGTTTGCCACTTCTGTCTTAAGAAGCATGAAGTTGGCTTTGGAGAAAATTTTTACGGTTGTTTTCCTAATGGGGGGTGGGAGCGGGATGTGGATGTCTAGGGTGATTAGCTTGTGGTCGGATCTGACCAACGAGGAGCTGACCTCTGGTGTGGAACACTGGTCACCCATGTTGGTGATGACCAGGTCTAGGATATTGCTGCCTCTGGTGGGGGTGTGGATAAGTTGATCCAAAGCGTTGGAATTAATGATTTCCAGAAAACGTTGAGCAAAAGAGTTGGTACACGAATAGTTTTCCCAGTTAATGGTAGGGTAGTTGCAATCTCCCATTATTAGAGTGTTGGGTTGTACCTTTAAGCATTAAACCTCCGTTTTTGGTCTTCCACAAGGACAGGGTGTCCCTTAAGACAAACCCTTCATTCATTCTGAAAGTGGCCTCAGAAGTTAACCTCAATCAATCAGTACAACTCCCGGTTTTCTTTCCTAATTACTCTAATAAAGGAGAATACATGTTGCATTATTTAGATGTTCATAGGCAATTACGTTTCTATCTAAAAAGGACTGAGGAATTTCAGAAGTCAGACCAGCTTTTCATGACCTTTTCTCAAAAATAGAAAGAAAGGGTCTGACAATTTACTAAAGTGACTATTTCCAAATGGGTTTCTAGTTGCATTTCCTTGATAGCAAACACGTGGAGTTATCCAGACCAGTTAAGGCCCATTCTACTAGGTCTGTAGCTATGTCGTCGGCCTTTTTAGCTAAACTTTCTTTGGATGAGATTTGTGCTGCTTCTACTTGGGCTAATCCCCACACCTTTGTTTTGCACTATAAGCTGGATCTGGTGTCGAGGAACAGGGCTTCTTTTGGTTCCTCTGTGCTCCGACATATCCTTCCTTGCGGACACTCAGGGCTCATAGTAGCTGGGGATTCTGACCCGTCCTTGATGAATAATGACATGGATAGCATCAGATAAAGAGTTAAGTACTTACCATAACTTGGAATCTGTACTATCCAGTGTTATTATTTATCACGTTCCCTCCCTACTTCCCCCTGCCATTTGGGGATCTAGTAGAGGTGGGATGGTTCCATTTTGGGATAGTTTGATGATGTTCTTTGTGTTTCACTGTTGCAATCATTACATTTGGGTAATCTGCTTGCAGGTTGCCCTCAGTCGGCCTGATTAACAAAGTACTGGGTCCCGCGTCGGTTGCTATCCCTTCTTCCATGACATCAGGTCGTCAGGGTTATAAAACATGCAGCCGACGCCATTACATCAGTCTTTCTTGCCGTGTGGTACCAGAAGCAGGTCGCAAGTGCCAGTCAGCCGACTCCTGAAATTGTCGTTTTCAGGTTTTGGAACCGAAGTCTTCAACTTAAAGCTAAGTACCCCGTTGGGGAAACTTTTTTTTGCTCCTTACCGATGTCAGTAAAAGTTAGTAATTGCATTACTTGTGGAAAGCAAATACCTCATAAAGATTTTCATTCATACTGTATTCCTTGCCTAGGCCCTGAACACGACGTACCTTGCTGTCGGTTTTGTGCTTTATTTAATCAGCGCTCCTTCCGTCGTCGGTATATTTTTGCCTCTAAATATTTCGGTTCTCGGTTTAATTATCCAGAAATATCGTTGGTTAGCCATTCGACTACCAGGATTCTGAAAAAACGCAAAGATAAAGACAGAGACAGGCAGCCGAGGTCCAAAACTACCAACGACGCTTCTCTTAAGCCAGTCGCCAGTTCGCCGGTACTCAGTGACGCGCTTTCGCAGCCACTGATACCTGCTACTTCTGATTTGCATGCCTTTACTGAGACCCATTCAGAGTCCGGTATGCCGAGAGATGCTTCAACTGTGGAACCCGCGGATGTCTCTACCTTGGATGGGTCCGGAGCCGCTGTGCAGGCACCGGCTTTTGAGGGTGTATTCAGACCTACGGACTTGCATTTTAAATCGACGCCTCCTTCATTACTAAGGCCTAAATCTCAATCCATGTCTAAAAAACCCATGCCCAGGCCACATGCGCAGGCCCCTATGCCTAAAAAACAAGTGATAAAAATGACTGAAGATCTAATAACTCTAATCAGGGGTAGTCAACCCCCCCCCCCCCCAAGAGGCCTAGGGCTGAGCTTGATTATGAATCTTCTGATTAGGATTTTGTTTCTTCTGACTCTGATGATGACCTGGATTTGTCTTTACCTACTTATGAGGATTCCGATGCAGAGGATTCTATTCCCTCTGCTTCCCCTCCTGAGGATTTTTCTTTTGGGGAAACCGTACATACTTTAAGGGAGCATTTTCACTGGGAAAGCCAGGAATTTTCTGATTCGAAAAAGAGGCTTGGGGATTTCCTTCTTCTACCTCAGCATAGGCCTTTGGCTATTCCTCCTGTTCTGGACATTGTTGATGATGTTTTCTCGGAATCCAGTTTGGCCCCTGATTCCCTTCCTCCTGCTCCTAAACCTGACAGATACTACAGGGTCCCTGAGTCCCACAAGTTCCTTTTCAAAAATCCTACTGCAGATCCAGAGACTATTTCTCAGGGGCCCAAGGGCATTAAGGCTTCTACTGCTAAAAATCCTACGCCTTCTGATAGAGACTCCAGGGCGCTGGATAGATGGGGTAAAAGGTTTATACTTCAGCAACCTTGGCAATCAGAGCTTTAAACTGCCAATTTCATATGTTAAAATATCAGCAACATGTCATTGGACTGCTTAAACAGAAAATTATGTTGATTCCTGGCTGTGTAGAAAATAAGGATTTACAGGATTTAATGCATTCTCCTGAACAAGTTGGAAAACATACTTTGCAGTGTGGTTTTGATTCTTTAGAGGCCTCTTGCAGGGCTGCTGTCACTGGGTCTGTGCTTAGAAGGCATGCTTGGCTTAAGAAGCAATCTTTGCCTGATCATGTTAAAGCTAAATTGTTGGATGCTCTTTTAAATCAGGACCGCCTGTTTGGCAACAAGGCTGAAGAAGTTCTTAAAAAGATGGAGGATAAAGCTAAATCTATGCAAACTGTTAAACATTTTTTACAAGTGCAACCTCCTAGATTTAGTAGGCACTGGCCTACTAAGAATTGGTCCTTTCCAGCCCCTTCCAGGTCTTCTCAAGCTAAACCCAGACACAGCAAAAACCCCAGGTTTCAGTCCCAGGGGACTCTGAGAACTAAACAGTGGGGGGCCTCCACTTCCAAATCTAGGAATAACAAGACACCCCCTATGGTAAACAGTCTCAATGACTTTCTTTTAAAATTTCCAAGCACTTATCTTCTGACCGCCCCTTTGGGGGGAAAGATTGCTCTTCATGCAAAGAACTGGGAACTCCTAACGCAGGACAAATGGGTTTTAAACATAGTGTCCCAGGGATACAGATTTCATTTCCACACGTTGCCAACACCAAATGGGTGGCTGGACCTGCCCCCAAATTAGTGGGCAGAGGCTCAAAAACAAGTACTTTCTCTCTTAAGCATGGGTGCTATTCAACTGGTACCAGAAGAGGAAAAGGGACAAGGTTTCTACTCCAGACTTTTCCGGGTACCCAGAAAAGACAAATCATGGTGTCCAATCCTGGACCTGTCTACTCTAAACACATTTCTGGAGATTCCAAAATTCAAGATGCTTACTCTTCAATTACTTCCTATGCTAGGCAAAGATGCCTGGTTGGCAACACTAGATTTAAAAGAAGCATACCTGCACATCCCAATCAGGGAATCTTGCAGAAGATACCTACGCTTCAAAGCAGGCTACACACATTATCAATTCTCTGCACTGCCCTTTGGCTTGTCTACTGCACCCAGGGTATTCACAAAGTTACAAAAAAAACTCAAGAAGCCAAACCACAAAATCTTCAGAATACACCACGAAACACTCAGAGAAAGAACACAGAAGTGGCATTAATCCATTTTATTCAGTCTGTCCTGGTACCTCAGCTATTCGCCTTCATTGGGACACATTCAAACATTTTCAGTGTTCTTTTATATATGCATCAATCAATTAATTAAACAATTAATTTCAAACATTTTTAACTCATTCAAAACTGCTTTTGAGAGATTTGATTGTAGGTCATCTGGTGTAGTATATATTTTAGGATGTGATACAGTGGTATCTAAAAAGCCTATGGAGTCAACATTCTCACAGCCTAGAAACAATGATTCCTATCATACCTTGCCTACTCCTAGAGTTCCTCTGGTGGGCAGAGGCCTGCCACCAAAACAAGGGACTACCATTTATTTACACTACCCCCTGCCGCCCAAACCCTAAGAACAGATGCATCAGACTATACATGGGGGGGCTCACCTGGCAGGGAAGTGCATTCAGGGCAAATGGAACCCAAGTCAAATGCACCTACATATCAATCAAAAAGAAATGTTAGCTGTACAGAATGCTCTGACAGCCTTCAAGGACAACATTCTTCCAGGACAACTAATGGTAAAGACGGACAACAACAAGGTCATGTGGTGCATAAACAAGCAGGGGGGTACACATTCCTACCCCCTCTGCAGACTAGCCATGGCATTGTGGAACACAGCCTTGAGCTACCAAGTGCACCTACAAGCTCAATTCCTGCCAGGACAATTAAATACACTGGCAGACGGACTAAGCAGAAATCTCATGGACCCACACGAGTGGAAACTGGAACCAAGGATTTTCAACATATTGACAAGCAAATGGGGGAGCCCAGACATAGACCTATTTGCCTCCCCCAGAACTACCAATTGGACAAGTTTTGCACAAGGACTTTCCACAAACAAGCCTTGAAAGTGGATGCTCTGTCCTTCAGCTGGAAAAATCTATCAGTCTACGCCTTCCCCTCCACTGCCTCTGCTCTCCAAAGTTCTACTAAAAGGCAAACAGGACAAACCAAGGATGATTTTGATTGCTCCAGACTGGCTGCGCCAGCACTGGTACCCCCTCCTGCACAGTGTGTTGCAGTTATCTCCATGTCACCTGCCTCAGACCCCTTCCCTGCTGTCTCAGCAGGAGAACCAGATTCTGCACCCTCAGCTTCCAACATTGAACCTTTCAGTCTGGCTAATTACTTAAACTCACCCTTATCATCCATCAGCAAACCTGTGATGGATGTCATCGTAGAGGCAAGGAGGCCCAGTACTAGAAAATCTTATGCTGAAAAATGGAAAAGATTCTGTGTCTGGAACCAATCTCAAGGGATGAGCACAGCAGCACCCAATTTACCTCAGATTTTGCAATACTTAACTGAGATGCTTCACAAGGGCCTGTCTTTTTCCTCCATTAAAATCCACGCCTCGGCCATTTCAGCTCATTATAACACAGAGCCTCCCCTCTTCTCTCATCCTCTGCTCAAGCAGTACCTCAGAGGGGACAAAAATCTGAGACCACCCAGGAGAGCTCCAACCCCTGCCTGGGACCTTAACTTTGTATTGAAGAAACTTACTCTACCTCCTTTCGAGCCAGCTGCTACAGCAGACTTAAAATTTCTTTCTTGGAAAACAGCTTTCCTTTTAGCAATCACTTCAGCTAGAAGGATATCTGAATTACAGGCTCTTATGACAGTGGAGCCTTTCATCATCTTTCATGCGGAGAGGGTGCCACTCAGGACCAGTCCATCCTTCATGCCCAAGGTGGTATCCAATGTGGCTCTTAATCAGTCCATTCATTTGCCAACCTTCTTTCTCAATCCATAGAACAAAGGGGAACGGATTCTGCATTCCTTGGATGTGCACAGACAGCTTAGATTCTACTTGGACAGGACTAAACCTCGAAGAAAATCTGAACAACTGCTGGTAGCATTTGCTGCATGGGCAGAGGGGAAGGCTATTTCAAAGCAAACCATTTATAAATGGATAAGCCATTGCATTAATTTCTGCTATAAGCACCATGGAAAACCTATACCTTAGGAGATCAGCTCTCACCCCACCAGGGCTGCATCTACTTCTGCAACCTTTCTCAGAGGTGTTCCTACCAGGGACATCCTAGAAGCTGCTACCTGGAGTTCTGTACATACTTTCACTAAGCATTATCATTTGCCAATTTTTTTCTAAATCTAGAGCTGGCTTTGCCACTGCTGTCTTGCAGGGCCTTATAGCTGGCCCTATTGCTATATAAACTCCTCTTCCCAACCATAGCTTTGGGAATCTACCCAAATTTAATGACTGCAACAGTGAAACATGAATAACATAGTACAGTTGTTCACACTTACCATAAATGTAGATGTTCGAGTGTATTTGCTGTTGCAGTCCTGGTTACCCTTCCTCCAGCCCCTTAACTTCTGGCTATACCTCTACTTTCCTTTACTATGCTTAAAAGCCTTTTTGGTGTATTTGCTTTTTTGTTGGTGGTATACCTTTGTGTTTTTATGTTTATTTGCTCCCCATTAGTGGGGCACCTGACATCTGGGGCAAGAAAAACTGATGTAATGGCGTCGGCTGCATGTTTTATACCCCTGACGACCTGACGTTATGGAAGAAGGGACAGCAACCGACGCAGGACCCAAGACTTTGTTAATCAGGCCGACTGAGGGCAACCTGCAAGCAGATTACCCAAATATAATGACTGCAACAGTGAATACACTCAAACATCTACATTTATGGTATGGTAAGTGTACACAACTGTACTTTCTTCATGTTTCACTGTTACAGTCATCACATTTGAGTTATCTGCTTGCAGTAGCCCTCAGTCGGCCTGATTAACAAAGTCTTGGGTCATGCCTCGGATGCTGTCTTATCTTCCATGACGTCAGGTAGTCAGGGGTATAAAGCATGCAGCTGACGCCATTACATCAGTCTTTCTTGCCGTGCGGTGCCCAAAGCAGTAGCAGTTCGCAAGTGCCGGTTGGCCAACTCCTGAAATATCTGTTTTCGAATTTCAGAACCAAAGTCTTCAACTAAGCTAAGTACCCCGTTGGGGAAACCTTTTTCTTGCTCTAAATCGGTCAGTAAAGTTAATAATTGTATTTCTTGTGGAAAGCAAATACCTCATAAAGATTTTCATTTGTACTGCATTACTTGCTTAGGCCCTGACCACAACGTACCTCGCTGCCAGTTTTGTGCCTTATTTAAACAACAAACTATTCGTCGTCGGATTATTTACTCTTCTAAATATTTTGGTACTCGGTTCAATTATCCAGATATGGCTTCGGTAAGCCACCCAACTACCGACTTTCTGAAAAAACACAAAGATAAAGACAGAGACAGATTGCATAAGGCCAAAGTTGCCGACGACACTTCTCCTAAGCTAGTCACCAGTTCGCCTGTACTCAGTGCGGCACTTTCGCAGCCCCTGATACCCGCTACTTCAGATTCGCAGGCCTGTACTGAGACCCATTCAGTGTCCGGTATGCCGCGAGATGCATCAACTGTGGAACCTGCGGATGTCTCTACCTTGGATGGGACTGGAGCTGCTGTGCAGGCATCGGCTTCTGAAGGTGTATTCAGGCCTACTGACTTGCATATTAAACCGACGACATCTTCATCTTCAAGGCCTAAAACTTGATTCATGCCTAGAAAACCGATACCCAGACCGCATGTTCAAGCATCTATGCCTAAAAAACAAATGATAAGAATGGCTGAAGACCTTATTACTTTAATCAGGGGAAGCCACCCTTCCCCCTCTAAGAGACCTAGGACTGAGTTTGCTTATGATTCTTCTGATCAGGACTCTGAAATTTCTGTTTCCTCTGATGACCAGGATTTACCCTTATCTATCTATGAGGATTCGGCTGCAGAAGACCCTATTCCGTCTGCTTCCCCTCCAGAGAATTTCGCTTTTGGTGAAACCTTGCATACTCTTAGGGAGCATTTTCGCTGGGAAAGCCAGGATTACTCTGACTCTAAAAAGAGGCTTAGGGATTTCTTACTCCTGCCTCAACACAGGCCTTTAACTATCCCCCCTGTACTGGACATTGTTGATTATGCCTTTTCGGAATCTACCTTGGCCCCTGACTCTTTACCTCCTGCTCCCAGAAAACCTGATAGATATTACAGGGTTCCTGACTCTCACAAGTTCCTTTTTAAAAATCCTACTGTGGATCCGGAGACCATTTCACAGGGACCCAAGGGCATTAAGGCTACTACTGCCAAAAATCCTACCCCCTCTGATAGAGATTCCAGTGCGCTGGGATAGATGGGGTAAGAAGGTATACACTTCTGCAACCTTGGCCAGTAGGGCCTTAAACTGCCAGTTTCATATGTTAAAGTATCAGCAGCATATTATTGGATTGTTTAAACAGAAAATGATGTTGATTCCTGACTGTGCTGAAAATAAAGATTTACAGGATTTAATGCATTCTGCTGAACAAGTTGGAAAACATACTTTGCAATGTGGCTTTGATTCACTAGAGGCATCTTGCAGGGCTGCTGTCACTGGATCTGTACTTAGAAGGCATGCTTGGCTTAAGGAACAATCTTTGCCAGATTATGTTAAAGCTAAATTGCTGGGTGCTCTCTTAAACCAAGACCACCTGTTTGGCAACAAAGCAGAAGAAGTACTTAAAAAGATGGAGGAAAAAGCTAAATCTATGCAAACTGTTAAAGATTTCCTGCAAATACAGCCTCCTGGATTTAGTAGGCATTGACCCTCCAAAAAGTGGTCCTTTCCTGCCTTTTCCAGGCCTTTGTCCAAACCCAGAACCAGCAGAACTCCCAGGCTTCAGTCCCAAGGTACTCACAGGACTAAGCAGTGGGGGGCTCCCACTTCCAAAGCAGGGAGTGGTAAGACTCCCCTCTATGGTAAATTGTCTCAGTGACTTAACTTTAAATCTTCCTAGCCCTGCACAACTGACTGTTCCTTTAGGGGGAAAGATTGCCCAGCAGGCAAAACATTGGGAACTCACTACTCAGGACAAATGGGTTTTGAATATAGTTTCCCAAGGATGCAGGTTCCGCTTTCAATCCTTACCAACCCTAAACTGTTGGCCAGATCTACCCACAAATCAGTGGCAGAAGCTCAAAAGCAAATTCTCTCACTCTTAAGCATCAGGGCTATTCAACCTGTTCCAGAAGAGGAAAGGGGACAGGGTTTCTACTCAAGACTTTTCATGGTGCCCAGAAAAGACAACTCCTGGCATCGTATCCTGGACCTCTCTATCCTAAACACATTTTTGGTGATCCCAAAATTCAAGATGCTAACCAGCTGCTTCCTATGCTAGGCAAGGTTGCCTGGTTGGCAACACTGGATTTAAAGGAAGATTACCTGCACATCCCAATAAGGGAATCTTGCAAAAGATACCTACGCTTCAAAGCAGGCTACATGCACTATCAGTTCTCTGCACTGCCCTTTGGCTTATCTACTGTGCCCAGGGTATTCACAAAGTGCCTAGCTCCAGTCATTGCATTTTGCAGGCAAAGAAATATCCAGATATATCCATTCCTGGACGATTGTCTAATTCAGGCCGAAAGGCAGGACGTACTATTAAATCATCTGGCGTTTGTACAGAAACTGTTAACTTCTCTGGGGTACACCATAAACGAAAAGAAATCACATTGTGTACCCTGCCAACAAATTGTATTCCTGGGAGCAAGCTTGAACACAACTTCTCAGATGGCCCTTCTCACGCCAGAAAAACAAGTTCATTTGACAGCCTACTTCAAACTACTGGCCACAAAGACCCAGCTATCTGCAAGGAAAATACTGCAAGCCCTGCGGTTCATGGCCTCCTGCATTCTTCTAATTCCATATGCAAGACTGCATATGAGGAAACTGCAATGGTATCTAAAAAAAACTTATGGTATCAACATTCTCAGGACCTGGAAACAATGATTTCTATCATTCCTTGTATGAAGGCAGAGTTCCTTTGGTGGGCAGAAGCCTGCTACCACAACAAGGGACTCCCTTTCACTCTACCCCCTGCCACCCAAACCCTAACAACAGACGCATCAGACTATGCATGGGGGGCTCATATGGCAGGGCAGTGTATTCAGGGCAGATGGAACCCGAGACAGACTCACCTGCATATCAATCAAAAAGAAATGTTAGCTGTACAGAATGCTCTGACAGCCTTCAAAGACCATATTCTTCCAGGACAACTATTGGTAAAGACAGACAACACCACAGTAATGTGGTACATAAACAAGCAGGGGGGAATCCACTTGTACCCTCTCTGCAGACCAGCCATGGCTCTGTGGAACACAGCCTTGAGCCACCAAGTACACCTTCAAGCTCACTTCCTGCCAGGTAAACTAAATTCACTGGTAGACGACCTAAGCAGAAATCTCATGGACCCACACAAATGGAAACTAGAACCCAAAATATTCAACCTCTTGATGAACAAATGGGGGACTCCAGAGGTAGACCTGTTTGCCTCCCCTCAAAACTACCAGTTGCACAAATTCTGCACAAGAACTCCCCACAGCCAAGCTTGGAAACTGGATGCCATGTCCTTCACCTGGGAAAGCCTCTATGTTTATACCTTCCCGCTCTGCCTCTCCTCTCGAAGGTTCTACTAAAGATCAAACCGGACAAGCCAAGGACAATACTGATTGCTCCAGACTTGCCACGTCAGCACTGGTACCCCCTCTTGTGCAGTATGACACTGCTACAACCATGGCACCTGATTCTGCACCCTCAACTTCAAACCCTGAACCTTGCAGCCTGGCTAATTCCTTGAGCTCTCCCCTAGCATCCCTCAGTAAGCAGGTACTGGATGTCATTCTGGAGGCAAGAAGGCCTAGTACTAGAAAATCCTATGCTGAAAAGCGGAAAAGATACTATTCCTGGAGCCTAGCTCAGGGACGGGCACAGCGGTGCCCAGCTTACCTCACATTCTACAGTACTTAACAGAAATGCTCCACAAGGGCCTAACCTTCTCGTCAATTAAAATTCATGCCTCTGCCATTTCAGCACATTATAATACTGAGCCACCCCTCTTCTCTCACCCCTTGCTAAAGCAATTCCTTAGAGGGGCCAAAAATTTAAGACACCCCCCCCCCCCCCCCCAGGAGAGCTCCCACTCCAGCCTGGGATCTTAACTTTGTATTGAAAAAGCTCACCCTTCCCCCCCTTTGAACCAGCTGCTTCAGCAGAGTTGAAATTCCTTTCTTGGAAAACAGCCTTCCTTCTAGCCATTACTTAAGTTAGAAGAGTGTCTGAATTGCAAGCCCTCATGGCAGTGGAACCCTTCATTATCTTCCATGCGGACAGGGGTTCCCTCAGGACTAATCCTTCTTTTATGCCCAAGGTGGTGTCTTCTGTGGACCTAAATCAGTCCATTCATTTGCCTTCTTTTTTCCCTAATCCACAAAACAAAGGGGAACGAATACTGCACTCTCTGGACGTGCACAGACTACTTATATTCTATTTGGACAGGACTAAGCCTATCAGAAAATCTGAACAGCTGCTAGTTAGCTTTGCTGCAGGGGCAGAGGGGAAGGCTGTTTCAAAGCAAACCATTTCCAAATGGATAGCCCATTGCATTCATTTCTGCTACAAGCACCATGGGAAACCTACCCCACAGGGCATAACATCACATTCCACCAGGGCTGCATCTACCTCTGCGGCATTTCTGAGAGGGGTCCCTACCAGGGACATCCTAGAAGCTGCTACCTGGAGCTCTGTACATACCTTCACCAAGCATTACCACTTGCCTATCTTTTCTAAACCCAGAGCTGGATTTGCCACTGCAGTCTTGCAGGGATTAATAGCTGGCCCTAATGCTCTTTAATTTCCTCCTCCCTTCCTTAGCTTTGGGAATCAACCCAAATGTGATGACTGCAACAGTGAAACACGAAGAACATAGTACAGTTGTGTACACTTACCATAAATGAAGATGTTCAAGTGTATTCACTGTTGCAGTCCTGGTTACCCTTCCTCCAGCTCCTTAACCTTTCCTCCTTGTTTGGCATATATTATATCATGTGTATTTGCTTTTTGCTGGGGGTGTACTATACCATATAATTGCTTCCTATTGTGGGGGCACCTGATATCTGGGGCAAGAAAAACTGATGTAATGGCATCGGCTGCAAGTTTTATACCCCTGATGACCTGACGTCAAGGAAGAAGTGACAGCATCTGATGCAGAAATCCAAAGACTCTGGTATTCAGGCTGGCTGAGGGCTACCTGTAGACAGATAACCCAAATGTGATGACTGCAACAGTGAATACACTCAAACATCTACATTTATGGTAAGTGTACACAGCTGTACTTTCCTATACGCTTTTCCATCCTTTCCACTGATATTCAGGGTACTACTAAAGATTCAGAAGGAATCCCGAAGATCATTGTGATGTCTCCCTTCTGGCCCAGGCAGTAGTTGTTCTCCCTTCTTACGCTTTTCCATCCTTTCCACTGATATTCAGGGTACTACTAAAGATTCAGAAGGAATCCCGAAGATCATTGTGATGTCTCTCTTCTGGCCCAGGCAGTAGTGGTTCTCCCTTCTTTTGGAATTGGCCAGGGGCAATTACCTCAAGCTCCCTCACAGAATGGATCTGCTCATAGAAGAACAGGGTGTTTGACACATTCAAACACCAATCAACTTCAGCTGACTGCCCGGTTGATAGGGTCTTCCTTCCCTTTAAGCACCTGTTTACTGGGGATGTGCAGCTGGTACAAGAAAGCCTGCTACTAGAAAGTTGTATATTAGCAAATGCAAAAAGGTTTCAAGTTGTTGCCAACAAAATAACCACCACCCATTCAGTTCTAGTGTTTCTCTGATTTTACAGTATTTATGTGAGTTAACTGTCCTATGGCCTATCTTACTCCTCTGTCAAGGTACTCTTGCTATCTGTTTCTGCACTTCTGCCCATGAACCCCCATCTTTGAATGCATTCTCAGTTGAAAATGTTTTTGAAAGGAGTCTTGTGTAATAAGAGCTCCAAGAAAACCAGTGGTTCTGTCCTGGATTCTTTATTTTGTGTTAGAGAAGCTAACTCTTGCTTCATTTGAGCTAGCTCATCTGACTGACTTGCAGTTCTTAATATGGAAAATCATTTTACTGATTGCTTTGACCTCTGAAGAAGAGTAGCTGAGTTTCAAGCTCCTATGGTGTCAGTCCTATCTAATTTTGCACAGAGACACAGTTTCCTTGAGAACTAATCATTTTTTATGCCTAAAGTGGTGCCTGAGTTTACTTTTAGCTAAAATATCCATGTCCCTGTTTTCTTTTCTGAACCAAGAAATGAAGGAGAAAGGATAATCCGTACCTTGAACATTCACAGAGAACTCAGGTGCTGTCTTGACAGAACAAAATCTTTCCAATCTACTGATCAGTTGTTCATTTCTTGTGAAAGTAAGAAGAATGGGGCAGCCTATGTCAAAACAGACTATTTCTACATGGTTATCTCGAACTGTAACCTTTTGTTATTTTCACCACAGCAAAACTGTTCCAGGTAGGGTCAAGGCTCATTCAGCTAGAGTCTTGGCTTCATCTCTGGTTTTTTTTTTGGAAATGGTTGGATTCTAGAAGTACTCTAGAAGCAGCAGCTTTTTCCTTTGTACATACTTTTACAATGCACTACAAGCTTGATTCCTTTTGGCAGGTCTGTATCAGGCTTTGCTAGGACCGTTCTCCAGGAGCTACTGGACCCTTCCTCTTCCACCTTCCAAATGCTGTAAGGTAGGGTAATGTACCCATATAGCTTAGGCTACTGCAGCAAGGATTAACATGATGAACATAGTACAGCTGTAATGTACCGTAATAGTAGATGTTTGGATGTCACTGCTGCAGTAGCCACACCTTTTCCTCTTAGTATTTTAGTATGTTGTTTTGCCAGGGTGTGGACATTTATATATTATGTTTTTAAAACTAGCTGTGTCCTCTCAGAGCTCGACAGAACCCACAGGGTCAGAGTTGCTGGAGCCATGTCAGACTCAAAGCCTGTCACAAGTGGTGTCCCACAGGGCTCAGTCCTGGGTCCACTCTTGTTCGGCATCTACTTTTCTGAAGTACAAGCAAATACAGGAGGGTTATGGCTGACAAAGTTTGCAGATGACTGCAAACTGGGCGCCATAGTCGAAAACACATCTGACACAGATATCCTCCAGAAGGGCCTCACAGAAACGGATAACTGGTGCCAGAGCCATGGCCTGAAGTTAAACGCCAAAAAATGCATAGTCATACCCTTCGGGAAAAACAAGGTTACCCCTAGCTACCATATAGGTGGCAATCCACTGAGCACAGAAAAATCATCAGGGATCTGGGGACCCAAGTTGACAGTAGCCTTCGCTTGACACTCATGTTGCTAAAGTAGTTAGGAAAACCTTCTATATCGCCCACCTGATCATGAAGGGATTCACATCTAGATCAAGGGAGGTCATCGTCCCCTGTACTCATCACTCATTAGACCTATGATTGAGTACAATGCCCTGCTCGAATGTATCTGACCAGACACCTGCTGCAGCTTGAAAGGCCCCAAAAGTTCCTCACCAAAAGGATAAAGGGTCTCAAAAATATGTCTTATGCTGCCCGACTGAAAGAACTCCAGCTCTATTCAGTCTCATACCGCTTGCTCAGAGGTGACCTGTGCCTGACATATAAGGCCATGTCAAACCCAGATTTGATGAATATGCTTCACCTCAAAAATCTAGATCCCTCAGAACCACAAGGGCGGAGACTTAAACCTTGACACGGTTATAAATAGAACGTGCTGGAGGGACAGATTCATCACCCAGAGACTCCCTATGCTGTGGAACAAAATCCCGGTACATGTGAGGCAGAGCACCTCTCTGGCCTTGTTCAAGAGGAATCTTGACCAATGGATGGGAGATTGCAGATATACCCCAGGGATTACTTCAGTGTCACTGCTTGACAGAGGCACAGCAAAATGATAGGCATAGTTTTTATTCAAACTAAAGGGGTGGCGAAAGCCACATAACTATGGGCTAGGCTTATAAATGCCCTTGGGCAGATAGCCTAGTATGAACCTATGAACCTCTCTGTTTCAGTTTGCATGAAAGCTCTGAAGGGCTTGGTGCTAAAATCTGTCTTTTTAGACAACTCAGCTTGAGCTGCCTAATGGTTTGGTCACGTGGAAGGTGCCCTGAAGCTTTGGCAGCTAGTGAGCTAGTATGTACTTGGAAGTTTATAACCCATATGGCTTTGGCTGCTGCAGTATGATCATTCGAACATCTGCTGTTATGATATGTTTACTTATACAACTGAACTTTCTGCAAACTAAGCACTTACCATTTTTCTTACTGAACAACTTTGCTTATATTGTATGTAAACATTTGTTTGTTGTTAAGTATTTGTTTCTGTTTATTTCTACAATTTTCTGTAACCTTCCTAGACCGGTTTGAAAACAGTGCACTTGCATATCTTGGTTAACAAATTTTAATAAGTAAATAAGTAACATAGAGCAACATTTTACTGTTGGGTACAAGTTAAGAAGGCAGCAATAACAGCCAACAAAGTACTGGGCAGTATTCTTTGAGACATAAAGGTTTGGAGTAGGAATACTCCTCTCCCATTCTGTTGGACTGTGGTGGGGCCACATCTTGAATACTGTGTTTAGTTCTGGAGACTGTACAAGGAAAAGTATGTGAAACAACCTGAAAGCATTTAGAAGAAAGTCACAAGGGCCATCAGGAGGATACAGGAAAAGAAGCACATAACAAAATCTAGAACTGCTGAACTTGTAATTGTATTCATCATATACTTGGAGAGAGAGAGAAAGATAGAAGGACAGGTAACGTGATATAGTTGCACAACATGATAAAACAGATGGTGTGCAACTAAGACACAAGATCAAAGGAGGCAGATGAGGTCATCAGATACAGTTACAGAATACTCTTTTCAGTTTGGACTTAAGACAGTTGTGGACTTTGGAACAGAGTATCTCAGTTGGTGTTGGGTTGTGAAACCAAGGGACCTTCAAGAGGGCATACGACTGCTTAAGGGGTAGAGCATTTCAAGATGGGAGGTGACACTGACATATTAGATGGACATATTGTCTCCATCTTACATCCCATCCACATTAAGTAATGTAAAGACAGAGTTAAACTATTGTAAAACTTGTTTGAACACTGTGAACTTCTGCGTGTTTACTTTATTTTGGGAAAATATTGTGTGCGCATACATGTGCACTCGTGTCCCTGTGGGCCCGTGTGTGTGTGTATATGTCTGTGCAGTATATTTTAACAACAAGATACAGAATTCATTTATCACCTCTTGACTGGGAAGTATTCTGCTAATTTCATTTTATTAGTATCCAGGGTTCAAAGACATTTTAGATTGATTGTGGCCTGTTTTGTAAAAGTTTAACTGCCAAGTATCACAGCTTACCTGGCTTTGGTATGGAGATATCAACCCACCCTATATATATATTCTGTGCTAAAGGTCTCCGCTGATATTCTGTCCTTTTGGTTTGTTCTGATATCTTTGATTCTAATGGCCTGTTTTGAATACAGGGTGTGTTGGATTCTACCACTGTTTTAGTTTTATTGAAAATAAAGTTCAACAGTACAACTCTTCTTGTTACATTTGCTTTGAGGAAATTTGCATGAGCAGACAAAAATAGTTACCACTTTTAGACATTTTTCAATACATTCACAAAATCTGTTTTATCTGTTTCAATTGCTAATGGCACAGCACTCAGGTGAATTTTTTTATGTATGTTTTTCTTTTTCTCTCATAGATAAGTGCGAGGCTAATTGCTCTGATGAAACATTTTAAACAAACAATTTCCCTTCAAAAGTGAGAATCAAAACCATTATATCAGCCCCAAACTCCAAAGATTTTCCTCCATTCATATGTGATTACTAGGGGGTGTTTTTAAGCCTAGCCATGCTTTTCAGTGGTAAGAATCAAACCATTTACCTTGTGAGTGTAAGGCAAACGTCTTAATCATTATGTCAACCCCAAAACTCTGTCATTCTTCCTCCCTCTGTCTCTTGGTTTAACTGTTTCTTTAGTAGAAATGGAATCATACACTTAGTTGCTCGATTCCCATTTTGCTGCATACTAGCAGTTGTTTTGTGTGAAATCAGCAAACAACAGGGTTAGGAGATTTATCTTTTTCCCACTGTTCATTCTCATTGGTATATTTTAGTTGCAGGAGGTATGGGGGAATTGCCCTCCATGTGGTAGGCTTGCCCCTCCTGCAAAAACTTTTTATGTTTTTTTTTCTGTTATATACATGTACACACAGACACACACGCACATCTGTATAATATATGTGTATATATATATATATATATATATATATATATATATATATATATATATATATATATCTACACGAGTATAAAACGGATTTGTTGAGTCACACAAAAGTGAGCTGTACAAACTTTTGTCTATAGACTTTAGTGAAAGGGAAGGTACCCTGCAGTCTCCTCTAGAAAACACCAGAGATGGTGAAGAAATAGAATTGACGAGACAGAAGGGTACTTGACCAGCTGAGCCCCCCCCCCCCCATCCAGATGTGGAAATTCTGTTTGAGATATTAAGATCCACCCCCTGTACTTCCTGCATTGTCCTTCCTGTTGACTGCATGATAAACTTGATGGTGATGAGGTTCTGGCAGGAATCTGATGTAGCAGAGCCCATTCCTAGAAAAACAGACAAAATCCTCCATCCACCTAAGGACACTTCCTTTTGGAGCAAATGACCTCTGGTAGACTCCATTACTGTGGCAGCAGACCCAAAAAGGAGCTCTTCTAAGAGAGCTTACTAGTTCACTAGCAAGTAGTCCAGGATGATGGACCACATAGGTAACTGTTTTTTGTCTTGGGCAGCTTTACTGTTTAAGTTATACACGTTTGACTAGATACCAAAGAGACGTAGCAGAGCAGGCACTGGATCCTTTGAAGAAACCTGACTGAGTCACTAGTGGCCATTATATTAATTATAGCTTATCTATCCATGAGGCTTTTGCATAGCGCTGCTGATGGATTGGTTAGGTCTGTGGACACAGGCATAAATAGCTATGGGGAGTCAGTCTTGACTCCATTTATGTGACTTTCCAGACAGCTCTAATGCATTGTTTGTCAATGTCTGTTGTCATGGTTCCACTCTTCTTATTCCCAACATTACAGAAGAACTACTGAAATGTGAAAAGGAGTGCATTCTGAAAACTCTTAATGGTCCTTTTCTAGAAGGGTTGTAAAGTTCTTTGGTTTAAGAAATCACAGCATTTTCCCTTTGAATCCATTTCAGATAGAGGCAGCCAGGGCAGAGGAGGCCCCTTCCAGAGACACCACCCTAGGGGCAGAGGGGGGTCTGCAGAATCAGGGATTCTGATACCCTTACTCTGGTAAGCAACCTCAGTACCCCTGAAGACCTGTCTGCTCCATTCTAGAGATAGGGTCAGCTGTTTCATTACCTGGACTTGTGGATGGCTATCACATGGGGCAATTTGGTGAGAGCATAATATCTAGAGTCCACATGGTTCTCTTCTCCAGATTCCTCAAACTCTCATCCCTTCCCCTTTCAGGTGTACCACTTGAACAGAAAAGGATAGCTACAAAGCAGATCACTCACCCCCTTGGAAAAAGAGCCATTCAAGGGATCTCACCACTCGCCAAACCATAGAGTGTCCAGAGTCTAGTCCAGATTATGTTTAATTCCCAGAAAAATCAAAGGGCCTCAGGCTCATTTTAAACTGTAGCCACCTAAGCGACTATGTAAAAAAGACAAAGCTATGGATGGTCATGGTGCAAGACAATTCTTTTTCTCAAGGAAAGAGATTGAATGTTTGCAGTTAATCTTCAGAACACTTATTTCCACATAAAATTTGTCAAAAGTCTCCAGAATATATCCCGTCAAAAAGACCACACATGGGCAGACATCTTAATAGGAGTTCAAATATACAATGAAGAATCATAGCAGACAAAACTAAGAAATCCATAAAACTGGTTTTATTAAAACAATAAAATCACAAATAATGGCAGTGTTCATTTTCTACTGCCATTTTTACCTGGATGCTGGCACATCAGTAATTATAGTTGTGGTACAATGTTTCGTTCCAGATATGCAACCCTGTAATACCTGAAAGGATCATTTCAGTAAGTTGTTGACTGTCCCTGACAATTCCTTGCTCTGAAAATGTTTTGTCATTACAGTACCTGAAACTCAAAATTAATGACCAATCTAATATTTAATTACTGTATGACATTACGCTACTAGATAGGGGGGTCCAGTCCTTTAGAGGTTTCCAATATCAAAGAATGACTTTTTAAACACTGTAGCAACTGGTGTTGTTCCATGGGGTTTAAGAATTTAAAAATTGCCTGTATATGGTAACATTTTTCTCATTTTATTAACTAAGTGGTGAGTGTACACAACTTCTTTGCAGTCATTGAGGCTGGATTGTGAATGAGATTAATGATGTCCTTCAAGGATGCATCTGCAGTCCTTACAAATGGGTAGTCCTGTCGTCAGGCAGCCCTTCGGTCGGCCGGATTCCAAAGTCTGGGTCTGGCTTCGGCTGGTGTCGCACTTCACCCGACGTCATAGCTGCAGTTTTTCGGGTATAAAGGCATCAGCCGACGCCATCTTCCTCAGTCTTTCTTGCAGCGTGGCGCCCGAAGCAGAAGCTGTTCGCAAGTGCCGGTCGGTCAGAACCAGAGATTTCATACCGAATACTACTTCGAAGACTTCTAAAAAGCTAAGTACCCCGTTGGGGACTCTTTCTTGCCTCAGCCGATGTCAGAAAAAGTGAATAACTGTTTAACTTGTGGGAAACAAATACCTCATAAAGATTTCCACTCTTACTGCTTACCTTGTTTAGGCCCAGACCACGACGTAGCAGCTTGTCTAGCCTGTGCTTCTTTTAACCGACGGACGCTTAGACGTCGGTCAGAATTTGCAGAACAGTTTTTCGGCTCTGAATTTGCTTATATCATGCCGTCGGACCCTCCGACTACACAAATTACCAAAAAATGCAGGGAAAAGGACTGACACTCGCGGTCCGCGGTTTCGGCCGAAACCGCGGTTAAGCCTACCACGAGTGTCTCGGTTTCGGCTGAAACCGAGCAAGCGGTTCTTCCCCCGGCCGAAAACATGCCTTCTACCGAGGCCTCTTCTAGCCTGGTGGAATCGGCTTCTGAAATCCAACCTTCTGTTGCGGTTTCTCAGGAATTATCAGACACTATTCCCTTGGATATTTCAACCCCTGCACGTGGAGCTGCTAGGCCTCCTGCAGCCATGTCTATTAAGGCCTTTGCCAGGGCTAAAGCAGCTAAAGCTTCAAAAACGGTGCCTGTTAAACCCCCCTCTCACAGGCCCAGCACCAGTTCCCATATGCTTTCTTTGGCTGAGGATCTCATTTCCTTAATTCGTGGCTGCCAGCCTCATCCAGACAGGGCCTCTCATCCACCTCCAGAGAAGAGGCCTAGAGCAGAGCCCCCTGAACCAGTATCCACAGATGACTCCTCTGATGACTCAGAACATACAGATCCTCCAGAGGCTCCTTATTCCCCTTACGAAGACTCTGATGCTGAAGAGTCCATTCCTTCGGCCTCTCCACCTGAGGAATTTTCCTTTGGGGAAACCTTGCATGCTATGAGGAAACAATTTCAGTGGCAGGGCCAAGATTTCTCAGACTCCAGAAAAAGGCTCAGAACCTTTCTACATTTGCCACAGCATAGGCCTTTAGCTATACCTCCAGTTCTTTCTGTTGTAGATGATGCATTTAATGATGCTTGCACTGCTCCTGATTCATTACCTCCGGCCCCTGCTAAGCCCGATAGGTTCTACAGGGTCCCGGACACTCATCACCATTTATACAAGGCTCCTTTTGCAGATCCAGAGACTATCTCCCAGGGTCCTAAAGCTGTACCAACTACATCTGCTAAAAACCCTCCCTCTGAAAGGGAATGTAGATGCTTAGAGAGATGGGGTAAAAAGTTTACACTTCTGCTACTTTGTCAGCTAGAGCTTTGAACTGCCAATTCCATATGATTCAATATCAAGAGTTTATGCTTGACCAGTTAACTAAAAAGCTGTCCTCTGAAGAATCTCTAGATAAAAAATATGTTCAGGAAATGGTACATAACATACAGCAGGTTAGTAACCATTCTTTAAAATGTGGCTATGATGCACTGGAGGCTTCCTTTAGATCAGCCATGACTGGCACAGTTATCCGGAGACATGCATGGTTGAAAGAGCAGGCATTACCAGACCATGTCAAATCTAAGCTTTTGGATGCACCCATGGACAAGGTCAATTTATTTGGTTCCCCTGCACAGCAGGTACTAAAGAAGATGGAAGAGAAAGCAAAATCTGTACAAACAGTGAAAGATTTCTTACAAGTTCAACCTCCAAGGTTTAGCAGGAACTGGCCCTCCAAAAAATGGTCCTTTCCAGACTCCTCTAAGACACAGAGAGGCAGGAATAGGCGTTCGAGAGGCAGAAACCAATCCAGGGGTGCCTACAGGGGACGCCAGTGGCAAGGTAACAACCAGCGAGGCACAGACGCAGCCACCACCACTACAACACCACAATCACAGTGACTTGGATGTGGCACTGCCTACCAGGGAACAACTGGAAGCACCCTTAGGCGGAAAGCTAACCTTATTTTCAAAGAACTGGCATTGCATCACAAGGGAAAAATGGATTTTGCAAACTATAGACCAAGGTTACAGGTTCCATTTCCATACTCTACCAGGAAAGAGAGGAATGCCAAACCTACCACCTACTCAAAGGGCAGAAGCTCTAAAGCAAATATCTCAATTATTAAAAATGAGAGCTGTGGAAAAGGTACCATCTATGGAGCAAGGAAAGGGATTTTACTCCAGACTCTTCCTGGTACCAAGAAAAGAGAACAAATGGAGGCCTATTCTCGACCTGTCCGCTTTAAACACATTCCTCATTGTTCCAAAATTCAAAATGCTGACCCTACAGCAGCTTCTTCCCATGCTGGGCAAGGAGTCTTGGCTGGTAACTCTAGATCTCAAGGAGGCATACCTGCACGTCCCCATAAGACCAATTTGCAGAAGATACCGCAGATTTCTTGCAGGATCAGAGCATTATCAATTCTCAGCATTGCCCTTTGGCTTATCTACTGCACCCAGAGTGTTCACGAAATGCCTGGCATCAGTAATTGCTCATTGCAGACTTCAGGGGATCCAAATTTATCCCTACCTGGACGACTGCCTGATTCAAGCGGACAACAAAAGCAAACTAACAGAAGACTTACAAAGAGTCATTTACCTACTGCAAGCCCTGGGATATACAGTCAATATAAAAAAGTCAAGGCTGACTCCATCCCAAAGAATAACCTTTCTGGGTGCAGAGCTGGACACATCAAAACAAATGGCATTCCTAACTGCAGAAAAGCAAGAGCAACTACCTCTCTACTTCTTGGCATTAACAAAACAGAACCATCTAACTGCAAGAAAAGTACTGCAAGCCCTAGGCTTCATGGCATCCTGCATAATTCTGGTCCCTCATGCCAGACTGCATATGAGAAAAATACAGTGGTACCTAAAGAATTTGTGGTCCCAACACAAGCACAGCCTAGAAACCAAAATTCCAATAATTCCATGCCTGAAACAAGAGTTCCTATGGTGGGCTCAGGCCTGTCAATCAAACAAAGGATTGCCCTTCCGCAACAGTCAACCAAGCCAAACCATCACGACAGATGCCTCAGACCTCGGTTGGGGGGCACACATGCTGGACAAGTGCATACAAGGCTTATGGACTCAAGACCAGCTGCGCCTGCACATAAATCTAAAGGAAATGCTGGCAGTAAGATTGGCAATCCAGTCATTCAGACCATTTCTCCAAGAAGGTCAGTTGATAAGGACAGACAACACCACAGTTATGTGGTACATCAACAAACAGGGAGGCACACATTCATATCCTCTATGCCGGCTGGCACTGGACCTATGGGGTGTGGCTCTGAGCTACAACATTCAGTTGCAAGCAATTTTTGTACCGGGAAAAGAAAACATTCTGGCAGACATTTTAAGCAGAACTACCACAGATGCCCACGAATGGATGCTGCATCCGGACATCTTCAAAGCCATCACAAGAGAATGGGGATTACCACAAATAGACTTATTTGCATCCCCACTCAATCACCAGCTAAAGAAATTCTGCACAAGGACGTACCACCCACTTGCTTGGAAGGTGGACTCCCTATCTTTCAGTTGGAAAAACCTGACAGCTTATGCATTCCCACCACTTCCTTTGATGCACAAGGTGCTTTTAAAGATCAAAGAGGAACGTCCAAGGATCATTCTGATAGCTCCAGACTGGCCAAGACAACATTGGTACCCATTGCTGAGGAGCATGTCTCGGGAACAAATATGGACACTGCCCCTGATACCATTGCTGTTAACACAGAACAACTACAACAACCTGCATCCAAACCTGAAAACTCTGCAGCTAACTGCCTGGAACATTACATAAGGACAATTAACCCAGATTTATCCCAAAGGGTTAAAGACATAATCCTTGAGGCTCGTAGACCTTCAACAAGAAAGAATTATGCAGCAAAATGGAAAAGATATCTCATTTGGAGTGCTGCAAAAGGAGAAGATGTGGCGCTAGTAAACATAGCCAACATCCTGGAGTACTTCGCAGAGCTCTTCCATGCAGGCCTGTCCTATTCTTCCATCAAGATACATGCATCAGCTATTTCAGCAGAATACAGCTTGGATCCTCCTGTCTTCTCTCATCCTCTGCTCAGACAGTTTCTGAGAGGAATTAAAAATGTAAAACCTCCCAGGAAACCACCATTGCCAGCATGGGACTTGAACTTTGTGTTAGAAAAATTGACACTTCCCCCTTTCGAACCAGCAGCAACAGCAGAATTACAATACTTATCCTGGAAGACTGCTTTCCTACTGGCAATCACCTCAGCAAGAAGGGTCTCTGAACTACAGGCATTAATGGCAGTGCAACCCTTCCTGATCTTCCATCAAGATAGAGTGTCCATGAGAACAAATCCCACATTTATGCCTAAGGTGGTATCCAGAGTGTCTTTAAATCAGGCTATCCACCTACCTACATTCTTCCCCAACCCACAGAACAGGGGAGAAAGACTGTTGCATACATTGGATGTACATAGGCAATTACGCTACTACCTGGACAGGACCAAGTCCAATAGGAAAACTGACCAGCTTCTGGTAGCATATGCAACAGGAAAGGAAGGAAAACCTATTTCAAAACAGACAATCTCCAAATGGATAGGAAATTGCATTAGATTTTGTTACTCCTACCATGGAAAGAAAACTCCAGAGAACATCAGGCCTCACTCCACAAGGGCTACAGCCACTACCACAGCTTTCTTACGAGGAGTGGCTACCAAGGACATTATAGAGGCTGCTACTTGGACCTCCGTGCATACATTTGCCAAGCATTACAATTTACCTTTATACTCTAGATCCCGAGCAGGTTTTGCCACTGCTGTTTTGCAAGGGATCCTAACTACACCATAATCTCCACTTTTTCCTCCTCCCTAGTTTAGCTATGGTATTCTACCCATTTGTAAGGACTGCAGATGCATCCTTGAAAGACATAGTACAGTTTTGTACCTACCATAAATGTAGATGTCCGATAGGAATGCATCTGCAGTCAGGATTACCCACCCACCTTCCCCTCTGTGGTACTCCTAGGGTATTTGCCATCCTTCAGCTACCTTGGGGGGGATCTATTATGGTGTATTTGTTTGTATATATGTACATACATGCTTATTTTATGTGTTTGCTCTCTACTATTTGGAAACATTGGCTTTTATCCAAATTTAGCCATCCAAGAGGGCACCTGGCATCTGGGGCAAGAAACACTGAGGAAGATGACGTCGGCTGATGCCTTTATACCCGAAAAACTGCAGCTATGACGTCGGGTGAAGTGCGACACCAGCCGAAGCCAGACCCAGACTTTGGAATCCGGCCGACCGAAGGGCTGCCTGATGACAGGACTACCCATTTGTAAGGACTGCAGATGCATTCCTATCGGACATCTACATTTATGGTAGGTACAAAACTGTACTTTTTAGAAAATAGTATAGTGACCTCTAACATGATAGATACTTGTTAACATACATTTATTGTTTTTGTCCAGTTGAATATTTTTGAAGAATGTTTTATTGCCATTTACATTTTATGTTTTTTTAGAGTGGACATATTTTCATGGCCAAAACCCGAAAAATGACTGAAAAATTCCTGGGATTCAGAAAGAATCCCACTGTGAGCCCTAAGACCTATGAACAAAAATGTCTGTTTCTGCCATCATGGGAAATGTGATTCAGAGACACATTATGTCCAATGAGGAAAAAAACTTGTTACTAGCTAATTTGCTTGTCTCTAAATTGTGTGGTGTTACCACTAGTGCTGGTTACCTCTTTCCTGATGTAAACACCTCTGATGGCTCATGTATTGTCCTGGCACAGAGACCCCCCTCATTCATTCTTGCACACATTCAAATACAGAAACACACACACACACACACACACACACACACACACACACACACACACACACACACACACACACATAAACGCTTCCATATTTCTTACCCTTCCCCAAGTTTATCATTTATACTAGGTTAACGACTACCAGGGCCTTTATAAATCTAACTGTGGATTCCAGCCGAATTGTGTCCCTAGGTTATCATGGGCAGAGGTTATGCTTGGGGGAGGGGGTTAGTTTGGTCATTACTGTTTGCCTCTGTGTATCAGAGACATGGGTGCCAGACCCAGGTTGAATTCCTGATTTCCTGTCCATTGGTCAAGATTGCACATAAGTAGAGTTAGGCACTCTGCTTCTGATGGATGGAGAGCCAGTAGAGCACTGGGATCCTCTTGAGACACATATCTAGCTTACCAACATGTCTTATTTATGTCGCAAGCAAAAGTTAAATTGTTGGATCAGGTGGTTTTGATACTTCTCGTTTTGCAGATGTGCGAAAGATTCATTAGACTGGGATTCATGGATGCTTTGTATGCCAGGTACAGATCGCTTCTCAACAGTCTGTAGGAAACAGAGTATAGAGATAGGCTTTGAGGCGATCTGCATAGGGCATGCTGTATATCTCCTGTATTCTTTTTGTGAGGAACGTCTGTGGATGTTCCAGTTGTTGCATGTACCTGGTCAGGTACATACCAAAGCAGGCGTGCTCAATGATGGGCCTGATGAGGGCAGAATGCAGTGGAAAATGACTTATATAGACCTAGATGCCATACACTTGTTTATAATTTGACCAACAGAATGATTTCCTTACTACTTTATTCATATGTTAGCTGAAAACCAGGTTACTATCTATATGTGTTTCCAAATCCCTGGCTACTGATTCTACTCTTAGGAGTGTGCTGCCATTGAGGTAATTTCCTGGGATGTCTGACTTCCCAAAGGGTACCATTATATATTTCTTGGTATTGAATTTTAATCCATGGTTGTGGCAGCTGTCATTTGTGTGTGTTAGTCCTTCCTATAGGGTGGTATTGTTTGAGGGATTCTGTGACTGTTTCTAGTTTACAGTCTGTAAACTTGATCAGCCAGAGGCCCTCAACATTGGCCTTGTCGTCCAAGAATTAGATGTCAAAAAGGAGTGGACCAAGCACAGATCCCTGAGCAACTTCACTAGTGACTGGCCTCTTTCTGGAAGTAGTCTCGCCTATCCTTACTTCCTGGGTCCTATCTGAGAGCCAGCTGGCTATCCAGTGCATAATCTTGGGGTTTATGTCTATATCCATGAGTCTGTGTACAATTCTCAATTGGGGTATTACATCAAATGCCTTAGCCAGGTCAGGCTAGGCAGTATGCACCATTTTGCTATCATCCATTGCCTTGGTGACCTTCCCAAAGAAGTCCACCAGGTTGAGTAGGCATGATCTGCCCTTGATGAAACCAAACTAGGCTGGATTTAGTGTTTGAAGGTTTTCTACGTCCTTATTTATCTCCATATCAGAAAAGACAGGGCCCACAAGAAGGGTGGTGGGGTAGCTCTACTCTACTCATCCACCCTTTCCATTACTCCCTACAACAAACCCATTCCTCACTTCTCCAATGCAGAATTAGTTCTAGCTCTATTTCAATTAAATAAACACAAACAAATTTGCATAGCCTCACTTTACATCCCTCCTGGAGATAATACCTCTGTACTTGAGGATATCCTATCCTGGCTTTCTACCAATATCAGTAATGAAACCATTCTCATGGGAGACACAAATATCAATTGGTCTTCCATTAATTCTCCTACACACACCCTAAACATCAACCTATATAAGTACTCTCAGCTAATCAACCTCACTACCAGGCCCTCTAAAGACTTCTCCAGTGGCAGTACCCTAGACTAGATATTAGTCTCTCACCCCCACTATTACACTGATAGTGGAACTCTTCCTGACTCCCTCAGTGACAACCTTCCCATTTTCACTAGACGACTTCCATCTCCATTACATGTAACTCATAACTACATCAGCACTCGGAACCTTAAAAACTTCAACCCAATAACCTTCTCAGACTCCCTAAAATCAATAAATTGGAACCCCCTAAAAACACTACCCGTGGACAATGCTGTTGCACACTTCAATACAACTTTCCTTAAACTACTAGATAGTCTTGCCCCCATAAAAACAAAAAGAATACGAAACAACACTGCCCCCTGGCTAACAAAAAACACACTAACTGCCATGCGACTTAGAGATAAAACCTGGGCACAGTACCAAAGATGCAAAACTCCAACCACCCTTAATGAATTCAAAACACTCTGCAATTCTGTAAAAAAACTTATCACAGCAGATCGACAGAATTACTTCTCCTTACTCCAAAAGAACCACAAAACCAATCCTCAAAAATTCTGGAAAGGCATCACTACCCTCCTAAAACCTGGCACAGCAGAAAACCCAAGCCCAGACCCAAATGCACTAGATATAGATCTGGCTACCCAATTCAACTCTTTTTTTCATAGACTCTATTACCAAACTAACCTCATCCTTCTTTAATAACACCTCACCCCCTGCTTCTGCATCCCCCCTCTTGTCATCCCCTTCATCTCCAATCTCTCAACTCCCACCATTCTCCCTAAAACCCATTCCTACTTCCACCATAAGAAAACTCCTGCAAAAACTAAAACCATGCACCAATGCCCCCGATAACATTCCCTCATCCTTCCTCAGCATAGCTGCCGAAGCCATTGCCTTCCCCATCAGCATCCTAATCAATCGTTCTATCCAAGAAGGGCTTGTACCCAAACTCTGGAAAAGGGCATTCATCATTCCCCTGCACAAAGGAGGCAATAATAACAATATTACTAACTTTCGTCCCATTGCCATCCTCTCTCCTATATCAAAACTTCTAGAGAAATGTATTCATCTTCAACTCCTTCCCTATCTCTTAGATAATAACTTACTAACTCCCACACAACACGGATTCAGACCCGGCCACAGCACCATGACTGCCCTCTTTTCCTTCCTGGAAACTGTAAATAAAGCCAGAGATTCTGGCTTTACTGTATCTACACTCTTTCTTGACCTCTCTAAGGCCTTTGATACTATCTCTCACAACCTTCTCCTAACTAAACTATCTAACCTAAACCTTTCCCATTCCTCTCTCAATTGGTTCACCAGCTATCTCTCCAACAGGCAACAAGCTGTCAAGTGGAAAAAAGCCATCTCCTCTTTCCTTAACACACCCACTTGTGTCCCCCAAGGTTCCATTTTGGGTCCTCTCCTTTTCAATATATTTATAAATGATTTCTTCCACTCAATACCTCATGCTAAACTTATTCAATATGCAGATGATTCCACATTTATCTGTTCAGCCACATCCATCCCTGCTCTCTTAAAACTGACTCAAGACGCCTTCTCTACCACAGAACAGTGGATGATGGACAATCATCTAGCACTCAATGCATCAAAAACCAAACTTATGGTATTTACCCCCTCAAAAACCAACACCATTGATAGAAAACTATTTTCCATCGCCAGCCAGAATAACACACCTCTTGAACTGGTATCTGAAACCAAACTACTAGGAGTCCAGATTGATGACCAGCTTAAATTCAATAACCACCTACAACTAAACATAAAAAAAACCCCACCAAAAACTTGGCATGCTCTATCGACACAATCGATTCCTCACTATATCTACTAAGCTCACTCTTGCTACTACATTTCTCATCCCTTCCCTCCTTTATGGTGCCCCTCTGCTAACAAACCTACAATCCTCTCTCAAAACAAAACTGTCCTCTTGTTATAATAAAATTGCCAAATTTGCAACTAGCCACAAATCATCTACCCATCACTGTGTATCTCTCCACAAACTTAACTGGCTAGAGCTTCCCAACCATCTCTCCTATACTCAGCTTACTTTTGCTCATAAACTAATTTTTCAGCCCTCCCTCTGTCCCTCTCTCAGCTCTACCTTTAAAATGCACCTGCCACAAAGACTCCTAAGATCTAATAACCAAAACCTAATAGAACTGTACAAACCCCATCACTCTGCAGGACAAAACCTCCTGTCCTTTGCCCTGGCACGCCTATGGAACTCCCTTCCTCCCTCCATCCGTATCACCACCAACCTCCCTGCTTTTAAAAAATCACTGCACTCACATCTAACATCCTCATGGGAATGCTCCTGCTCCCACCCCTCCTAGCCTATTCTTCACTTCCTATGGGCAGCTTTACCATATATTACCAGACACCAAATAATAAGCCAACTGTAATGACATCTTATAATACTTTTATTCTACTATTTCACTCAAAAAACTATATATTTACTGCAGCAATGCTTTGTTTTTCTACAAAATGTAACCTTAACATTTTTATTATACCTGCTTAAATCTTAGTTTTTCTGCAAAATGAAAAAAAAAATCCTTTGTAAATGCTTAATCTTTGTTCTGTCTTGAACCCACAAATTACCACAATTGTAAACTGCTGTAATCTTTTTTGTTTACCAATGTTTTAAAGCTTTGTCTTTAACCTACAAATGATTGAAATTGTAAACTGCTGTAATCTCTTTGTAACCTTTGTTTTGGAGCTTTTCTCCCCAGGACTCCATTGAAAACGGGTTCTTATTGGCCCAATGGACTATCCTGGTAAACCAACTGCAAATAAAATAATAAATAAATAAAATATGTAATTCTTACCTTGGCTTTGTATATAAAACTAGTCAGACTGTTGAATCTGTAGTTTCTGAAGTCCATTGATGGTCTGCCCATTGTGCAGGGGGATGACCACTGTGGTTTTCCATTCTCTTGGCACAAAGTCTGTTTGGAGGTTATGGTTAAACTGTGAATCCAGTGGTCCTGATAGGTCATGTTTCAGGCTAAATAGGAGGCATTCTGGGCTGTTATCAGGACTCAGTAATGCAGGGTTTTTGGCCTTAAAAGTACATCTAGGACCTGCTCCTTAGTGGTAGTTGGGGTGTTGTTTGATAGTATTTCCTGGGGGGAGGCAGCCAGGGGAGAAAGGGGGGTAAAATTGGATCTGAATTTGTTGACCAGCAGATTTGCTATATCTTCCTGCTCCATGTAGGTGACTCAGTTTACAATCAGTTCTGCACACTGCTGTGTGCTACCTTTAGGTTTTAGACATAGCTAAAGAAATCCTAGTGGCTGTCCTTTGTCTGGGAGGCTATCTTTAACTCATATTTGGCTTTAGTAGACTTAATTTGTCCCCTTAATTGTTTATTTATATTGAAAAGAATGTTTTTATCATGCTAGGCGTAACACTTCTGAATCTTGGCTATGGCTTTTTTTCTTTTGTTGTCAACCTATTTTTGCTTGGATTCCATCAGGGTGGGTTGTTTTTTGAATTAGTTCTAGGCTTATTTATAGTAGCACCATTTTCTCTTTGCATTTATTGATATGATTGCATAGATTTTCTGCGAACAATTGTGCTGTGTTCTCGGGTTTAGGGGGGGTTGAAATTATGACAGGGTATCACTTAGTAGTAGGAAGTTTGCCTTAGAATAGTTCCTAAATATTATGGGGTTAACTGGGATCACAGAATTTAATTTTATTATGAAGGTGACAGCTTTGTTGTCTGACCTCACCAGCGAGGACACTACACTAGTAGAGGTACAGCATTCTCCCGGGTTTATGAGTACCAAGTTCAGTACATTTGCACCCCCTAGTGGGTGTGTGGCTGCCTGGTCCAGGGTGTTTGTGTTTACAAAATCCAGGAATCTCTGGGCCTGCAAGTCTGGGATCATGTAAGTATCCTAGTTTATGGTGGGGTAGTTGAAGTCACCCATAACTATATTGGGTTGAATGGTAAGAGCCTCCAGTTAAGTCCAAGTGCAAATTACAGATTACTTGGGTCACAGACGGTTGCCTATAGTTTACAAGTATATGATATGGGACTTTGCTTATGGAAATCTGGACATGGAAAAGCTCAAGCGTGTCATAGTTTTGAGGTGTTTGTTGTTGATATAGGTTGAGACACCACACCTTTGGTCCCTGCTTGTGCAGTAGCTGGCCTGAATATGTGGAAAGCATTGCAGTCCTGTACTGTTATGGTGCTCACGACAGCTTTAAACCATATCTCAGTAACTGAACAGATGGCCATATTCTCCATGGTGAGGAGAGCCTAGAGAGAGTGGAATTTCTTGTTTAGACAGCTGGCATTGAGTAGTAACACCTTTAGATTCTTTTGGGTTATTTTTGCTATGTTGTCATTTTGGCATTGACTAAAAAAGGCTCTATGTGGAAGACAGTGTTTTAGCCAGTACTAGAATACATAAGGGGAACAGGTGCAGACCATCTTTGTCTAACCAAATTGGTCTGTAGATCATATCCTCCCATGCTGACAAATATTGTACCCCCTTGGAATGACACCAGAAAATAAGCCAATTATTGAAGTAATTTTTTCTTCATATTGTGGCATTATCCTTGATTAAGGTAGAACTCTACTTATTGTTGGGCACACACCAGCTTGGGACACATAGTCTGAGAGCATTATAATGTATTTTTTCATATAGTCCAGGGAGGCACGTCTCAGGTAATTTACACTGACATGGAGTATGACTGAGTCATACTGGTACTTGTGGTCTAATGACCTGAGTACTTGGGTGATTTGGTGGTTCTTGGCCTTTGATGGACAGCTGTCTGTGATTTTCCCCTTATGCAACCTGCTGAGTGGGACACCTATATGTCTCACAGTGAATTCAGCTATGATTCAAATATTGAGTAGGTGTGTTGACATGCTTTATGTACTTTGTAGTTGAGACTCCAATGGGGTGGCTGTATGTGTTATGTTGGGTTGGGTTTAGTTTTGTTGGAGTAGTTTTCGGGTTGCTGTGGATTCCACTTGTACAACAAATGTCTAGGAGGTGTTTGGGATTTAGGAAGGTTGCTTTTAAGTGCCTCAACAAATGTCGGTCTATGTGTTGAGTCATTACTGTGTGATGGGTGCAATGCTTGTGTTACCAACAACTTAAGTGTTATTTTGAGTGCTTTTGTGTGAGACTCTTGCCTCCAGTGACATTGCATAATTATATCTCTGACATACTGTATCAGTTTCTCTAAGAATTTGTTGGTTGTCAGTTCATAGCTTCATAGGTGTGTACTAGGGTAATGGCCCTGGAGCCTTTAAAAGCCTAGCCCATAGGATTACCCTGGCATCATGCCACCCAACCTTAGTTCCCAGTGCCTTTGAGTAGAGCCACTGGAGTGATCCCCGGGGTGAATTTTCTATTTCCCATCCACTCATCAAGATTTCTCTTGAAGGCCAGCGAGGTGCTATGTTTGACATGTATGGGAAGTCTATTCCATAGCATGGGCAGTCTATGGGTTATGAACCTGTCCCTCCAGCATGTTCTGTTGATTGTGGTAATGAGGTTGAGGTCTCTGGAGAGTGTGGTGCAGAGGGACTGGGATTTCTTTAGATGTAGCATTTCTAACAGAGCTGGGTCAGACATGGCTTTGTAAGTCAAGCAGAGATTGCCTCTAAGTAGGTGATATGAGAGAGAATAGTTGGAGTTTTTGGAGTATGTCCATGTAGGACAAGTGTTTAAGGCCTAGGATCCTCTTTGTGAGGTACTTTTGCAGCCTCTCCAGTTGTTTCAGATGTCTAGTGAGGTAAATGCCAAATGGGGCATTGTACTCGATGATTGGCCTAATAAGAGAAGAGTAGAGGGAGACAATGACCTCTTTCTTCCTGGATGCAAAACCCTTAGTAATGAGATGTGCCACATAGAAGGACTTAATGACCACAGTGGCAATGCGGTGGTCAGAAGAGAGATTGCTGAAAACCTGTGTTCCGAGATCTCTTATAACGCCTTCTGTGTTCAGTGGACTACCATTGATGTGGTAATTCATGGGAACCGGGTTTATCCCAAAGGGGATGACACATTTTTTGGCATTGAGCTTAAAGCCATGGTTCTGACACCAGTTGTTGGTCTCAGTGAGGCCTTTCTGTAGAGTGTCAACACCACTTGTGAAGTTAATAATAGTTCTCAACTTGCAATCGTCTGTGAACTTTGTCAGCCAGAGTCCCTTCGTGTTGGCCTGAACTTCAGAGAAGTAGATACCAAACAGGAGAGGACCCAAGACCAAACCCTGTGGGACTCAGCTCGTGACTGGTCAGCAGTCTGACTTGGAGTCAGCTACTTTCATACTGTGGGTTCTATCTGTGAGCCAGTTTGCAACCCACCTAGTGATATAGGGGTCAGTGCCTAGGTTAGTGAGTTTTTCTGTGATTCCTGAGTGGGGAATGGTATCAAAGACCTTGGCCAGATCAAGGTAGGCTGTATGAACCACCTTGCCTTCATCCATAGCTCTGGTAACTGACTCAAAGAAGTTGACCAGGTTGAGCAGGCATATTCTGCCCTTCACAAAACCAAACTGTATGGGATCCAGAGTTTGGAGATTCCCTATATCCTTGTTTATTAGGTCCATGATGATGCATTCCATAGCTTTGCATATCAGACTCGTCAGGCTTATGGGGCGATAGTTCCCAGGGTCTGTAGTCGCTCCTCCTTTGTGGAGAGGGATGACTGTAGCAGTGCACCATTTGGTAGGGACAAAGCCTGAGGTGAGGCTGTGATTGAACAGGGCACACAGGGGAGTTGCCAATTCACTCTGTAGCTCATGTAGAACACAGCCAGGGATTTTGGCAGGTCCCATAGAAGCTGTATTCTTGGCCTTAGTCAGTGCTGTTTTATCCTGTGCAGCAGTAATACTGGGTGCCTGGCAATCTACTAGTATTGTGATTGGTCCTTGGGGGGGGTTAAAGTTGGCACTGAATCTGTCGACCAGTATATTGGCAATATCTGTTGGCTCGGTATAGGAGGTACAATTGTGCAGTAGCTCAGAGAAAATCTGGATATTGCCGTGGAGATTCTTTACATAACTATAGAAGGCCTTGTGTCTTTACTATCTGCTGCAATTCTTTTTTCATAGCTAGCTTTAGATGATTTGATGAGGGATCTCAACTTTTTGTTGAGGCTGATAAGGGAGTTGTTCCAGTCTTGGGACTTCACCTTACTCTGCATCAGTTCCTCCTTCTGTTGTAGAGTTTGCTTATGGCAGGGGAGCACCAGATTGGCTTCTTTTTTTGGAGGAGAGCATCTTGGTTCTACTGGGTATGAAGAGATCCATGCATTTGTGTACATGTTCATACAGTGCATTGGTGTATGATTCGGTGGTCATGCAACTATTCTCCATTTGCATGGGTACCGTGAAGGTAGCCACCTCTGGTTTTAGGGGCGCAAAGTTAGCTTTGGAGAAGTTTTTCATGGTGGTTACCTTTGGGGGGTGGGAGGGATGTGGATTTCCAAGGTGGTTAGTTTGTGGTAGGATTTAACTAGGAAGGAGTTGACTATTGGTGTAGAGCAGTGGTCACCCATGTTAGTAATGACCAGGTCAAGGATGTTGCTACCTCTAGTGGGGGTAAGAATGAACTGGTTCAGGGCATTAGAATTAATGAATTCCAGGAAACGTTGGGCAAGTGCATTGGTACATGAGTAGCTTTTCCAGTTAATGGAGGGGTAGTTGAAGTCGCCCAGTATGACACTGTTAGGTTGGACCCTAACATTCTCCAGGGGGCTTAGGAACGTGGATTGTAAGTCTTTGGTCATGGTTGGGGACCTGTAGCAGGCTACAACCTGAATTGCTGTCTTACCCAATGTTAGCTGCACCTCTCCGGTCCAGCTGGTGAATCTGGGAGTCTTGAGGCAATGTTATAACTGCCTCATGTACACAGACAACCCTCTCCTCCTCCCACATAACACAAATACTTGCGAGAGATGCAGCTATTTAGCCAAACTGGAGGCTGAGCTCTCTCAACTCAGGACTGGCAAGACCAGACAGGAGGAGAAAGCAACTACACACACCACAAAACCAGCCTCACATAATGCTACCACTCCACTGAATCAAACACATAAACACACAAAGACATACTCGGAGGCTCTGAGTAAAAATTTACCTAAACAGCAGAGGCCTCCAAAGCAGACACCCAAACAACTGCTACCTCAAGACACCCCACAAGCAACACATAAACCACAAAAGTAGTGTGCAAAGCAGTCACAGCCCTTAAGGCCAAATACAACACCAAACATACTTGTCATAGGTGACTCCATAGTCAGACACACTGACGTCCCACTCACCAGGCTGAACAAGGAGAGGGTCACAGTAAGCTGCCTATCGGGCGCTAGAATCCGCCACATAACACAAGCACTCGGGTCACTCCACGGCAAGTACAAATATGACACAGTCATTGTCCATGCTGGTGTGAGCGACCTGAGACGCACCTCCCTGGACTACATGAAAAGAGACATAGAGGAGCTCTCTGATTATGTAGCCCAGGCAGGTATGACCCTAACCCTGAGCAGTATCCTTCCTTCACCAAGAATGATGCCACAATATAGAGACAAGATGATCAGCTTTAACAATTGGCTTAATGTCTGGTGTCATTCAAAGGGGATCCAGTGTCTGTCTGCCTGGGATGACATGCTTGACAAGCCACGCTGCTTCAAGGGACGGCTTGCACCTGTCACCCTGGGATTCGGATATTGGCTAAGGCTCTTGCCACCCCATAGTGCCTTTTTAGGCAAGGCTCAAATTCTAAACCTACCACCCTAGAAAACAAAAATGGGAAGAAACTGAGGGTAATGCTGCTCAATGCCAGAAGTCTAAATCTCAAAATGCACGACTCGAGGCCCTTCTCAGTATGGAGAACATCGATGTCTGTGCTGTAACTGAAACCTGGTTCAAGGCTCCTGAGAGCACCCGGCACTATTAGGTTTTACCTCATATCATGCGTTCGGCCCCAAAACCCGGACCACACCACAAAAGGAGGGGTGTATCCATATTCATAAAGGATACCCACACCTCCAGGTTTGTGGCAATGCACAAGCTCGGAAACCATCCAGGTGCAACTAACCATAGGCAAAACTGCTCTACAAATTGTAGCATGCTACAGGCCACCCTCTCAAACTCAGGAACCCCACACAGCCTTCCTGAAGACACTGGAGGGTATACATGTATCTCCAAACACCATCATATTGGGTGACTTCAACTACCCGAATATAGACTGGGAACATTACTCAAGCCCTAACTTTCTAGCCCAACGGTTCCTGGAGTTCATAAATTCAAATGCCATGGAACAGCTAGTCACTGTTCCCACGAGAGGAGAAAATATACTAGCTCTCATTGTCACAAACATGGGGACAAAATGCTCCACACCGGAAGTATATCCCTCATTGGTGAGATATGATCATAAACTAATCTCACTGGAAATCCACATACCCCCCCCCCCCCCAAAAAAAAAGACCATAGTGAAGAACTTCTCTAAAGCAAACTTCACACTACTCAAGACTGGTGTAGTATCCTTCAAGGCCCCTGAGCCAGAGGAAACCACAACCCAAGCTGCGGAAGCCCTTACAAATGCCTTCTCTGAACACCTCCAGGACTGCATGGATCAGGCAATCCCAAATAAAACCAAGACTCTTTCCACAAAGGGCAAACGTCCAGTCTGGTGGACCCCAGCCATTAACAAACTTTACAATAAGAGGAGAAAGCTATTACATGATAGAACAAAATCCATAAAAGGGAAATCACCCTGATCATTATTAGTAAAAAATACGAGCACTCATAAAATCAACTAAGGCCAATTTTGAGAGAAAAATTGCCATGGATTCAAAGGACAATCATAAGGCCTTTTTCAGCTATGTTAGGAACCTGGGTGGAAACTCCCAGATATGCTCAGAATTAGTCCAAAATGATACAAAAATCACTGAACCCACAGACATTGCCAACATACTGGCAGACAGGTTCAGTGCAAACTTCACCCCCCTCTCCCCCCCTAAAGGAGAGATAACTATCCCAGCCGAGTGTAGCCTCCCGGACATCTCAAATGCGCAGGTGAAAGCTGCTCTCTCTAAAGCTAAAAACACAGCATCAATGGGACCGGATGGTGTCCCCGGCTGTGTGCTACACGAGCTAAATGAGGAATTAACCCCACACATAAGGCAGCTGTTTAATCTCAGCCTTACCACAGGATACGTGCCCAAGGAGTGGCGTATGGCAACTATGGTCCCACTCCACAAAGGCGGCGCCTCTACGGACCCTGGTAATTACCGCCCCATAAGCTCAACAAGTCTAGTCTGCAAAGCTATGGAGAGGATCATAATGGAGCTCATAAACAAAGATATAGGGGACTTGCAGACATTGGACCCGGCCCAGTTTGGCTTTGTCAAGGGAAGATCATGCCTTTTGAACTTGGTCGACTTCTTCGAAACAGTCACCAAGGCCATTGATGAGGGAAAGGCAGTCCATACAGCCTACCTTGACCTTGCAAAGGCTTTCGACACAATACCCCACTCGGGTATTGTAGAAAAACTTACCAGCTTAAATGTAAACCCATATGTCACAAGATGGGTTGCAAACTGGCTTAAGGACAGAACCCACAGGGTTAGAGTTGCTGGCGCTGTGTCAGACTCCAAGCCGGTCACAAGTGGTGTCCCACAGGGCTCGGTCCTTGGACCCCTATTGTTTGGCATCTACTTCTCAGAAGTACAGGCCAGCATGGGAGGACTTTGGCTGACAAAGTTTGCAGACGATTGCAAACTGGGCGCCATAGTGGAAAGTGCATTGGACACGGATGTCCTTCAGAAGGGACTCACGGAAACAGATAGCTGGTGCCAGAGCCATGGCCTGAAGTTAAACGCCAAAAAATGTATAGTCATACCCTTCGGGAAAAACAAGGTAACCCCAAGCTACCATATAGGTGGCAATCCACTAAGCACAGAAGAGGTTATCAGGGACCTGGGGACCCAGGTTGACAGTGGCCTTTCTTTTGACACTCATATTGCTAAAGTGGTTAGAAAAACCTTCTACATTGCCCACCTGATCATGAAGGGATTCACATCCAGATCTAGTGAGGTCATTGTTCCCCTGTACTCTTCACTTATCAGACCAATGATCGAGTACAATGCCCCATTCGGGATGTATCTCACCCGACATCTGCAGCAATTGGAGAGACCCCAAAAGTTCCTCACCAAAAGGATAAAGGGACTCCAAAATCTGTCATATGCTGCCAGATTGAAGAAACTCCAGCTCTATTCAGTCGCATACCGTCTGCTCAGAGGTGACATGTGCCTGACATACAAGGCCATGTCCAACCCGGAATTAATGGACATGCTCCACCTCAAAAATCCAAATCCACCAAAACCACTAGAGCAAGCGACTTAAACCTTAGCACGGATATAAATAGGGCGTGCTGGAGGGATAGATTTATCACTCAGAGACTCCCTATGCTGTGGAATAAAATCCCGGTCCATGTGAGGCAGAGCACCTCGCTGACTCTGTTCAAGAGAAATCTAGACCTGTGGATGGGAGATCGTAGGTTTACCCCGGGAATCATCTCTGTGTCACTGCTGGACAGAGGCACAACAAACTAATGGGCACAGTATTTTTTCATATAAGGGGTGGCGTAAGCCACAAAAATTTGGGCTAGGCTTATAAATGCCTTAGGGCAGATAGCCTAGTATAAACCTATGAACCTATGAACCTATGAAGTATCTCTGATGCTTTATGTTGGGCTACCAGTCTGGAGGTGTGCGTATCCTTTATGAATATAGAAACACCACTGCCGTTGGAACTTCGGTTCAAGTTCTGGGGCCGAATGGTGTGGAATGAGTTATAGCCTGGTAGTGCAGGAGAGCTTTCTGCTGCCATGACCAGGTCTCTGTTACAGCACAAATGCTGATGTTCTCCATTTTAAGGAGTATTTTGAGTGAGTGCATTTTGAGATTTAGACTTCTAGTGTTGAGCAGCATGACCCTCAGATTGCATTTGTTTGTAGCTGTTATGGTGGTAATTTGGTCTTTGAAATACTGCCTAGAAAAGGCACTATAGGGGTGGCAAGAGCCTTGGCCAGTATCTGGGAGCCCAGGGGTGACAGATGCAGGCCATCTCTGGCAAAGCATCAAGGTCTATCAATCATGTCATCCCAGGCAGACAGATACTGAATCCTCCTAGAGTGACACCAGAAACTTCGTCAATTGTTGAAATCAATCATACCAATCATTTTCTGCATGTCTGTGGTATCATTCTTGGTGATGGTAGGATGCTGCTTAGGGCTAGGGTCATACCCACCTGGGCTACATAATCCGATAGCTCCTCCATGTCTTTCAAGTAGTCCAGGGAGGTAAATCACAGGCCATTCACACCGACATGTACTATGACAGAGTCATATTTGTACCTGTTTTTGAGGGACGTGAGTGCATGCAATATGTGGTAGATCCTGCCATCTTATAGGCAGCTGACTGTTACTTTCTCCTTATTCAACATAGTGAGTGGGACATCAGTGTGCCTCACTATCGAGTCACCTATGACTAGTGTGTCTGGCATGCTGTTTTGCCTTAGGGGCTTTGAGTGAAACACTATTTAGGAGAGTTATGTGTCTTGTGATTAGTATTTTGTTGTGGTGGTTGAGTGCATTTCTGCCTTGGAGGTCTGTGCTGTTTGGGTAGATTTTTGAGACCCTCCACGAAGGTGAATGTGTAGTTTGTGTTTTTATGTGAAGGCAGTGCAGGTGTGTGTTCCATGTGGTGTGGTGCAAGTGTTGACCTTCTCTTCTTGACCAGCTATTCCAGTCTTGGCTGGAGAGTGTGTGGCTTCCAATTTGGATATATAAGTGCATCTCTCGCAAGTCTGAGTGTTGGGAGGTAAGAGGAGAGGGTTGTCAGTGTACATGAGGCAGTTGCTACATTGCCTCAGGATGCCCTAGTTCACCAGGTTAATAGGAGAAAGCACAGGGGACTGACCTTTAGACATGTCTGGAGGGGTTGGCATTAATAATATGTACTGGAGCTGTTTCCTTGTAGAACATTTAGTGCTGGTAGCAGTTTTGTGTGCTACAATAATTGCTACAAGAAGTCTCGTAAAGTGCTAGACTAATAAGGTAGTAAAATTGCAGGAGAAGAGAGAACTAGCAGATCTAAGGGAAAAATTGAAGAGCAGACTTTGGCACCGCTCAGAAGCTTACAAACAGTCTTGGATATAGCAAATCTGTATCTGGACAGACTAGTTACAGATAAGGCAGGAAACAAGCGCAAACATGGGCTTTTAAACCAGAAAGTTGAAAGAGATGGAAAAACTGCCCAAATGGCCAATAAACTAAAATTTCTGGGCCAGAAACCACTCCTCTTGTGGTAGATAGGCTACCTATTGCTTACCACTCCCACTGATAAGCTAGAAAACTTCCCTCCAACACAGAAAGGCTTGGGGGGATTAGAAGCTTACAGACAGTCCTGCATGCAGCAAATCTGTATTTGGACCAGACTAGTTACAGAAAAGGCAGGAAACAAGCGCAAATGCTGGCTTTTACACCAGAAAGTTGAAAGAGATGGAAAAACTACCCACACAGCCAATAGACTAGAATTTCTGGGCCAGAAACCACTCCTCTTGTGGTAGGTAGGCTGCCTAGTGCTTAGCACTCCCACTGATAAACTAGAAGGCTTCCCTCCAACACAGAAAGGTTTTGGGGCTCAGAAGCTTACATACAGTCCTGGATACAGCAAACCTGTATCTGGGCTAGACTAGTTACAGGAAAGGAGGGAAAAGCACAAATGTGGGCTTTTAAACCAGAAAGTTGAAAGAGATGGAAAAACTCCCCAAACGACCAATAAACTATAATTTCTGGACCAGAAACCACTCCTCTTGTGGTAGATAGGCTACCTAGTGCTTACCACTCCTGCTGACAAGCTAGAAGGCTTCCCTCCAACACAGAAAGGCTTAGTGGAGCTCAGACGTTTACAGACAGTTCTGGATACAAATCTGTATCTGGACTAGACTAGTTACAGTAAAGGCATGAAAGAAGCTTAGATTTTTTTACAGAAAAGCAGCTAAAACAGCATTAAAAACAATTCAAGTGCAGTGCAAACTAGCACATTTGAGTGTGTAGTAATATTAAAGCAAATATGGTTTAAATAAATGCAATGTATTCAAACTGTATTCTGAACTGAATTCATTTATTGTTTTATTCAACTCTGAACAGTTAAAAGTGCCAAAAATATATGTATCAGCTGAGAAGCACACTCAGTCAGAACACAAGGAGATTTCTAGCAAAGTTTTTTTTTTGTTCAGTAAGTGGAAAGGGAGAAAGGAGGATAGTTCAAGGTTAAGAACCTAAGTGGGTTGGCCTTCTCAGATGTTTTCTCTGTATTAATAAGAATGAGCTACTGATACTAGACTGGGAGGAGTGTCCCAAATCAAATTTACAGTAGGGCCAGGCAACTGTAAAGCCACCAAGTATAAGAACAAGACACCAATAGGGAGTGGGGGTGGGAAACTATTTCAGCTACTAGCTACACTATTTTAGGTAGGAAACACTACAGAAATGTTTATTACAGCAGGAAAAACAGCAGTGAGCTACTAAATGAAAGTTTTAAACAGATAAAAGGACAAGGAGACTCTAGAGAATGCTTTTAACTGCAAACAAATCAGTTATATGATACACTTCTTGGCAGGAAATCAGAACAAATAGATGAATAACAAATGGTGAAAATTTCCAGTTAATACCTTACACATAGTAAAACTAGCTAGAAAAGATTACAAACAGTGTGACAGTAAAAACCTTATTTATCAGGCAGACAATTTTAGTACAACTGTGCAGATTACTTGTTAGCAATAAAATACAGTAAAAAGTATGCAGCAGATAATAAAAAGTGCTATAAATATCTAGAATAAGCAATGACTAGTAAAAATAAGAAAAATAAAAAGGATACTTATTGTTATATATCACAGATCAGAGTTGTGGTCAGTGTCCCTCCTCCGATTAGCTCTGTGCTCTCTATCAGCAGAAGATGGCTGCCAGAAACACAGGAAACTCAACAAACCCAGGCCTGGATAACAGCAGGCCTCTATCTAGACTATGCTACCTGACTAGAACACAGAAACCTCACGAAATTGCACAGAAAAGCACAGATAGAGCACTCACAAACAGAATATACAACTCTCAGTATGAAAAAGCAGTTTACAGTTAAGTAATTCAGTAAAAATGCAATTACAGTGAACATGTGATAATTCCTACATTGTTTCAGGATGCCCATATCTTCTAAGCTGCTGGCTGAGAAATTGGGAAGGTACCCATGTGAATTACAAAGGGGTGGTACAGCAGGCTAACTTGGGCACTATGAGGGTAGAAATTACTGCTAGGCTGTGCATGACTGAAATTATGTGGCAGTACTCCTCACAGTGCAAACAGTTGCTCTTTGTGCCGTTGAGTACTGAGTAAAGTTACAGGTGATGTTTTGCAGGGAAAATTTAGATTCTAAAATGCCTCTATCTATGTAAGACACTGCTAAGTGCCACAGTGCGATGATCAGTGGAATTTATAGATGCAAAGAAAAGTGACTAAACCAACTAAAAAACCCTATAACCGATGAAATGTTCTCTCTTTAAGCCGCCATGTGTGTTTTCCAGCCGATACAGACCAGGTAACTTTTCTACTGACACTAGAATTGCAGTCCCAGTCTTCTTAATGTAAAATCACACTTTAATTAGCCAGAAGTTAAACGGTAGTAGAAACAAATCAAACAACTAGCTAGAGCAAGTAATTACAATGTGATTCTAAGGCAGACAAGCCAGCAATGAGGAACACACACTTTAAGGTGATTACAAAGCCCACTAGCAGCAGCTAGATTAAGGGAAAAATATGCTTTACAATGATGAAATGCAGAAAAATGCAACAAAATAATTTGAAGATACAGCAGCAGTCTTCAGAAGTCACTTAGAAAACTGCAAGATTTCAATTTAAAGTAGTTATCATAGCCTGGATGGCACCAAATGCAAACTGAACACTCTGAGAACACAGGCATGGATGCCAACTGTTTGAGTGCTGTGGAACTGAACCAAGAACTGAGCAAACACAGCAAATTTATAGACTCCAAAAAAAATATACCAAAGCAACTAAAACTCCCTCTGGCAGATGAAACAATCTCATTTTAAGCCTTTTGGTGTATTTCCCAAATTGGAAAGACTAAGCTACCTTTCTACTGTCGCTAGAATTGCACTTCCAGTCTTTGTAATGTAAAACCACACTTTAGTTAGCCAAAAGTGAAAAAGTACCAACTAGCTACAAGCAATTCTCATTTTAAGACTTCATGTGTGTTTCCCAACTTTGACAGATCATACTACCTTTCTGTTGCCACTAACGTTGAAGTCCCAGCCTTCTTAATGTGAAAACACCTTTAGTTAGCCTGACGGGAAAAGGTAACAACTAGCTACAAGCAATTCTCACGTTAAGATTCCCTGTGTGTTTCCCAGCTTGGACTGACCAGGCTACCTTTCTACTGCCACTAGCATTGAATTCCCAGTATTCTTAATATAAATATACACTTTAGTTAGCCAGAAGTGAAAAGGTAATAGAAACAAATCAAACAACTAACTGCAACAAATAATTATCGCTTAAGTCTTTGTGTATCCCAGCTCAGACAGACCAGGCTACCTTTCTTCTCCCACTAGAATTGCAGTCCCAGTCATTTTAATGAAAAACACATGTAATTAGCCAGAAATTGAAAGGTGTCACAAACAAATTGAACAACTAGCTACAAGTATAATAGGTTTGTAGGTTCATAGGTAAGTACTAGGCTATTGGCCCTAGGGCCTATATAAGCCTAGCCAAAAATATACCCTGGCTTTCGCCACCCAAGAAAATTATTTTCCTGTGCCCCTGTCGAGCAGAGCCACAGAAGTGATCCCTGGGGTGAATTTCCCATTTCCCATCCAATCATCAAGATTTTTCTTGAAGAGTGCTAATGAGGAGCTCTGTTTGACATAGATAGGTAGTCTGTTCCAGAGTATGGGAAGTCTCTGGGACAGGAGTCCATCCCTCCAGCATATTCTGTTTATTGTGGTGACAATGTTTAGGTCCCTAGAGCGTGTAGCTCTGAGGGATTGGGATTTCTTTAAGTGGAGCATGTCCAACAACTCTGGGTTTGACATAGCTTTGTATGTTAGGCAGAGATTGCCCTTGAGTAGGCGATATGCGATGGAGTAAAGCTGTAGCTTTTTGAGACGGTCTGCGTAGGGCATCTGTTTGAGGCCAGTAATCCTCTTTGCGACGTATTTCTGTGGTCTTTCCAGTTACTGTAGATGTCTTGTGAGGTACATACCAAAAGGGGCGTTGTACTGTATAATGGGTCTAATGAGTGATGAGTATAGAGGAACAATGACCTCTTTTTTTCTAGATGAGAATCCTTTTGTGATGAGATGAGCCACGTAGAAGGATTTCCTGACCACTGTGGCGATGTGATTATCAAAGGAGAGACTACTGTCCACCTGTGTCCCAAGGTCTCTTATCACATTTTCGGCATTAAGTAGACTACCGGCTATGTGGTAGTTCATGGGTACAGAGTTTTTACCAAAGGGGATGACAATACACTTTTTGGCATTGAGCTTCAGGCCATGGCTTTGACACCAGGTATCTGTCTCAGTGAGGCCCTTTTGTAGTTTGTCCACATCGTTAGGTGTTTTGATTATGGCTCCTAGTTTACAGTCATCTGCAAACTTTGTTAGCCAAAGAACCTTCTGTGTTAGCCTGCACTTCAGAGAAGTAGATACCAAATAGGAGAGGACCCAGGACTGAACCCTGTGGTACTCCACTTGTCATTGGTCTGAAGTCAGATTTGGAATCCGCTACTTTCACAGTATGGGTTCTGTCCGTGAGCCAATTGGCAACCCATCTTGTGACATAGGGATTTATACCTAGTTTAGTGAGCTTATCTATAATTCCAGAGTGGGGGATGGTGTCGAAAGCCTTGGTGAGATCCAGATAAGCTGTGTGAACCATTTTACCCTCATCTGTGGCTTTGGTGACTGCTTCAAAGAAGTCAATCAAGTTTAGGAGACATGATCTGCCTTTTTTACAAATCCGAACTGGGTAGGGTCCAGAGTTTGGAGATTACCAATGTCTTTGTTTATGAGTTCCACGATGATACGTTCCATGGCCTTGCAGACCAGGCTCGTCAGGCTAATGGGGCGGTAGTTCCCGGGGTCCTTCGTGGCTCCCCCTTTGTGGAGTGGGATAACCGTCGTGGTGCGCAATTGTGTGGGTACAAAGCCTGAGGTGAGGCTATGATTGAACATGGTACTTAGGTAGGGTGCCAGTTCATTCTGTAGTTCGTGTAGAACGCAGCCTGGGATATTGTCAGGTCCCATGGATGCTGTGTTCTTGGCTTTGGAGAGTGTATTTTTTACCTGTGCAGCTGTGATTATAGGAACTTTGCATTCTTCTGGTATAGAGATGAGCCCTCTAGGGGGTGAGAGGGGGGTAAAGTTAGCACTGAACCTATCTGCTAGGATGTTGGCAATATCAGTTGGATGTTCATCGTGTTTCACTGTTGCAGTCATAACTGTAGGGTGCTCCTGCCGGTAGGCAGCCCGAGGTCGACCAGAATCCCAAAGTCTGGGTCCGGCGTCGGCTGTACAAGCCAGTACCCTGACGTCAGTACGCTCTGGTACATAGCCCTCAGCCGACGCCATCTTCTCCAGTCTTTCTTGTCGTGCGGTGGAAAGCAGCTCGCAAGTCGTTGGTTGGCGATTTTCGACAGCGTTTTTTGGTTGTTGTCGGTCCGAAGTTCTTACTTCTCTTCTCAAAGCTAAGTACCCCGTTGGGGAATCTTTTTCTTGTTCCTCCGATGTCAGAAAAAGTTAATAATTGTATTACGTGTGGGAAACAAATACCTCATAAAGATTTCCACTCTTACTGTCTACCTTGCTTAGGCCCTGACCACGACGTTTCTTGTTGTCGGTTCTGTGCCAGGTTTAATTCTCGTACTATCAAACGCAGGTACGACTGGGCTCTGAATTATTTTGGCAGACGCTTCAATTACAGAATGTCGTCGGACACTACCGGAATTCAAAAGAAGCGCAAAGACAAGGACAGGCCTCCGAGGTCCAAACAGGACTCGTTGCAGCTGGAGCCGGCGTCCGGTTCGGCTGTCGTCAGTGAGGCGCTTTTGCAGCCCCTGTCGTCCGCCACTTCTGAACCAATGGCCGATACGGACTCCCATGGGGAGCCATCAAGGCCTTCTATTTTATCTGCTGCAGGACCTTCGGACGTCGCTCCCTCGGATGGGTCCGGAACCGCTGTGCAGGTACCGGCTTCTGAGGGGGTATTCAGGCCTACTCACATCACTATTTCAAAGGCAAAGTCAAAGACTCCTGTTAAGTCTAAAGCTCCTGCTCAAGCTACTTCTGAATCTACTCCCAGGACACAGAAGCAATTGTTAAGGATGGCTGAAGATTTGCTTTCTATGATTATGGGTTCTCACCACCCCCCCCCCCCCCTGAGAAAAGGCCTCGACAGGATGTTCCTATGGATTCCTCTGACCAGGCTTCTATATCTTCTGTCTCTTCCTCTGATCAGGAATATTCTTTTCCTCCTTATGAGGATTCGGATGCTGAGGACTCCTTTCCCTCTGCCTCTCCGCCTGAAGATTTTTCTTTTGGGGAAACCTTACATGAGATGAGGGAACATTTTCATTGGGAAGGTCAGGATTATTCTGCTTCCAAGAAGAGGCTTAGAGAATTCCTTCTTCTTCCTCAACATAGGCCTTTGGCTATCCCTCCTGTTCTTGACATTGTGGATGATGCCTTTTCTGAGGCTAATTTGAATCCTGATTCCATGCCTCCTGCTCCCTCTAAGCCTGATAGGTTTTATAGGGTTCCTGAGTCTCATTTGTTCTTATTTAAGAATCCTTCTGCAGATCCTGAAACTATTTCTCAGGGTTCTAAGGCTGCTAAAGTTGCTTCTTCTAAGAATCCTATCCCCTCTGAGAAGGACTCTCGTGCTTTAGACAGGTGGGGCAAAAAGGTTTATACTTCTGCTACCCTTTCTGTTAGGGCTTTAAATTGCCACTTTCGTATGTTTAAGTATCAGCAATTTCTTTTGTCTGTTTTAAAGCAAAAGCTTGCTTCCCTTCCTGCATGTGCAGAAGATAAGGAACTACAGGATGTATTGCATGCAACTGAACAACTGAACAAACATAGCTTGCATTGTGGTTTTGATGCTTTGGATGCTTCTTGCAGGGCCGCAGCCTCTGGTACTGTTATCAGGAGACATGCTTGGCTTCGTGAGCAAAGTTTACCTGAACAGGTTAAGGCTAAATTATTAGATGCCCCTGTTCAGCATGATGTTCTTTTGGATCTAAGGCTGAGGAGGTTATTAAAAGATGGAAGAAGAGGAAAAATCTATGAAAAGTGTAAAAGATTTCTTGCAAGTCCACCCTCCTAGATTTTCCAGGAATTGGCCCTCCAAAAATTGGTTCTTTCCCACGTCTGACAGGCCTCAAAGGGGAAGATATAGACGCTCCAGAGGTCGTGGCCAAGCTCAGGCCTCCTACAGATCGAGACAATGGACTGCTTCTTCACCTAGAAGGGGAGAAGACAGATCCCAATCTCAAAGAAAGCAAACTCAATGACTCTCTAGGTTGGGCTACAGGACCTCTTTACCTGGATGCCCCTCTCGGAGGAAAACTTTCTCTTTTTTACAGAAATTGGACTCATATTACCCAGGACAAATGGGTATTGGATGTGATTTTAAAAGGCTACAAATTCCACTTTCATACCTTGCCAAGAGCTTTCGGTTGGCCAGATCTGCCAAAACATCAATGGTCAGAGGCCTTAAAACAAGTGGATGCTCTTCTGGCCATGAGAGCCATAGAGCCTGTTCCACTCTCAGAGATGGGAAAAGGTTTTTATTCGAGACTGTTTCTGGTTCCGAGAAAGCAAAGCTCATGGAGACCTATTCTGGACCTTTCTGTGTTAAACACCTTTTTGGAAATTCCAAAATTCAAGATGCTTACTCTGCAGCAGCTGATTCCAATGCTCTCTCAGGATGCCTGGATGGTGACATTGGACCTAAAGGAAGCTTATTTACATATTCGCATCAGGCAGGAACGCAGGAAATTCCTCAGGTTCAAGGCAGGTTCGAGACACTATCAATTCTCTGTACTGCCCTTTGGTTTATCTACTGCGCCCAGAGTCTTTACCAAGTGCCTGGCACCAGTAGTGGCTTATTGCAGACTCCAGGGGATTCAGATTTACCCTTATTTGGATGACTGCCTTATTCAGGCAGACAGCAAGGATCTTTTACTTCAACATCTGGATTTTCTTCAACGTCTTCTCCTCCTGTTGGGATTTTCAGTGAACACAAAAAAGTCACATCTGATCCCTTCTCAACAAATGGTATTCCTGGGAGCCCTCTTAAACACAACCTTACAAAGGGCCTTCCTCACTACAGAAAAACAAATACAGCTGGCTTCAATTTTCAAGACTTTGGCAACTCTACCTCAGCTCACTGCAAGGAAATTCCTGCAGGCACTGGGCTACATGGCTTCCTGCATTCTGTTGATTCCAAATGCAAGGCTTCATATGAGAAAGCTTCAATGGTATCTGAAAAGTGTATGGTCGCAGCATTACCACGATCTGGACACTCTTGATTTCTCTGATCCCCTGCCTCCAAAAGGAGTTCCTTTGGTGGTCCAGGGTGTGTGCTTTAAACGAAGGAAAGCCTTTCCGTCTTCCTCAACCTTCTCAAATCATAACCACGGACGCCTCGGATTATGCTTGGGGAGCACATTTTCTAGGCAGTTGCCAGCAGGGAACCTGGACAAAGGATCATCTTCACTGGCACATCAATCTGAAGGAAATGTTGGCAGTTCAAAATGCTCTTCTAGCCTTCAAGAACCTTTTGCATCCAGGGCCTCTTTTGATTTACACAGACAACACCACAGTCATGTGGTACATAAACAAGCAGGGGGGCTCTCATTCGTACCCCCTTTGCAGACTAGCTATGGCTTTATGGGACACAGCTCTAAATCTGAATCTACATCTCCAGGCCCAATTCATACCAGGAGAACAGAATCTCTTAGCAGACAGCCTGAGCAGGAACATTGTGGATCCTCACGAATGGATGCTAGACACCAACTTATTCAACAGGATTACTGCAGTTTGGGGATGCCCCCAGATAGATCTGTTTGCATCCCATCTCAATCATCAGCTGCCTCACTTTTGCACCAGGTCATTCCACAAAACAGCTTGGAAAGTGGATGCCTTGTCCTTCAGCTGGAAAAACCTTTCAGGTTATGCCTTCCCTCCTCTTCCTCTACTTCCTCGGGTATTACTAAAGATAAAACAGGACAACCCCAAGTTCCTCATCTTGATTGCTCCAAATTGGCCTCGACAGTTTTGGTATCCAACTTTAAAGCACCTGTTCTTGGAGCCTCCTTGGATTCTCCCTCTGAACCCTTCTCTTCTGTCCCAGCATCAGGGTCAGTTGCTACATTCCAGTCTCAAGACCCTTTGCCTGGCAGCTTGGCTCTTCAAAGGAATTTGATTTCTTCTAGTCTTCCCAAACAAGTTTTGGATGTTCTTTTGGAAGCTAGACGGCCTAGCACTAGGAAATCCTATGCCTCTAAATGGAAGAGATTTTGCATTTGGATGCAGGGCCGAGGTTTGGACCCTCTGGTACCTGATCTCTCTTCTATTTTGCTTTACCTTTCGGATCTTTTGTCTAATGGACTTTCCTTTTCTTCCATTAAGATTCATGCTTCTGCTGATGTCCTTCATGGATGCATCTGCAGTCATAACAAGCGGGTTGTCCTGTCGTCAGGCAGCCCTGCAGTCGGCCGGATTCCAAAGTCCGGGTCCGGCTTCGGCTGATGTCGCACTCCACCCGACGTCATCTCTGTTGGTCTTCGGGTATAAAAGCATCAGCCGACGCCATTTTCCTCAGTCTTTCTTGCCGCGTGGCGCCCGAAGCAGAAGCTGTTCGCAAGTGCCGGTCGGTCGGATCCAGAGATTACTTCTACCGAATACTACTTCGAAGACTTCTAAAGCTAAGTACCCCGTTGGGGACTCTTTCTTGCCTCAGCCGATGTCAGAAAAAGTTAACAATTGTTTAACCTGTGGGAAACAAATACCTCATAAAGATTTCCACTCTTACTGTCTGCCTTGTTTAGGCCCAGCCCACGACGTAGCAGCCTGTTCGCCTGTGCCTCCTTCAACCGACGACGCTTAGGCTACGGACGGAGTTTGCAGAACAGTTTTTCGGCACTGATTGTGCGTACATTATGCCGCTGGGTCCTCCGACTACCCAATCTTCCAAAAAACGCAAAGATAAAGAGCGACACTCGCGGTCCGCGGTTTCGGCCGATACCACAGTAAAGCAAACATGAGTGTCTCGGTTTCGGCGAAACCGAGAAAACTGATCAAAGTACAGCTGACCCTATTCTTACAACTGAGGCCCCTGCTACAACTCTTGAATCGACCTCAGAAATTTTACCCACTACGGTGGTTGACTTATCAGACACCATCCCCTTGGATGTCTCTACCCCAGCACGTGGTGCTGCTAGGCCTCCAGCAGCCATGTCCATTAAGGCCTTCGCCAGGGCTAAAGCAGCCAAGACTACTAAATCAGTGCCTGTTAAACCCCCACATCCAGGCCCTCTTCTAGTTCTCAAATGCTTTCTTTGGCAGAAGATTTAATTTCTTTAATTAGAGGATCTCAATCTCACCCAGACAGGGCCTCTCAGCCCCCAGAGAAGAGACCTAGGGCAGAGCCCCCTGAGCCAGTGTCTTCTGATGATTCTGCTGATGAATCAGACATTACTGACCAGCCAGAGGCTCCCTTCTCCAATTTTGAAGATTCTGATGCTGAAGAATCCATTCCAGCTGCTTCCCCACCAGAAGAATTCTCCTTTGGGGAAACCTTGCATGCCATGCGAGAACAGTTCCAATGGCAGCAACAGGATTTTTCAGACTCCAGAAAAGACTTAGGACCTTTCTGCACCTCCCACAGCACAGGCCCTTAGCTATACCTCCTGTTCTCTCTGTGGTGGATGATGCTTTCAATGATGTTTGCTCCGCTCCAGATTCTTTACCCCCAGCCCCTCGCAAACCAGACAGATTTTACAGGGTACCAGATACTCATCACCACCTTTACAAGGCCCCACTTGCAGACCCAGAAACTATATCCCAGGGTCCCAAGGCAGTAGCCTCGACCACAGCTAAAACCCTATTCCTTCTGAAAGGGAAGCAAGGTCATTAGACAGATGGGGTAAAAAGGTCTACACTTCAGCTACTCTCTCAGCTAGAGCTTTAAACTGTCAGTTTCACATGATACAATACCAAGAGTTTATGCTTGATCAGTTAACTAAAAAACTAACCACTGATGAATCTCTTGATAAGAAATATGTATTAGAGATGGTAAATAACATACAACAGGTTAGCAACCATTCCTTAAAATGTGGCTATGATGCACTGGAGGCTTCATTTAGATCAGCCATGACAGGCACAGTGATAAGAAGGCATGCATGGCTAAAGGAACAAGCTTTACCGGATCATGTTAAAGCTAAGTTGCTAGATGCTCCTATGGACAAGACAAGTTTGTTTGGTACACCTGCCCAGCAGGTTATGAAGAAAATGGAAGAAAAGGCAAAATCTGTTCACACTGTTAAAGATTTCTTGCAGGTTCAACCCCCAAGGTTTAGTAGGAACTGGCCTGCCAAAAATTGGTCCTTTCCTGACTCCACAAAATTTCAAAGGGGCAGGAATAGACGTTCCAGAGGCAGAAACCAATCCAGAGGAGGTGCCTACAGAGGACGACAGTGGCAAGGTAACAACAGAGGCACAGACGCAGCCACTGCCACTACATCAGCACAACCACAGTGACTTAATCCTAACTCCGCCTACCAGGGAACAAATAGCAGCTCCTCTAGGCGGAAAGTTAACCTTATTTTCAAAGAACTGGCACTACATAACAAAAGACAAGTGGATTTTACAAACCATAGATCAAGGTTACCGGTTTCACTTCCACACTTTACCAGTCAAAGAGGAATGCCAAATCTACCTCCAAATCAAAAAACAGAGGCTCTCCGCCAGATAATGGAGTTAGCAAACATGAGAGCTGTGGAAAGAGTGCCAACAGCAGAACAAGGAAAGGGGTTCTATTCCAGACTATTCCTAGTTCCAAGAAAGGAAAAAGTTGGAGACCAATTCTCGACCTGTCCACCTTAAATACATACATCATTGTCCCAAAATTCAAAATGCTGACCCTACAGCAACTTCTTCCCATGCTGGGCAAGGAGTCTTGGCTGGTAACTCTAGATCTCAAGGAGGCATACCTGCACGTCCCCATTCGACCAATCTGCAGAAGATACCTCAGATTTCTTGCAGGATCAGAGCACTATCAATTCTCAGCATTGCCCTTTGGCTTATCTACTGCGCCCAGAGTATTCACAAAATGCCTGGCATCAGTAATCGCCCATTGCAGACTACAGGAATTCAGATTTACCCATACCTGGACGACTGCCTACTACAAGGGGACAACAAAAGCAAGCTGACAACAGATTTACAAAGGGTCATTTACTTGCTACAAGGACTGGGATACACAGTCAATTTACAAAAGTCAAGGCTGATACCATCCCAAACAAGGACATTCTTGGGCTGAATTGGACACAGTACAACAAATGGCATTCCTGACTACAGAAAAACAAAAGAACTTCCTCTTTACTTCTTGGCACTAACAAAACTGAACAAGTTAACAGCAAGAAAATTTCTGCAGGCCTTGGGCTTCATGGCATCATGCATAATCTTGGTCCCATTTGCCAGACTACATATGAGGAAACTACAGTGGTACCTAAAGAATTTATGGTCCCAACACAGACACAGTCTAGAAACAGAAATCCCACTAATTCCATGCTTAAAACAGGAGTTCCTATGGTGGGCTCAGGCATGCCAGTCAAACCCAGGCCTTCCCTTTCGCAGATGTCAACCAAGCCAGACCATCACAACAGACGCTTCAGACCTAGGATGGGGGGCCCACATGCTGGACAAATGCGTGCAAGGATTGTGGACACAGGATCAACTTCACCTGCACATCAATCTAAAAGAAATGCTGGCAGTAAAACTGGCAATCCAAAAGTTCAAACCATTCCTCAAAGAGGGCCAGTTGATGATAAGGACAGACAACACCACAGTCATGTGGTACATCAACAAACAGGGAGGCACTCATTCATACCCCCTATGCAGAATGACCTTGGAGCTGTGGACCCTGGCACTCAGCTACAACATTCAGTTACAGGCAATGTTTGTACCGGGCAAAGACAATACTCTAGCAGACATATTAAGCAGAACCACTTCGGATGCCCACGAATGGAAGCTGCACCCGGACATCTTCAAGACCATCTCAAAGAAATGGGGAATGCCACAGATAGACCTATTCGCATCACCTCTCAATCACCAGCTCAAAAAATTCTGCACAAGGACATTCCACCCACTAGCATGGAAAGTGGACTCACTCTCCTTCAACTGGAAAGGCCTAACAGCATATGCATTCCCTCCTCTTCCTTTGATACACAAGGTACTACTAAAAATCAAGGAAGAACGTCCAAGGATAATCCTGATAGCCCCAAACTGGCCAAGACAACACTGGTACCCACTACTGAAGAGCATGTCTCGGAACAATATGTGGCCAATACCCCTGATGCCTTTGATGTTAACTCAGAACAACTACAGCATCATACATCCAAACCTAAAAATGCTGCAACTGACTGCATGGAACATCACATAGCAGCAGCTACTCCAGAACTTTCCCAAAGAGTTAAAGACATTATTCTTGAAGCACGCAGACCTTCAACAAGAAGGAACTATGCTGGAAAATGGAAAAGGTTTGTCATTTGGAGTACCGAAAGAGGAAAAGATGTGTCAAACATAGATATGCCTAACATTCTGGAGTATCCGGCCGAACTTCTTCATTCAGGCCTGTCCTACTCCTCCATCAAGATACATGCATCAGCTATTTCAGCAGAATACAGCTTTGATCCACCTGTTTTTTCGCACCCTTTGCTCAGGCAGTTCCTCAGAGGAATCAAGAATGTAAAACCTCCAAGGAAACCACCATTACCAGCCTGGGATTTAAACTTTGTGCTAGAGAAGTTGACACTATCACCCTTTGAACCAGCAGCAACAGCAGACCTACAACACCTGTCATGGAAAACTGCTTTCCTACTGGCAATTACTTCAGCAAGGAGGGTTTCAGAACTACAGGCCTTAATGGCAGTGCAACCCTTCCTAATCTTCCACCAAGATAGAGTGTCCATGAGAACTAATCCTACATTTATGCCCAAGGTGGTATCCAGAGTATCTTTAAACCAGGCAATCCACCTACCTACCTTCTTTCCCAACCCACAAAACAGAGGGAAAGAATACTGCATACCTTGGATGTACATAGACAGCTACGCTACTACTTGGACAGAACAAAAATAGCAGAAAGACTGACCAACGTTTGGGTAGCCTATGCAACAGGAAGGGAAGGAAAAGCTATTTCCAAACAGACAATCTCCAAATGGATAGGAAATTGCATACGATACTGTTACTCCTTCCATGGAAAACCAATTCCACAGAACATAAGACCTCATTCTACAAGGGCAACAGCCACTACCACAGCCTTCTTACGAGGAGTGGCAACCAAAGACATTATTGAGGCGGCTACTTGGACCTCCGTGCATACATTTGCCAAGCATTATAATTTGCCTCTATATTCCAGATCCCGAGCAGGGTTTGCCACTGCTGTACTGCAAGGGATCCTAAACACACCATAATCTACTTTTATCCTCCTCCCTAGTTGGCTATGGTATTCTACCCACTTGTTATGACTGCAGATGCATCCATGAAGGACATAGTACAGTTTTGTACCTACCATAAATGTAGATGTCCGAACTGGATAGCATCTGCAGTCAGGATTACCCGCCCTCCTTCCCTCTGTGGTACTCCTAGGGTGTTTACCCTCCTAATAGCTAGCTGTTGGGGGGGAGTCTTTTATGGTGTATTTGTTTGTATATATGTACATATATGCTTATTGTTGTGTTTACCTCTATCTATTTGGAAACATTGGCATCTATCCAAATTTTAGCCTGCAAGAGGGCTACTGGCATCTGGGGCAAGAAACACTGAGGAAAATGGCGTCGGCTGATGCTTTTATACCCGAAGACCAACAGAGATGACGTCGGGTGGAGTGCGACATCAGCCGAAGCCGGACCCGGACTTTGGAATCCGGCCGACTGCAGGGCTGCCTGACGACAGGACAACCCGCTTGTTATGACTGCAGATGCTATCCAGTTCGGACATCTACATTTATGGTAGGTACAAAACTGTACTTTTCTGCTCATTTCAATACTGGTCCCCCTGTTTTTTCTCATCCTTTAGTGAGACAATTCTTGAGAGGGGCTAAGAATTTAAGGCCTCCCAGGACCCCTCCTGTTCCTGCTTGGGATCTTAATTATGTTTTAGAAAAACTTACTTTGCCTCCTTTTGAGCCTGCTGCTTGTTCAGATATTAAGTTTTTATCTTGGAAGACAGTTCTTTTGTTAGCTTTGACTTCTGCCAGAAGGGTCTCAGAGTTGCAAGCTCTCATGGCTGTGGAACCATTCCTTATTTTCCACCAGGACAGAGTATCCTTGAGGACCAATCCTACTTTCATGCCTAAGGTGATTTCGAAAGTGGCTTTAAATCAAACAATTCACCTTCCTACCTTCTTTCCTAATCCTCAGAATAAAGGGAAAGGATTTTGCATTCCTTGGACGTGCACAGACAGTTACGATTTTATTTGGACAAGACTAAAGAGTTCAGAAAATCTAACCAATTGTTTGTTTCTTTTGCCTCCAGTTCTCTTGGTAAGGCTATTTCCAAACAAACTATTTCCAAATGGATTTCTTATGGAATAAGATTTTGTTACACTCATCATGGGAAACAATTTCCAGGTACTGTGAGAAGTCATTCTACTAGAGCAGCTGCTACTTCAACAGCTTTTCTCAGGGGAGTTCCTACCAAGGATATCTTGGAAGCTGCCACTTGGAGTTCTGTGCATACTTTTTCCAAGTATTACAATCTCCCTTTGTATTCTAAGACCAGGGCAGGCTTTGCCTCTGCTGTTTTGCAGGGTCTTCTTGCTGCCCCTTCTTCTGTCTAAACCTCCCCCCTTTTTCCACTGCTTTGGGATTCCACCCTACAGTTATGACTGCAACAGTGAAACACGATGAACATAGTACAGTTGTGTACACCTACCATAAATGTAGATGTTCGAGTGTCTTCACTGTTGCAGTCGGTGTTTCCTCCTCCTATCCCCTCTTTTCTCTCCTTTGTGGTGTATTTGTGTTTCCTTGGTGGATTCATTTTTTGATTTATTGGGGGACTTCTGACATCTAGGGCAAGAAAGGCTGGAGAAGATGGTGTCGGCTGAGGGCTATGTACCAGAGTGTACTGACGTCAGGGTACTGGCTTGTACAGCCGACGCCGGACCCAGACTTTGGGATTCTGGCCGACCTCGGGCTGCCTGCCGGCAGGAGTACCCTACAGTTATGACTGCAACAGTGAAGACACTCGAACATCTACATTTATGGTAGGTGTACACAACTGTACTTTATGTATATTTAGTGCCATTGTGCTGTAACTCAGAGCACATCTGAGTGTTCCCATTGAGATTCTTGACATAGCTATAGCATGCTTTGTGGTTGTCTTTGGAGTCAGTGGCAATTTTGTTTTCGTAACTAGCTTTGAAGGATTTTATGAGGGATCTCAGCTTCTTACTGAGGTTGACCAGGGAGTTCCTCCAGTCATGGGATTGTACTCTTTTTTGCAACAGTTTCTTTCTTCTGTTAATTCAAAGGCAGACAAGCCAGCAATGAGCAATTTTAAAGCACAGTAGTGATCGAAGGGAAGGGCCTTCCCAGTTCCATCTATCGGTATCCACTAAGATGAGCAGAAGAGATAAGACTTGGAAGAGCTTCTAGGACCAGGTATAGAGAAGATGACACTGAAAAGAGTTTTCAAGGGCAAATTTACTGTATTGGCGGGCAGCTCAAAAGCATCCAAGTTTAAAAGCACAACAGGAAAAGAAAAGGGTGAGTGGGCGGGAAAAACAAAACTGATTAAAATGGAAAGGTAAGTGTAGTATTTTAAATGCAGTTTATTTTACTTCCCTGGATTTGAAATGTGATCCAAATGCTTGGTTTGTTTCCAAGCTTCCAAGAGTCTCAAAACTAAGATAGCGGCTCCTCATTTAATGTAAAATACCAGGGGTCTGTGTTTAATTAGCACAAGCTCTAGTTGCAAATCACACAGCTGGCCAAAGCAGTCTTTTTGTTTTAAGTTTGAAACGTGATTACAATTCAGAATTAGATGAGCAATGCTAATAATCCACTTAACAGCTCTGAAAAGTAACAATGGATACAGTCTGAAAACTGACTAGAACACATAATTTGATGAGCAATGCTTATAATCCACTTAAGAACTTAGAAAAATAATAATAGGTAATGTAAAACTCAAATCAGTTTATAGCTGTAGGTTCAGATTTAGAAGAGAGATATTAAAAATGCAATAAAATGAGGCCCCACTCAGAAATTATTTAAACACCTAGGCATAGCACAGAAACCACTTGAAAAGCACTGCAGCTATAAAATGCCTTCAATTCATAGCTTTAACTTCAGATTCTGAACAAAAACAACACAAAAACGATTTAAATAGTAATGTGAGTGCAGTATTCTAAATGTAGTATAAATGTATTTCCCTGGATATAAAGTGTAGCGCAAATGCTGTATTTCCAAGCTATTGATAGGCACAAGACTAATGGAGGCTGGGTTTAGTTGCCATAATCTCTAGATTTAACTCACTCAGCTGACCATAGCAGGCTTTTTAAGTTTGGAAAGTAACTAAAACACAGAATTAGATGTGCAGTGCTAATAATCCACTTAAGAGCTCAGAACAATAACAATGGATACTGTTTGAAAAGTGAGTAAAACACAGAATCTGATGTCATTTTCTTCATTTCACAACTGTTGGGTTTGGGTCCGACTGTTGGATCCGACTTGGCTGCTTTTTCCACCTTGTGGAACACTGAAATTCTGGAGCTCCTCCCTTACCCGTAATGCCCTAGTGATCTAACATACGTCAGATCTCGTTTGCCACCTTAGTGTACAGATGTGGTCACTGTATATTTTTGATATGGCGACTGCTTTTCTTGTGAGACTCTTTATTATAATTATTTATCTTGATATCTTTAAAAACTTTTTTCACTGTAAAACATATACCTTTATAGCACTTCCTCCCTTTTTACCCTTACTTGTGTCGTTTTAAATACCATCGTTGGTATCCCCTGTTCCTCATACTTTTTAGTACTGCTTTAATTACCATTGTTGGTAATCCCCTCTTTCTCCTTTCTAATTATTAAAACATTGCTTAACATTTTTTCCTTCTTTTTGCATAGTGTTTAAAAATGTTTGAGAAGTCTTCAGGTTTTAAAAAATGTATGGCATATGGCCATAAAATACCATTATCTGATGGGCATTTTAAATGTGTGTATTGTTTAGGCACAACGCATCTTGACTGTAACTGTGGTATTTGCAAAGCCTTTAACCCTAGACCTTTGATGAACAGGAAAAATGACACATAATACTAAGAGGTTTGGTCCATTCCAAGTCTTCATCAACATCATCTGGGGCTCAAACCCCCAAGAAATTGGATAAAAAGGATTTGAGAAAATGTTGCTTGGATTCAGCCACATCTTCGACTCTGGGTTCTGAACTTCTTTGCAGAATTTCTAAACCTTTGGATCCAACCCCTTCGGATCCAAAGTCTAAACCTGAAAAGTCTCCTAGGATCTGATCACCACCGTTGGTCACGGATCCGGTCTCCTTTCGACTATCTTCACCCTTCTTGGAGCAATCTCAGAAGCATCACCATTCCAGATCATCATCGTCAGCATCTTCTACAAGTTCTTCCAGAAGTCTGACCAAAGCCAATGAGGACCAGATGATGAAGAAGTTCCTCTCGATGCAAATTCAAATGGGGGTTAATTCGGCTCCGACTCCGTCTGGTCCAGAGGCCATTATTAGTACTACCCTACCATTACTGGCTCTTTCTTTGCTCCAACTGTTGGTTTCGGAGCAATTGACTCTGAAGATTCTGGAGTCTGCATTGGATACAAAGAATATCGTTGACTTTGAAGTCTGAGTGTACTGGCACCCAGTCTTTCTGAGCTGGAAAACTCTCGGAGCTGTAGCATTGGCGCTGGATCCAAGGTATTAGAGTAAATTCTGAAGCTTTTGGCACTGTCTCTGCCCCTTGAAGCTTTGGCATTTGTTGGGTCTGACTCCTTTTTCGAGTAGTCTGCCTTCGGGGTGGAGGGAGCCTGCAGTCTGTAAGCATGTTTTTTCAGAGCCAGCATGCTCTCTCTCTCCATGGCTTTCTGCTTTCCAAGTAGTGGAGAGAGCTTTCTGTGTTCCCAGAGTTCGGACTTCTCTTCCTTCTTTAACTTAGACAGCTGCAACCCCATTTGTCTATGTATCTAGAACCTCAATCAGCCGTGACACTTGTACAGCCAGCCCATATCATTCTCCAGGATACCCAATAGGGTATACTAATTTCTTCTGATAGTTCTCTGGAACATCCCATCAAAGAAGTTCCTAGGAAAAAAAAGTGCAAAAGGAGGCACTTAGACTCTCCGCAGGAGTCTGTCTGAGAAGATACTGACTTTGATGAGTGGGAAGTTGCCCCAAGATCACCACCTGATGACATCTCTTTTGGAGATATCCTAGAACCCCTAAAGCAAAGGAGTGGTTGGTCGTCCAACTTTCCATCTCTGGAGACTGTTAGGAGTCATCTATCCCTGCACCAGAGAGCCTGGCTAGAAATTACCCAAGAGTCTTGCATGCAGAGGATAATATCCTGAGGATACATAATGAGTTTTTCCCAATCCACCCCCGCTAGTATCAAACATAATCCATGATATTCCACCCAGTCAGAGGGAAGCAGCAGCACTAGAAATACAAAAGCTGCTAGAAAAATTTGTCATCCAAGAGGTCCCCCCAGACCAGAAGGAGTCCAGAACTTACTCAAGACTCTATTAGTACCAAAGAAAACAGTGAACTAGAGACCAGTTTTGGTTGTCAGCTGTCTAAGTCAGTCAATTCAATACAGAAAGTTCCAGATGGTCACAATTCAGTCCATTCTGCCTTTTCTGCACAAGGACGAATGGATGTGCTTGATGGATCTTTAGGATGCATACTATCATATCAAAATAAAAAAATGATCCAGGAGATATCTACAATTCTGCCTGGGTGCCATTCATTACCAATTCAGAGCTCTGCCCTTTGGCCTCGCCACATTTCCCAGGGTGTTTACCAAGTGTATGGCAGTATTGTCAGCTCACTTGAGACTGCAGGGATTCTGGATGTTTCCATATCTAGACAACTGGCTCACAACCTCATTGACCAAGCATCAGCTGATTTTAGCTCAGTTATCCTCGCATCTGGACATTTCAATGAATTGCAACAAATCTCATCTAGAACCAAGAGACATTGGAATTTATTGGTGCCTTGCTCAATATGATCAATCATACAGCATCTCTCCCTCTGTCAAGAGTTCAAACTGTTCAGTTCCCAGTCAGAAAGCTCATTCATAGCTCTTCTCTCTCAGCTTGACTGATCCAAGGAGCTTTGGGATCCATGTCTGTGGCAGTCGTCCTGGTACCATTGTCAAGGTACCATATGAGAATTCTTCAGTGGACATTGGCAACTCAGTGATCCATTCTCTACCATCCCTTATCCAGTCAAATCATAACACAGGCTTGCAAAAATTATCTTCTGTGGTGGATACACTCCAGTCAAGTAGAAGAAGGTCATCTCTTTATTCCCCAACCCAAGGACATAGTGACAGTGAATGCCTCTTAGATCAGGTGTGTGTGTGTGGGGGGGCACATCTTGGGATAGACTGTCAAGGCACATGGTCCCCCAAAGAGGCCTACACTCCTGTTAATGTCCTGGAAGTGACAGTAGTCCTCCGAGCATTGCAAGTTCCAGAACACACTCCTCACAGAGACTATTGCTTTCCAGATGGACAATATGTCAGTAGTCGGGTACATCAACAAACAAGGGGGAACCAAATCTTACCCCCTATGTCGAGAAGCTGTGAGAGTGTTGCAGTGGGCGATCTTTTCCAGTCTATTTCTGATAGCAATGCACATTCTGGGGAAATCCACTGTGATTGCAGACAAGTTAAGCAGGTCCATTTTTAACACCTCATGAGTGGTTCCTTAATATGAAGGTCACAGAAAGGATTTTCCATTGATGAAGTTAGCTGTCCTGTCATCTCTTTGCATATCCCCTCAACAATAAGTACAGCAGGTTCTTTTCTTTGATCCCACACCGGCGGAGTCACCAAGGGACACTCTGCTTCACGACTGCCCCCCCCCCCAGTCTCCTTTACTCCTATGCCCCATTTCCCCTAATGCCCAAATTTCTTCAGAAAGCATCTTGATCGAAGAACACAGTTTTCCTCATTGCCCCTTACAGGCCTCGTCAGATTGTTTTCTCTTTCTTTGGGCTCATCTACTTAGTCCCCCATGGTTTTGGATCCAACTCCAGAGCTGCTGTCTCACCTGACAGACAAGAGTCATCCAGACATTCCAAGCCTTCAACTGACTACATGGTTTCTCCACTTCTATTAATTGCTAGGCAGCCCAGGTGGTCTTCTCCTGTCCGTCACATTCTATCATCTCATAAAGCTTCCAGTAGAAAACTTTATAGACATAAATGGAAAAGATTTGTCATTTGGGCTCAGGAGAAAAAACGAGATTCCTTTTCAGCACCGATTTCTAAAGTGCTTAAATTTTAAGCTGCAATTGTCAATGAAGGTCCTAGCTGTTCTGCTGTTAAAGTACAGTAAGCTGCCATTTCCAATTTTCATATAGGTGTAAATAACAAATCTTAAGCCTCCTACAAACTTTGTAAAGCTTTTGTAAGGGGAACCTTTCTACTTAGACTCCCGTTAAAAGATCCGACTCCTCCTTGGGATTTGAATATTGTTTTAGTAACCTTAGCACAGTCCCTGCTTGAACCATCAGCTAAATGTGAACTAAAATTCTTAACCTGGAAAACAATCTTTTTAGTGTCCATTACTTGTGCTAGATGAATATCAGAGTTACAGGCATGGCCATCCAATCCTCCTTATTTGACTTTTCATAAGGATAGAGTATCCTTAGGGACCAGTCCTTCCTTCCTTCCTAAGGTGGTGTCAGAATCCAATATTGATTAGGTTATCAACCTTCCAGTCTTCTTTCCAAATTTTTCAAATAAAGGGGAGTATGTTCCGCTTTTTGGATGTTCACAGACAATTATGGTTTTATCTACATAGAACCAAAAATCTGAGGAAATCAGAACAGTTGTTTCTTTTTCAGAATCAGAATCATAATTGGGAAAACCAGTTTCTAAAGTGACTTTAGCTAAATGGCTAACCGATTGTATTACCTTTGTTATGAAAAAATGGGTCTGTCTTTACCAAAACCACCAAAAGTTAATTTCACCTGGTTTATGGCAACTTCTTCAGCCTTTTTATCTAGATCTTCATTGGATGATATTTGTGCAGTCACAACTTGGGCTAATTCTTATACTGTTATTGCTCATTACAAACTGGATCTGGTCTCTAGGGGAAGAGCAGCCTTTGGCAGAGCTGTGCTCGGGAACATCCTTCCTTAGAGTCCTCCAGGGATATAGGTAGCTGGGGACTGTGTCCCAACAGTTGAGGAATGAATGAAAAGGACAACATCAGATAAAAAAAAATGTATGCACTTACCATAATGTTCCATCTGTGTTGTCCTTTTCATTCTTCAACTTTCTTCCATCCAGCCCCTCTCATATTTGACTTTTGGAAGGATTGAAAGATGCTGAAGGAACTAGTGTTCCTTTATTTGAGTTCCAGATGCTGTTTCATCAATGCATAATGCTTACAGGCTTAAAGGGCAGCAAACAAGATCTTCAGTGTATTAGGTGACTAGGGCATTATGGGAGAGGGAGGAGCTGAAGAGTTTGTGTTCCACAAGCTGGAAAAAGTGGGACAGTCAGATCTGAGGGTTGGATCTGAACCCCAACACTTGAAGAATGAAAATGGACAGCACAGACGGGATGTTATGGTGAGTACATAACCATTTTTTAAGATATGTAATAGTTGTAAGTAGAAGTGTTGATTTGGAGCAATTGTTCATATTTGGAGGGCTAAACTTCATTTTGGAGATGTACATAGTTTTGTGTGTTTGTTCTAATTTAATAAGGGATGGGGTGTTGTGAAAATGTATTTAGTTTTTGTTTGAGTGTTGTCATTAAAATAAGTCTTGATAGGTGAGACGCCCGTGCCCTGGCCCAGCACTCAAGGAGCCTCAATCCTCACCACTAACACCAGTGAGGGGTGTCTCATACAGGAGGAAAGGATAACAAATACACACAGTAAAGTGCAATTTCTCTTTAGAGCACACAGAGATCACAGTCAGTCCAGGGATGGTCACTCCCTTGCTCTCCAGGTCCCCAGTAAGACTCCCCACTGGCACAGCTATAGGGTCCAGATCTTAGCCTAGTGGGCAAGCTAAAACCTACAGTACCATCTGTCCAACCAGTGCTTCGTGTCTCTGCCCAAGTTCCTGACACACACACACACACACACACACACACACACACACACACACACACACTTTGGGAAGAGTTTATATAACCATACAGTCTCTCCTGGGGAAGGCTGGCACAGGTTCTCCAGCTGTGCCCCCTTTTCCCAGACTGTACGGTAGTACCAGATGCCACCACCCAGCTAATATTTATCAGCTACTCAAAATCCCTTAAAAGGGTGTCCAATTATTACTGTGCAGTATTATTATCCAATTGGTAGTATAGCCCAGGGCTAAAGCTATAGGAGTGGCTTTGTACAATTTTACCAAAGACATACAAGTACTCTAAAGAGCTTAAATTATCTCTACAAAAACAGCCACAGTTGATAGGGTTTTAAAAATATTTAATAACAGTCAAAACACAAGACAATACTTTTTACTACACAGTGCTAGTTGAGAGTTCAGAGGTGACAGAGAAATACTTAAAATAATTCAGTAGTACAGTTCTGACATCACAGAAAAACACTTAGTCTAATCTTTCTAGTTTCTAGCTATTTCTAAGAGAAAACACAAGTGTAAGATAAACTTACATATAGAACACAGGTAGAGTGCTGATGAGTTGGATGGTCAAGACAAAAATGCTTAATGCTCTCTGATTCTCTCTGTTTTTTAAATCACATTCCTGGTTCACATTACATTATTCTTCACACTTTCCTGGGGTTCCCAGGCTAACAGGCTACATTCTTTACTAAGCTCACACCAGGTCAGGAAGCAAAGCCATTAAGGACATTTATGCATCTAAATTCTGGCCATTACTGTGGCCTTAAAACAATGGCAAGAACTCCTTCATCTAGACTGGCCGGAGCTGTGGTTACATCAAAGTGTCACAACATGCTTCACTTGGTCAGTAGAGTGCACTGTTGTTACATTATTTTCCAGTTCCACAGGTAGCACTATATGTTAAGTTGTCCAATCTCACCTTCGTTCTTGCTGGATGGGTACAGAGCTGATCCTCGGCTCCGACTCAGCCACTTACAATAGCTCGAGAGCTCTTTATTGGCTCGAGGCTACCCCTTATCCCAGAATGCCGAGTGTCAGCTACCCAGATCTCGTTTGCCACTTTAGCTGCGAGGTTGCGATCAGTACTTGCTCAGGCTTAGTATAACTTTTTTTTCTATTTAACTAAGATAATTTGTTTAAATTTTGATATATTTTTCTCTTTTATAGTAAGTTATGTTTCTTTTATTGTAAACCCCTTATCTCATCCTTGTGGTGTTTTTTTGTGCAGTGTTGGCCATCGCCCCTTAGTCACTAGGCCTTCTGTTATTTCCTGAACTCATTTAACTTAGAGAGTCCCCCCCCCCCCCCCCCGCTTAAGGACAGCTGTTTAAGTTAGAGGCTCTCCTTTAAGGTCCTTATTAATTTTTAGTTTACTGTTGTAGTTTGTCTTTTTGGTAAAATGTCTAAGGAAGTTAAAACCTCTGGTTTTAAAAAGTGTGACTCATGCTGTCAGAAGATGTCTTTGACAGATGGGCATACTAGTTATGTTTACTGCTTGGGGGCTCTGCACCTGCAGGACTCTTGTTCTATTTGTCATGCCTTTGGTCCAAGGGTCCTGTAGGAGCGGAAAAACAAGCTTATCTTCCATGGATTGTTAAAACAGGATTCTCTGGCTAAAGCATCTCAGCCAGTGAAACCTTTGAAACCTGTCACGCCGTCGACTCCATGTTCGGAACCGACCTGTGAGCTTGACAAACCAAGTGGGCACCGACAAGACTACTCCTCTGTTGGCTCCAACTGTTCAGAGCCGTCTCGGAGCCACAAATGAGCTAGGACTCCTTCATTGGAGCCGATTCCCTCGGTGCCACAGTCACCCTTACTTCAAAGCAAGACCAGTCATCGCTCATCTTCACACTCCTCTCGATCCTCGAGGTTATCGGATCAGGATATTGAGAGAGTGGTCAATAGGTTGCTGAAGTCACAGGCCCTTGCTAAAATGCTTTTGAGCCCGCCTCAACAGGCTTCGGCACCATCCGCTTCGATTTCGATTCCTCTTTCGACTATGCTTAGTTTGGAGCCGAAGTCCATGGATGTTCCGATAGTTGTTCCTTTGATTCCGATGACATCCTGTTTGCCTCTGACGTTGGCTCCGATTACCTTGGTTCTTCCACCCATCAAGGTATCTGGGTACCAAAGCTGTCTGTTAGGCTCCGAGGGGGGAAGTGGCATTGGACCCTTGTCCGACCCCACTCTCCCTCTTGGATCTTCGGCTCAGTTGAGCTCGGCTCCCACATCGGCCTCAGAGCCGTCACCCTTGGCGTAGAGTGGGATTCCTGTCTCTTCGGAGATGGAGCCCTCCTTGTGTCGAGACCATGATGCCTTAGAGGTCATGCAGAGAGTGCTGTCCGCACAGACGGCCCCACTATCGGTTCCATCGGCTCCATCCCCCCTCGGTGCCTGTGACAACCTCTGCACCTCCTCCACCAAAGCGTAGGGAAGCTATGCCCCAGGACACTCCATTGGGTGAACCCTCTTCTTCCGAAACCTCCTCAGAACATTCTGAGCAGGCTTTCTGGAAGAAAAAGTGCAAGAGGAAGCACCAAGACTCCCCTGAGTCTGTCACCTCATATACAGACCTGAATGAATCGGAGGGGTCCCCAAGGTCCCCCTCTTAAGATGTTTCCTTTTTGGATATCCTTGAGATTCTCAGGCAGAGGCGTAGCTGGACTTCCCTAGCCCCATCCGAGGATGAGTCTGTATACCTGGACGCATTTGGTTCCTGACCTTCCACCTCCTGGGTGTCTCCGCCTTTTGATCCACTCATGTCTGTGGTGTCTCGAAAGGCTTGGTCAGCACCAGATTCCATGGAACCTGTCCCGAGGAGACCCAATAAATTTATCACAGCTCCCCAGGACAAACAATTTTTGACTAAAGGTGTCCCAGCTGATGCCATGGTGGTAGCAGCAGCCACAAATTGAGAGTTAGCTGAAACCTCTTCATCTGTCCATCCACCAAGTAAAGAGTCTCGTACGATGGACAGATATGGGAAGCAAATGTTCTCATCAGCGACCTTCTCCCTTAGGTTCCTGAACTATCTTTCCCATTTTACTAGGCTTCAGAGGGATCACCTAAAAGAGCATGGAGGTACCCTACAAGATCCCACAGTTGAGGGAGCTTCAGCTAAGGTAGCTATCCAGTGATTCTTAATTCAATAGTCAACTCCTCCATGAGGCTTATTTCATACGCAGCCGATGGGGCGAGTAGAGCTGCAGGAACAGGAGTGGCTCTTCGGAGACATTCTTGGCTGCGGCTGTGTCAGTTTGCTGAACATTTCAGAGTGTCCTTCACCAATACCCCCTTTGATGGCTCCTCTCTCTTTGGGCCTCAGGTGAAAGACACGCTTACCAGGTGCCAGCAGGAAGACAAGATGCTCTCTGATGTCGGAGTCCGTTTTTCCACTCCTACCAGACCATACCCAAAGGGTCAGAAGGGTGGAAAGATGTGATTTTGAAAATCCCAGGGACCCTTGCCTGATGAATGTGGTGAATTTTCCCCCAGGGGCAGAGGGGGAAATAATAACAATGGCAAACGTTGCCCTCGTGGCAGAGGGGGTCCGCAAAATCAGGGTGACAGAGGTACGTTCTCTTCCAAACCCTATCAACATCCCTCAAGAGATGCCCGACTGCTCAACTAGGCAGTCGGGGGAAGGCTTTCATTGTACCCAACCGCCTGGCAAAATATTACAAAAGACAGATGGGTACTAGCCATTATATCTGGAGGTTACAAAATTCCCTTTCATCAGCCCCCTTTTGTTTCAAAAAAATCCATCCCATATGTTCCACCCAATCTAAGGGATCAGGCAGTCACAGAAGTTTCAAGACTGCTAGAAAAAAGAGCCATCCAGGAAGTCCCCACAGGCCAAGTAGGATCTGGAACTTACTCGGGATTCTTTTTGGTGCCCAAAAAGACAGGGGACTGGAGACCAATTCAGGATCTCAGCAGGTTAAACAAATCTGTACAAAAAGAAAAGTTCCGGATGGTAACACTGCAGTCCATTCTCCCCTTTCTGGGTAAGGACAATTGGATGTGCTCCATAGATCTTCAGGATGTGTACTATCATATAAAAATGGACAGACGGTTCAGGAGATTTCTACGCATCCGGCTAGGGGCCAATCATTACCAATTCAGAGCTCTGCCCTTTGGTCTCACCATAGCCCCCAGGGTGTTCACCAAATGCATGGCAGTAGTCACGGCTCACCTGATACGTCAGGGATTCCAGATGTTTCCTTATCTGGATGACTGGCTCCTCGCTGCTACCACCAGGCAGCAACTTATAGAGGCATGAGATTACACCGTTACATCCTGTGCTCAACTAGGCATCACAATAAACTTCGAAAAATCTGCCTTGTTGCCCTGTCAATCTATTACATACATAGGAGCAGAGCTAAACACAAGAAAAATGATTGTAAAATTGCCTCAGGAAAGAGTTTCCATTATTCGAAAACCAGTATCACTTCTCCTGAGGAGCAAAAGAATTCAAGTCAAATATGTTCTTCAAGCTCTAGGGTCCATGGCAGCAGCCATTCTACTAGTTACCTTAGCATGTTTTCACATGAGAATCGTTCAGTGGCTTCTTTTCACACAGTGGTCCTTCCAGGAATTACCCATGTCTCACATGATGCTAATTACGGAATCTTGCAAAAGGCACCTTTCCTGGTGAATGGTCTCCCCACAAGTTACTCAAGGCAGACCTTTCAATGAACCCCATCTGGTCGCCATAGTGACCATGGACGCTTCCCTGATAGGGTGGGGGGCATTATTTAGGGATGACAGTCCAAGGCACTTTGCAACTTCACAAGTACCACTTGCACATCAACATCCTGGAGATGAGAGTGGTGCTCCCAGCATTGCAAGCTCTTCAAGACTCTCTCCCTGCTGGGACTATTGCAATACAGATGGACAATATGTCAGTGGTTTGGCAAATCAACAAACAGGACGGAACCATGTCTTAACCCTTGTGCCAAGAGACCCTCAGACTGTGGCAATGGGTGATTTCCTCCCAACGTTTTCTGACAGCAACGCATATCCCTGGGACATCCAACGTAATAGTGGACAGGCTCAGCAGGGCTATCCTCATGCCTCACGAGTGGTCTCTGAAACAGGAAATTGTGGATCTTCTTGCGTCCCTCCCTCCTTCCCCCTTCCTTGAGGATTGAGAGGAGTTTCTCAATGGTTTCATTGGCTAATTTGTTTTGATATTAGTTGCTTATCAAGCAAACCATGACAATTAACTGTATATCCAAGTTTATTTATGGATTATCTTCTATAATTATGTCTAGTGTGAGCTATCTCAAACGAGATCTGGGTAGCTGACGCTGGGCATTCTGGGATAAGGGATAGCCTCAAACCAGTAAAGAGCTCTCGATCTATAGTAACTGGCCAAGTAGGAGACGAGGATCGGCTCCGAACCCATCCAGCAAGAAGGAAGGCGAGATGAAGGACAACTAACATGGAACGTTATGGTAGGTACATAACTTCTTTTTTTACCATTTAAGACAACAATCCTGTGGTTTACATTAATATGTACAAATGACAGAATTATCTATAAAATTCTATCTAGCTAGGCTGGCAGGCTTCACATTTCTTACCCCGCTGGAGAACTCAAGCTAGTTTTTCACGTTTATATCACGCTATCGAAAGATAAAAATAGCGAACACTATTTCATCTAAGCTAAAATATCTAAACCACATAATATCGAACATTCAGAATAGCGAATTTTTTCCTTGGGGAAAAAAAAATCGCTATTCTGAAACACATACACACAACGCAAGCACACCATAAAAACATCAGTCCACACACTTATAATCCTACAACTAAGCCTACACTAAACTGTACATATACTACTATCTATCCACTTACCTTAACCCTAACTCTAAGGTCCGTCACCATCGCACACTCACCTAACCCGTGCCCTAACTCACTTAACCTGCCCCTAACCCTCATTCACCTAACCCGCGCCCTAACCCTAACTCACCTAACCCACGCCCTAACCCTAATGACCACACAATCACACACTTACCTGAACCCGACGTGTAACTTTCCACCACAGTGTTGAAAATAGCGAAGCCACAGAACTGGCCAACCGAATTCTTTCCCTAGGAAAGAATTCGGTGTTCTGCAGCTTTGCTATTTTTAGCGTTCGCTCAAAACGGGTCGATATTAGAACATTCGAAGTTTTAATACTTCAATGTTCTGATATAGACCCAGTTTTTCAAGTGACCCTTGAGAAACGCTGCTTGAGAGGGTTAGGTCTATCTGAGTATACCTTACCCCATTCCCTGTCTTGAGAACCCATCTGCATTGGCATAGCTAATCCCACTGTGGTACTGCACTGACATATCATATACTTGCAACCGTAGGCTCCATCTTAGCAACGTGGCATTTTGCTGGTTGGCTCTGTTTAACCATGTTAGGGGGTTGTGATCTGCCATAACAGTGAATTTCCTTCCATACAGATAAGGCTGAAGTTTCTACAGTGCCCACACTATGGCTAGACATTCCTTTTCTACAGCTGCATAGCATTCCTCCCTGGGTTGGAGCCTACCACTGAGATAAACCACTGGGTGTTCTTCTCCCTCTGAAGAAATCTGGCAAAGTACAGCCACCACCCCATGGTTCGAAGTATTCGCCTGCACACCAAATTCTTTGCTGTAATCTGGACTGGCTAACACAGGGGGTCCTCCCAAAGCTTCTGGAATGCCTGCTCACATGCCGGGGTCCACACTATCTTATCTGGCCTGTTCTTCATTTTCAGGTCTGTGAGGGGAGCAGCTATGGTACTATAACTGGGGACAAACTTTCTGTAGTACCCTGCTGTCCCTAAAAATGCCCTCACCTGCTTTTTAGTAACAGGTGCAGGCCATGCCTGAATCAAATCCACTTTGGCAGGTTCTGGCCTTATCTTACCACTCCCCACTCTATGTCCTAGGTAGGAGACCTCTGCCATACCTACCTGACATTTGCTCGGTTTAAAGGTCAACCCTGCCCTCTGTAGTCTGCCCAGCACCTTCCTGACATGATGAAGGTGCTCTGGCCAGGAATGGCTGTAGATGGCAATATCATCTTGGTAAGCAAGGGCAAACCCTCCTGCCCCTGCCAGGATATGATCTGCCAGCCTCTGGAAAGTTGCTGGGGCATTATTCATCCCAAGGGCCATCTTTGTGAACTCATACAAGCCAAAAGGAGTCACAAAGGCTGACCGCTCTCAAGCACTGGGAGTCAAGGGCACCTGCAAGTAACCCTTGGTAAGATCAGTGGTTGTAAGATACTTAGCCCCACCCAGTTGCTCTAGGGCCTCATCTCTCCTAGGCATGGGGTAAGCATCTTACTCTGTGTGACTATTTAATTTCCTGTAGTCCACACAGAACGTGATGCTGCCATCCTTCTTTGGCACCAGCACCACTGGGGAGGCCCAGGGACTGTTGGACTCTTTGAATCACCCCTAGTTCCAACATCTCCTGTACCTCCTCCCTCAGAGTCTGTTTGACTTTCTTAGTCACTCTATAATGGGCCTGCCTAATAGGCCTTTGGGGTCCTGTATCCACCTGGTGCTGCCCCAGGTGGGTGCACCCTGGTTTCCCAGTGAACATGTCCCCAAATTCCTGCAACACTGCTCGGATTTCTCGAACCTGGGTAGGAGATAGCTGCTGGGACATTGCTACCCCTTCCACCGAGGTGTCAGCCCGAGCCTCACTGAGGAGATCAGTCCCCAGATCTCCCTCAGACTCCTCCTGCAATCCACTGCAAATGCTCAGCACTCCCGATCATGGTAAGGTTTCGTCATGTTAACATAGTACAATTTGTGCCCCTGCCATCTGCCTAGCAGTTCCACCATGTAGTTAACATCACTTACCTTTCTTACCACCTTGTAGGGTCCCTCTCAAGCTGCTTTCAGCTTGTTGTGTCTGACAGGAATTTGAACCATTACCTGCTGCCCCACAGTTTACTGTCTAGTGCGAGCACTCCTGTCATACCACACCTTTTTCTGTTGTTGGGCTTCTGCTAGGTTCTCCTGGGCCAAGCCCATGAGTTCCCTGAGCCTTGTCCTTACGTTTAGGACGTATGCCACAACAGACTGTTTGTGAGGCTCGCACTCACCTTCCTACTCATCTCAAATTAAATCTAGAGGTCCCCTCACCCTATGCCCATACAGCAACTCAGAGGGTGAAAAACATGTGGATTCCTGGGGAACCTCTCTGTAAGCAAACAGATGGGGCAAGTATTTGTCCCACTCCCTCTTAAACTGATCTGCAAATGCCCATAGCATAATCTTGATTGTAGAGTTTAACCTTTCAACAAGACCATTAATCTGGGGATGGTAGGGCGTGGTCTGCATGTGCTTCACCCCACAGGACTTCCACAGACAAGCCAGCAGGTCTGACATGAAATTGGCATCTCTGTCAGTCAGTATTTCTTTTGGGAAACCTAACCTGCTGAAGTTCTCTAACAAAGCATTTGCCACCTTCTCTGCCTCATTGGAGGACACAGCCACTGCCTCAGGGTATTGTGTAGCATAATCCACTGCCACTAGGATATACTTTTTCCCTGTGGAACTTGGGGTACTCAGAGGACCCACAATATCTGTAGCTACCCTCTGAAATGGCTCTTGAATCACAGGCAAAGGCATCAAAGGAGCTCTCACATTGTCTCCTGCCTTGCCTACCTTTTGGCACTGCTCACAGATCTTTCACTACCCTGTTACATCTCTGGAAATTCCATGCCAATAGAAGTTTACATAATATGCCTCTTTATACGTTTTATGCCCATGTGACCTGCAAAGGGAATATCATGGGCTATGGCTAGAAGCTCCAGATGGTAGGCTCTAGGCACTACCAACTGCTGTACTCTTTCACCTTCTAGCCCTCTCTCTCAGGGGGTCCACTCTCTGTATAGTAACCCTTTGTCCCAGTATACACATTCCCCCTTTCCTTGAGAATCAGGTGCCTCCCTAGCTACCTGCCTCAGGCCTTGCACTGTAGGGTCTGAGAGCTGAGCCTGTCTCAGTTCTCTCCTTGTAACCCTTCCCGTCTCCTCTTCCACAGGAAGTCTGGCATCCTCTGACAGTGATGCCTCACTGTCAGCCTGGATACTACTACTCACCTGTACCTTTGCAGTTACTCTGCCAAGGGACCATCAATACCTTTAAGCAGCTGTGGCTCACCTTCAGTCTCACTGCTACAGGGTAGCTCCCTCCCTGAAGTAACCACCTCACCAGTCCTGGCTGCAAGTATGTAGTCTGTCTGGGTCTCCCCCAGGCTACCAGACTTACCTGCTTGTCTCCAAGCCTGACTGTGTGTAACTGAACAAGCACAGGGTACTGAACTATCAAAATCATTCCCTATCAGGACATTTGCAGGTATATGCTCAAACACACCTACTTGCTGACTTCCTTTTCCACCCTTCCAGTCAAGGTGAACCCTAGCCAGAGATATTTGGAATGGGATCCCTCCTAAAGCCCTGACTGGAGTAGACTGCACAGGCAAGTAGTGCTCCTCTGTAAGCATTGAAGGCTTTACAATGGTTATATCAGAGGCTGTCTCTCTCTTGGCAATAGTCTCTTTGCCATTCACTACAATAGGTCATTTGGTATCCTTGTTGTCCCAAGACAACCTACTATTGGCATTTTGTCTTTCCCACTTACTGGCTCCCTCACCTTTTGTTTCCCACTTTGCCTCCATGGACACCTGTATGCCACATGGCCCAACTGGTTGCATTCAAAACATTTAACCCTAGCTCCTGGACGTGTACCTGGACTAGTGGCATCCCCTGCTACTGGCAGATTCTGTTGGGACAGTCTGTGCTGCCCACCATGGGTTCCTTTAGACCCATGAGCAGTACTGGGGGTCCCTTTCCTGAGCAGGGCTGCCCTGCCTGCCAGGTATAGGTCTCCCTTCTTCCCCAACCCATCTGAAGTAACACATTGTTTATCAGCTAACCAGATCCTCATGTCCTCAGGCAAAGTGCTAAGGGCTTGTTCCCTCACCAAAAGGTCTGCCAGCCCTTCAGAAGTGGTGACCTGACATCCACTCACCCACCTATCGAAGTAAGTGCTCAGTTCAGCAGCATATTCACACACACTTTCATCTGCCTTGCGTCAATGTTCACGAAACCTTTTCCTGTACGTTTCGGGTGTTAGCATAAACAATTCTAACAAGTGATTTTTAACAGCAGTATAATCAAAACATGCAAAGTCAGACATTTTTGACAAAACAGTTACAGCTTTACCATGGTGTAAGGGGGTCAGGAACTGTACCCACAGCCTTTGGTCAACACCATACTGTTTGCATACCCTCTCAAACTTATGAATGAAACTATCAAAATTATCCCTCTCTTTAAATTGTGTGAAGAAATTTACTGACCTTTTGTGCTTCTGGGGTTCAGTTACTCCCTTCCCTATTACCTCCATGACTTTGGCGAAGAGTCAGCATTTCCCTCTCATGCCTCTTCTGCCACTCCTTTTCCTCGGCTTCTATGTCCAAATGCCTGGCCTCCAACTCAAGTCTCTGTAGCTCCAGATGGACTTTTAAGCCCTGTGCAGAAAGGTTGAGCTGTCCATTCTCCAAGGGTATTATATCTCCACTGCCAGTCTGATTGTCCTCCTGGTTGCTGTTTTCTAATGCAACTGTAACCAAGGCTGAAATCAGGTCTGCCTTAGTCAGGTGTCCATGCACCAGTCCCCTAGCCTGGCACATCTCCGCCAGCTGGCTCCTTGTCAGCTTTCCGTACTTCTCTGCTGACATGCTGCCTGCTCACCCTGACTAACTAAGCTAACAAAAAATAAAACAATTGTGATCTGAACACTGAGTATTCAGTGTGTGGCTGATTAAGAGTACAAAATACCTTCAAACCTCACTGTTCACAAGCTACAGGAATTCACTCTACTCACACCACTACAAGCCACTTAGTATTTGCCAACCAATTAATATGTGGTGTGGATATCCCACCACTGCCAGACAATATGTGACACCTGTGCCCTGGCCCAGCAATCAAGGAGCCTCAGTCCCTCACCACTAACACCAGTGAGGGGCGTCTCATGTAGTAGGAAAGGATAACAAATACACACAGTAAAGTGCAATTTCCCTTAAGAGCACACAGAGATCACAGTCAGTCTGGGGCTGGTCGCTCCCTTACTCTCCATGTTCCCAATAAGACTCCCCACTGGCACAGCTATAGGGTCCAGATCTCAGCCTAGTGGGCAAGCTAAGACCTCCAGCACCCTCTCTGTCCAACCAGTGCTTTGTGTCCCTGCCCAGGTAGCTCACACACACACACACACACACACACACACACACACACACACACACACACACACACACACACTTTGAGAAGAGTTTATATAACCACACAGACACTCCTGGGGAAGGCTGGCACAGGTTCTCCAGCTGTGCTCCCTTTTCCCAGACTATATGGTAGTACCAGCTGTCACCACCCAGCTAATATTTATCAGCTGCTCAAAGGCCCTTAAAAGGGCATCCAATTATTACTGTGGAATATTATTATCCAATTGGTAGTATAGCCCAGGACTAAAGCTATAGGAGTGGCTTTGTACAATTTTACCAAAGGCATACAAATACTCTAAAGAGCTTAAATTATCTCTACAAAAACAGCCACAGTTGAAAGGGTTTTAAAAATATTTAATAACAAATAGTCAAAACACAAGACAATACTTTACTATGCAGTGCTAATCAAGAGTTCAGAGATGACAGAGTAATACTTAAAATAATTCAGTAGTACAGTTCTGACATCACAGAAAAACACTTAGTCTAATCTTCCTAGTTTCTAGCTATTTCTAATAGAAAACACAAGTCTAAGATACACTTACATATAGAACACAAGCAGAGTGCTGATGAGTTGGATGGTCAATAAAAAATGCTTAATGCCAGGGAACCTTGTTGGCTAGGCTTACGTAGGCCCTGGGGGCCGATAGCCTAGTACCTACCTATGAACCTATAATTCTCTCTGATTCTCTGTTTTTAAAATCACATTCCTGCTTCACATTACATCATTCTTCACACTTTCCTGAGGTTCCCAGGCTAACAGGCTACATTTTTTAGTAAGCTCACACCAGGTCAGGAAGCAAAGTCATTAAGGACATGTATGCATGGGAATTCTGGCCATTACTCTGGCCTCAAAACAATAGCAAGAATTTCTTCATCTAGACTGGCCGGAGCCATGTTTACATCAAAGGGTCACAACGTGCATCACTTGGTCAGTAGAGTGCACTGTTGTTACATTATTTTCCAGTTCCACAGGTAAAACTATTTTCACCGTTTAAGACAAGCCTGTGGTTTACATTAATATGTACAAATGACAGAATTATCTATAAAAGTCTATCTAGCTAGGCTGACAGCCTTCACAATAGGTTCAAACAGAAATGAGAAGAAACAGTTGTATAAAAATCAGCCTGCCAAGGGTGTGAATGTAACACAAATGTTGGAAATACACATTCAAAAAAAACTGTCATGTATAATAGCTGGCAGCAATAGCTTTCCATCATAATGTCTATGCTTTCCATCATAATGTCTATGCTTTCCATATTATCCTGGAATGTAAATGGCTTTACAGGTATAGACAAAAAAGGAAAGGGTACTGAATTATATTAAGAAATACAAAGTATAAATAGCAGTGCATCAGGAGATACCTTTGGAAAGAATTCAGCTTTTGCATTTAACAAAGAAACAATTTCAGAATGAATATTCAACAGAATATCAGGGACAAAGGAAAAGGGGAATAATTATACTAGTTGCAAGAGGGCTCCAGTAGTGATAGAAGAGGGAAAATGGCAGTAATGATAGATTTGTGGTAGTAAGGGGCTATGGGCAAAGGAGGAGGACTAAGCTTGCATGTATTCATATTCCACCAAAAACTGCTATTATGGAGCATAAGAAATTTTTGGGAGAAACAATCAGCTTTCAGTAGGAAATATTACATAAAGGTAGGGACTGGAATTTGATTTGTAACAGTGAAGATGTGTCTGGAGATGCAGAAGGAAAAATATATCAAAGAGGGTAGATTTCTGAAGAAATTTATGAAAGTATTTCATAGGGGAGATGTGAGTTTAGCAGTAGCTACTTGGACAGAAGTTGCATCTTATTCCCAAAAGTACGATAACCGGGCTAGACTAGATAGAAATTATACTTCACATGAACATGTGCATTTAATTTAAAGTTTCAACACTCATGTACAATAACTATTTCAGGTTATGCACATATAAAAATTAAGATGACAATGCAGGGTAATGAAGTAAAAACGAGACACTGGCATTTTCATACCTACTTGTTAAAAAGAGAGTCATTTAAGGAATGGCTAGTGGATATTATTTGAAAGTTAGTAGGGAAGATACAAATATCTTGATAAGTTATACCAAGTGAATGGGATAAAATGAATATGGAGTTTAAAAACTGGGTAGAAATAAAAGCAAAAGAGATATGATTAGGAAGTAATAGGAATTCCTTAGAGGGGCTGACAAAGGGTAACATATTGTAGAATAAAGAGAATCTCACAGAACAAAAAGAGGCACAAATGCAGAGTGCTAAAGAAAAAAGGGAGTATCTAGATAATATACATGAGTTCAGAAAGATTGCTGTTAAGCAACTGTTTTGATAATAACTGCAGAGCACAAAACATTTAGCACAGTGACTTAGGCAACAGAAGTAAAAAAAGGTTGTCTCCAAACTTAATGAGCCTGTAACAAGAAAAATAACCAGAGATCCTGTAGGGGTATTAGATGTATTCTGGAAATTTTATGAAAATTTGTATAAAGCAGATAAATATGGAAATCAGTGTAAGCATTTATGGAAGACTTAATTATGCCCTGGTTAGAAGTTGATGAGGCTCAACAACTAATAGTTAAGAGTGAAACAGATGAGATAAAACAGTGATGTATAACTAATCTTCAGGAAAGTCTCCAAGAACAGATGGTATTCCCGTGGAAGTGTGTAATTTGCGAGGGAAGAAAGTGGTAGAGATCTGGAAGATTTTGTTTAACAGTATATTAAAAGGAGGGGAAGCACCAACATTTTGGAAGAAAGCTGTGGTGGATGTATTGCCTAAATACAGTAAGGACCCATGAGACCCAGCTATGTATAGACCCATTTCAATTTTAACTTTTAAACTATGATTATAAAGTGTTTGTGTCTATAAAAGAATGGCAAAGATGTTGCCAAACTTGATAGATATGGATCAGAGTGGTTTTGTAGAGGGGAGACAAACATTTGACAAGATTAACAGAATAGTGATGACCCATAGGGAAGTAGAATTTAAGAAAGTACCACTTTTGTTTTTGGATCTTGATGTAGAGAAAGTATTTGATAGAATAAGTTTGGATTTTATGAGTAGACAGTGGAAGCATTTGCATTCCAAGATACAATAATAAGTTTAATTAGGAGGATATATGAAGGATTAGAGGCAATAATTTAAGTGGGAGGGTTCTTCTCTGGTATGTTTAAATAGAGGAACGAGGAAGGGGCGTCCTCTTTACCCTTTGTTATTTGCTTTATATTTAGAGCCATTAACAAAGGAAATAAGGGACTCAGAAATGCAAGGATGTAATTGGTATGGTAATAGAGGAAAAGTTGACTTTATTTGTGAATAGTATTATTTTGTACCTGATAAATGCAGAAAATGTCCAGTGTTGTGGAGCATTTTGAGATAGTTTCAAGTCTTTTCAGGATGTAACACTAGTCAAGATAAAACAAAGGCTATAGCTGTAAATTATGTACTGACACACACATTTGTTCAGCAATACCCGTGTTTATGGGGACATGATAAGTTGGAGTATTTAGGAGTATAGATTAGAGGTTTCTGTTGAAAAGGCAGGAATTGAATAATTTATGTAATGTTGCTTAGGTTTTATAATATATAGCCATATATGTGAAGTAAAATGTTAAGTTAATTGTAGTGTGATTACTTTTATATGAATATAAATTTGCCCACGTCACAAGTGAAAATTCAGTAAAGGTGTTTGGAAAAAAGAGGTTTTGTTGTGGCAGCTAAGGATTTGTGGGAAGAGACTAAATAAAAGATAATGCAAAATCTGTGAAACTGGAAGCTCTTGTTTGCAGATTTGGATAGTAAGATACAAGCAGTGAAAATGTTTTTAGTTTCCTTAGTTTTATATACATGTCAGGCATATTTTTATCAACCAGAGGAGACATTGTGGGTAGTAATTAATAAAGAGTTGAAGGAATTTATTTGAGAGGGAAAGAGGGCAAGAGTTAAGTGGAATATGATGATCCTTCCAGTCGAACAAGGTGGTTTGGGATTACTTGATTTGAAGGGATATTCTAGACCTACACAGTAATGGCTCATATACATTACACAAGCAAATGGTTATTATTCAGAATGGAAAGGGATGATAATGAAGTGGGGGAGGGGTTAAGAAATTAAGAGAGAGAATGTGATTTTGGATACAGATCCTTAAGGAGAATAACAACCATGCATATTATATTAATAAAGTATATTTTTTTAAGTAGTAGAAAGGACTATATGAGCTAAGCCAACACAAGCATGGAGAAAGGAGATTTTGCCAATAGGGATGACTACAAGAAGGGATACAGAAAGTAAGCAAAAAGGATCTTGAATATACTGGAGAAAACTGGCAAAGGAACCAAAATAGGGGGGAGCTAATAACTAGAGAGGGAAAGGTAATAGTTCATAGACTAGTAGTAGGCTAACTGTCATTGTAGGCCATTTTAAGCCTAGCCAATTACCCCGTGGAAAAGTCCAACTCTGCACCTTGTGTTTGTAAGGTAGACACCTTAACCATTATACCAACCTCCAGCGTAAATAGAGTAGGATAGGACCAAAAAGTTATTTGGATTGCAGGCTACAGACTGCCTTCTCTACCAGGGATTAATATCAATGTAAAGGCAAAGAGAAATGGGTTAGGGGAATCTTAAGTGAAATACCTACACTGGTGCAGTTTTCAGTTGAGCATAGAACAGATGCAGCTGTTAAAAAAGGAGAATTAGTAGGGCATATAATATATTGCATGATAGGAATGAATCAGAGTAGGCTAGAAAAGACCACTAGAAAATGGAAATCAAAGTCTAAAACAAATGTATTTAAAGTATTAAAAGAGTTAAAAGAAATAGAAAGAGGTATGTTTAGATAATGGAAGGAACAAATTACATAGAAATAAGTGGAAATTGTGGAAACAATATATTGCGGAATAATGTTCAGAAGAAGGAGTGAGGTTTAATGGAAAGCAGAAATGTAGCAATTTGTGTAATTTTGGATTGATAGTTATAATGAAAAGGTATATGATGTATAATTTATGTAAATGGAAAAAATGTTAATATGTGTTTTCTTTTATGTTAATGTATCTTTGTGTCTTAAGTCGTAATTTAATAAAGATGTTTAAAAAAATTATAGCTTACTCAGAACTGATTTAAACACCTAGGTACAGCACAGAAACCACTTGAAAAGCACTGCAGTGCAAGGCATTAGGGAACTTCCCCTGCTCTTCGTCATACAGGGACGCATTTGGATGTTACACTTCTGTCTTCTGGTCTGGACGTGTAGTCTGCTCGGAGAAGCAGGAAGCCGAAAAAGGAATATGGAGTATGAAGAAGGTGTTGCGAGTGTGTTGGGAGCAATTGTAGCTGTTGGTCGAACACCAGAGAGGTCAAAGTTAGCAAAAGATGATTCTGGTGCTAAGGAGTGAGGAGAATGGATATAAAATGAATAAGAAGGCAGGTGAGCCTGTTCAAAGGCAAGAAGAGAAAGCTGAAGTATGTAATCCAGATTCAGGGAATTATTTCAACAAAACCTTTTTGCAACAGAACCTACAACACAAGAGTGTGTTGTTGCAGCCCTCCAGTTAGGGTTGTGGGATGTTTACCTAAAGGAATTGAACAAAGTGAACCAGAGAGCGAAAAGTCAGTATTGTGTGGTGAAATAATGGACAGAATACAATAAGAGGTAATACAAGAAATAAGGACAGAAATGGATTGCAGGCTACAGACTGCCTTCTCTACCAGGGATTAATATCAATGTAAAGGCAAAGAGAAATGGGTTAGGGGAATCTTAAGTAAAATACCTACACTGGTGCAGTTTTCAGTTGAGCATAGAACAGATGCAGCTGTTAAAAAAGGAGAATTAGTAGGGCATATAATATATTGCATGATAGGAATGAATCAGAGTAGGCTAGAAAAGACCACTAGAAAATGGAAATCAAAGTCTAAAACAAATGTATTTAAAGTATTAAAAGAGTTAAAAGAAATAGAAAGAGGTATGTTTAGATAATGGAAGGAACAAATTACATAGAAATAAGTGGAAATTGTGGAAACAATATATTGCGGAATAATGTTCAGAAGAAGGAGTGAGGTTTAATGGAAAGCAGAAATGTAGCAATTTGTGTAATTTTGGATTGATAGTTATAATGAAAAGGTATATGATGTATAATTTATGTAAATGGAAAAAATGTTAATATGTGTTTTCTTTTATGTTAATGTATCTTTGTGTCTTAAGTCGTAATTTAATAAAGATGTTTAAAAAAATTATAGCTTACTCAGAACTGATTTAAACACCTAGGTACAGCACAGAAACCACTTGAAAAGCACTGCAGTGTGTACAACACTGTGACTGTAAATATGCCTTAAATTAGAAGCTTTGGCTTCAGATTCTGAACAAGCACAAACAGGACCACAAAACTGATTTAAATCATAAGATAAATGCAGGATTTTAAATGCAGTTTAAATGTACTTCCTAGGATGCAAATTGTCATACAAATGCTTTGTTTCCAAGCTTCCAAGAGTCCCAAGACGAAGATGTCTGACTGCTTCTGTAATGTAAAATTCCAGGAGGCTGGGTTTAATTGCCACATGCTCTAGTTAAAGCTCACACGGCTAGCCAAGGCAGGCTTTATTAAAGTGTAAAAAGTGACTAAAATACAGAAGATGTGCAATGCTGATAATCCACTTTAGAGCTCAGAAAAAATAATTACTGTAAAACCCAAACTAATTTATAGCTATAGCTTCCAATTCTGAAGAGATATAGTAAAATACAATAAAACGAGAGCCCACTCAAAACTGATTTAAACACCTAGACACAGCACAGAAATTAATTGAAAAGAACTGTAGACTGTAAAGCATCACAACTATAAAAATGCCTTCAACTATTAGCTTTAACTTCAGATTCAGAACAAACCCAAACATGAGCAGCCCAAAACTGATTTAAATGATAAGTGCAGGATTTTAAATGTAGTTCAAATGTACTTCCCTGGAAGCAAAATGTAGTCCAAATGCTTTGTTTCCAGGATTCCAAGAGTCAGAAGACTCTTATGAGTACATTTCTTATCCCTGCTGAAACCTTCTTTCCCCAGTAAAAAAACTTCATGAATCTAACTGCCAAAATCCACAGAAACAAGTCATTGATTTGAAGGATCTGGTGTGGCAGTCACTATGGCAAAACTCACCGCTGTGGGTGGGCACAGCTGCGCGCTGGACAAGTGTCAGCATCACCTGACAGTTGTGCTCAGGTGAGCAAAGAGCAAAACATATACAACTGTAAGTGAAGGATGGGTCATTTGGGTCTATAAGACTTCATGTATATCTGTCATCCTGTTACAGATTATTCCCATTTCAATGTGTAGCTGTTATTCTGGTGTTTTGTACACTTTTTAACTCAGCCCCGTACTAGGGTGGCCATCTTGCTTCCACAGAGTCTTGCTATTCAGCTTTGCACAGACGTCAGCCATTTTGCTGGCTGTCTTAGGACTACTGCAGAGACCTATCATATGTGTCAGGGCACTGAAAGTTTGCATTCAACAGACCAGTTACATGTCTGATTATATTTTGATTCTAGGCAAGGGCAGTATTAAATTGCTCCTCTGCCAGAGTTTCTGGATTGCAGGGTAGAGTTATGAGCCAGGGCTCTCAAGCAGGTAACCGGCATCACCTGCAACACACAATGCAACATTTTTTGGGGGGTATTGGTTGCATACATAATTTGTGACAGTGTGAGCATGTATTTTGCTTACTGTGCCAGGACTTACCAAACATATGGCTCTTTGGGGAAATTTCTTTACTGAAGCCGAACATACAGGTCAAATGTATGCCATGTATGAGAATCATAGTAACTGCCAGAGTATCACACAAACATATTGATGATAAATAATCCCCTGTGCATTACAGACTATCTGACATTTCAGGGAATGGTAATCTTTACTGCTTATATATATATTTATTTTATTTATTTGTCCTTTGTTGACTGAGTTAGTCTCATTAGGCTAGTAGCTTCTTTTCTGGGAAGACCTACTGAATTCTTCCACTGGAAATTTGACCAAGGCATTAGGGAACTTCCCCTGCTCTTCGTCATACAGGGACGCATTTGGATGTTACACTTCTGTCTTCTGGTCTGGACGTGTAGTCTGCTCGGAGAAGCAGGAAGCCGAAAAAGGAATATGGAGTATGAAGAAGGTGTTGCGAGTGTGTTGGGAGCAATTGTAGCTGTTGGTCGAACACCAGAGAGGTCAAAGTTAGCAAAAGATGATTCTGGTGCTAAGGAGTGAGGAGAATGGATATAAAATGAATAAGAAGGCAGGTGAGCCTGTTCAAAGGCAAGAAGAGAAAGCTGAAGTATGTAATCCAGATTCAGGGAATTATTTCAACAAAACCTTTTTGCAACAGAACCTACAACACAAGAGTGTGTTGTTGCAGCCCTCCAGTTAGGGTTGTGGGATGTTTACCTAAAGGAATTGAACAAAGTGAACCAGAGAGCGAAAAGTCAGTATTGTGTGGTGAAATAATGGACAGAATACAATAAGAGGTAATACAAGAAATAAGGACAGAAATGAAGAAGTCATATGTGCAAACTGTAAGAGAAGGTGAAAGAAAAGATGAAAAGGACATGGAAGTGAAGAAATCATATGCGCAAACTGTAAGAAAAGGGTGAAAGAAAAGATGGAAAGAACATGGAAGTGAGAAGAAAACATCATGCAAGAATAAGTAGTAAGACAGAAAAAGAACTTGGCATGTATGAAATATGGGACAGTGTCATATCATCACTGGGTATCGAAATCAGAGGTAAGAGCATTTATTTGTATTAATAAAGATTCTTTTTGTGACATTTTTTTTTTTTGAAGAAGCACAGTATATGAAGAAATGTTTAGAGCAATATGAAAAAAAGGAATGATAATCCTTGGAAATTGTATGTCATACATGCATTCGTTAGAGAAACAAAAAAGGGAATGCACATACAATTTCAAACAGAGTTTGAAAGAGACACTTTAAGAGACTAAAGACAGTATGTAGAGAAGTAAAGGACATTTTAAAGATTTATGACAACAGAGGTTTATCGAATTGGGGACGGGAATGTGGAGTTATATTGCAAATGCAAAATGAAAAAAATAATACATGTGCCTAGTATAATTAATGAGAAGGGGGGCAGGGGTTTTGTGAGATACTGGGTGTCACAAAAGGAAATACTGCCAGCGCAGCTATCTGGAATTTTGTAAATAATTATATATCATTTGGGAATATTAGTATGATTTATATAGAATACTGCCAGCACAGCTATCTGGAATTTTGTAAATAGTTATATGTCTTTTGTGAATATCAGCAAGATGCAGTTGTTTGTGTTACCACTATATTAGAACTGTATTAGAACTGTATGCTGTCTGTATGTCAAGCTGCTGGTGCAGAAGTGTGTGTTTAAAGGACTGAGCTTAAAGATGTGTCCACAGTGTACCCTGCTGGATTAGAACAGAAATGTATATGGACTATTATACCTATATAAATGTATATATTTTTAACAGTGGAAACTGGAACATAAGTTAACTTTCAAAATAGTTGAAATTAAATTATTTTATAACCACTTAATAAAAGAGATGGTTTCAAGGCAGCAAGGAGACAGGATGTCTAAAACTAGGGAGCCTTCTGCAGTGTTTTCTAAGTGTTTTATGTCTTCCAGCAGTTGCAAAGATCTAAAGGCTATGTATTTTCACAGTGAGCTGCTAAATGCTAGCAATGTTTGATGTTCATCGTGTTTCACTGTTGCAGTCCTTACAAAATGGGTTATCCGGCTCCCGGTAACCCACAGTCAGCCAGAATACCAATGTCCTTGGTATATGACACCGGCTGCCTTCAGTTTAAGCCTGACATCAGGATGTCAGGTACAAAGGAAGGCATCCGACACCATTTCCTCAGTCTATCTTGCCGCGGAGCCCAAAGCAGAAGCATTTTGCATGAGTGCCGGTCGGCCGATTTCCTTCTTTTTGTATTCTGACTGCTTAGTTGAAGACATCCTCAGATAAGTACCCTGTTGGGGACCCTCTTTTCTTGCTTTAATGAATGTCAGAGAAAGTTAATAACTGTCTTGCCTGTGGAAAACAGATTCTGCACTGTGATTTTCACTCCAACACTGACCTATCAAGTACATCTGCAGGCACAATTCCTGCCAGGAAAGAAAAATACTCTGGCAGACGATCTAAGCAGAAATCTCATGGATCCTCACGAATGGAAACTAAATCCACAGGTCTTCAGCATGATAACAAGGAAATGGAGACGCCCAGACATATATCTTTTTGCCTCCCCTCACAACTGCCAACTACAGAGATTCTGCACAAGAACTTATCACTCACAAGCATGGAAAGTGGGGGCTCTATCCTTCAGCTGGAAATCACTGACAGTTTATGCCTTTCCTCCACTGCCTCTTCTTCCCAAGGTGCTCCTAAAAGTCAGACAAGAAAAGCCAAAAATGATTCTGATTGCCCACTTGTTTGGGCCTTTAGCACGACATCCCTAATTGTGTTCTCTGTGCTTCTTTCAACCCGTGCACCATTCATCGTAGAGCTAGGATCTTGTTCAAGCATTTCAGAGTTTGGTCTAAGTTCGTCGGTATGGCGCCTTCTGGTCTCCCGACTTCAGATGTTCCTAAGAAGCGCAAGGATAAGGGCCATGACAGGCTTAGTGTCAAATTAACCTTCGACGTCCCTGTTAAGTTGGTTGTCGGCCCAGCGGTAGTCAGTGAGGTACTTTCATTGCCCCTGCAGTCCGCGGATTTTCAGCAATAGGCGTCTGCAGAGACCTTTTCTGAGTCCTCCATACCGCAGGCTTCCACTTCATCTTCGAACCCTCCGCCAGTCGCCGCCTCTGATGGATCTGGAGTCGCTAAGCAGGCGCCGGCTTCTGAGGCCTCTTTTCTCCTACCGGAGACCAGATCCAGACCGACAACCTCAGTTCAGACTTCTGAGGTGGCTAGGCCTCCTGAGTCCCTCTTGCTTTCTAGCAGGCCTTCCAGCCAAAAATCTACTCCAAAGCAGGTGCCGGGCTCCCCACAAATGCCTCAGTCTCAGATGACTAAGATGGCTAGTGATCTCTTGACCCTTATCAGGGGCTCTTAGCCACTTCCTTCTAAGAGGGCTAAGGAATTGTCCCCAGAAGTTTTGTCTGCCTCAGACTCTGAGGTTTCCAGCACCTGTGCTGATGAAGAGGGAAACTCTCAGCTTTTTTCTGGTTTTGAGGATTCTGATGCAGAAGACGCCATCACTTCTGCCTCCCCTCCAGAAGATTTTTCTTTTGGAGATACACTGAATACTCTTAGGGAGCATTTCAAATGGGAAAGTCAGGACTACCCTCAGTCTAAGAAATGGATTAGGGAATTCTTGGATTTGCCACAGCATAAGTCTTTGGCTATCCCTCCGGTTTTGGAAGTTGATGATGTTTTCATGGAGAATTCTTTGACTCCTCTAATTCTGTTCCTCCTGCTCCCAGAAAGCCTGACAGGTATTATAGAGTTCCTGATTCTCATCAGTTCCCTTTCAAGAATCCTACTGCTGATCCAGAGATTATTTCTCAGGGTCCAAAAGGTGTTAAAGCCACGATTGCTAAAAACCCTGTTCCTTCTGAAAGAGAATCTAGGGCCTTGGATAGATGGGGTAAAAAGGTTTATACTTCTTCCACCCTGGCTATTCGGTCTGTTAATTGTCTCTTTCATATGCTTAAGTATCAGCAGCATACTTTGGAGGCCATTAAGGCTAAAATTGCTGGTTTTCCTTCCCTGATGGAGATTAAGGACATGCAAGATTTATTGAATTCTGCCACTCTTGTCACTAAACATTCTCTACATTGTGGTTTTGACACTTTGGAGGCTTCTTGCAGGGCAGCGGACACTGGTTCTGTTATTAGAAGACATGCTTGGCTCAGGGAACAGCCCCTTTCTGAACCTGTCAAATCTAAATTACTGAATGTGCCCTTGCACAAGAACAATCTTTTTGGTAGCAAAGTGGAAGAAGTGTTGAAAAAGTTGGTGGATAAGGCTAAATCTGTGTAAACTGTTAAGGATTTTCTGCAAGTTCAGCCTGCTTATTTTAGTAGACATTACCCTTCTAAGAATTGGACTTTTTCTGACCCTAGTAAACAGGGTTGTGCACTAGGCCTAGAAGTTACAGGTCTTCTAGGGGACAGACTTCCACCCCTCAAAAGGCTAAGCACTGGCAGGCTTCCTCTTCAAAATCAGGGAGTTCTAAGCAAACTTCCCAAAGCAAGCATTCCCAATGACTCAAGCCTTTCCCTGCTTGCCTCTGCGGGCCCAGGGTTTCCTTTGGGGGCAAGGTAAGCCATTTTTGCAGATGTCTGGCACACTATCACGAATGACAAATGGGTGCTCAAAATAGTATCCCAAGGCTACAAGTTCTCCTTTCATACCTTCCCGGTCCTCCAAGGATACCCAGATATCCCTCCACTTCAAAGGGCAGAAGCAGAAAAACAGATTTCTTCTTTGCTAAACCTGGGAGCAATAGAGCCAGTTACTGCACTACAGATAGGCCAGGGTTTCTACTCAAGACTTTTCTTGGTTCCCAATAAAGGGGGCACCTGGCACCCTATTGTGGATTTGTCCATTCTAAACACTTTTCTGGTGATTCCCAAGTTCAAAATGCTCAGTCTTCAACAGTTGCTGCCAATGCTGGCCAAGGATTCCTGGCTGGTGACTTTGGATCTCAAAGAAGCTTGCCTGCACATCCCAATAAGGGAAAGCTGCAGGCAGTTCCTTCACTTCAGGGCGGGGAACAGGCACTTCCAATTCTCTGCACTGCCCTTTAGCTTATCTACTGCTCCCAGAGTTTTTACAAAATGCCTGGCTCCAGTCATTGCCTTTTGCAGGCAAAGAAACATTCAAATTTACCCTTACTTGGACTATTGTCTTATTCAGGCAAACTCTCCAGAGCAGCTTCTAAAGGATTTGGACTTTGTAAAGAACCTTCTCACCTCTTTGAGCTACACGATCAACGTCAAAATTGGTACCCACCAGGGAGATTGTATTCCTGGGAGCGAGTCTGAACACAGCTGCCCAGATGGAATCCCTCCCTCAAGAGAAACAAATGATCTTTCGAATTACTTCAAGAATTTGGCAAGCATGACCCAGCTGTCTGCAAGGCAATTCCTGCAAGCCCTGGGGTTCATGGCTTCATGTATTCTGATTATTCCATACGCCAGACTGCATATGAGGAAAATACAATGATACTTCAAAAACCTTTGGTGTCGACACACTCAGGATTTAGACTTGATTCTTTCTCTGATTCCCTGCCTGCAGACAAAGTTCCTTTGGTGGATGATGGCCTGTGCACAGAACAAAGGCCTGCCTTGCTGTCCACCTCCTGCCAGCCAGACTCTCACCACAGATGCCTCGGACTACACTTGGGGAGCACATATAGAGGGCAGATGCATTCAGGGGACTTGGAGCTATCAACAAATTCATTTGCACATAAATCTGAAGGAATTGATGGCAGTCTCTCCTGGTACTCTCCTAGTCAGGACAGACAGCACCACAATTATGTGGTACATCAACAAGCAGGGAGGGACTCACTCTTACCCACTGTGCAGACAAAGCATGATATTATGGTCCATGGCAGCTTCTGTGGGCATTCATCTGATAGCTCAGTTTCTTCCAGGAAGGCTCAACACCTTGGCAGACTGGTTGAGCAGGCCGGTCCTGGATCCTCACAAGTGGCAACTAAACAAGACCATCTTCTATTGCATCATTCAGTGTTGGGGCACTCCCCAGGTGGATCTCTTCTCATCTCCGACCAACCGCCATCTTCCAACCTTTTGCACCAGGGATCATCACGTCAAAGCTTGGAAAGTGGATGCTCTGTCCTTACCTTGGACACAGCTATCGATCTATGCATTCCCTCCTCTGCCTCTTCTTCCCAGAGTGCTGTTAAAGATAAGGAATGAAAAACCAAGGGCCATCATCATAGCTCCAGACTGGCCCAAGCAACATTGGTATCCACTTCTTCGCAGTCTCAGCCTTGGCATCTTCCCCTGATACCTGATCTCTTGGTTCAGGAGGAAGGAAAAATTCTGCATCCTCACCTTCAGACTCTGCATTTGGCAGCCTGGCTCATAATTTTAACCTTTCCCAACAGGTAGTTGAGGTCCTTTGTGAGGCCAGGAGGCCTAGCTCTAGGAAATCCTATGCAGATAAGTGGAAAAGATTCTCCATTTGGATGCAGACTAGAGGGGAAGATCCTTCTCAACCTACTCTTCCTGTTATTCTTGACTATCTGGCAGGCTTGCTTAATGGTGGACTTTCCTTTTCTTCTATCAAGATTCATGCTTCAGCTATTTCTGCTCATTGTTCCTTTGAGCAACCCATTTTCTCTCATCCCTTGATGAAACAGTTCCTCAGGGGAGCTAGCAATTTAAAGCCTCCCAGAAGGGCACCTACTCCTGCTTGGGATCTTAATTTTGTACTTGAGAAACTTACTCTGCCTCCCTTTGAACCAGCTGCCTCAGCAGATTTGAAGTTTCTCTCCTGGAAAACTGCCTTTCTCTTGGCCATTACTTCAGCTAGAAGAGTGTCTGAGCTGCAGGCCTTAATGGCAGTAGAGTCTTTTATCACATTCTATGTGGATCGGGTTTCTCTTCAAACTAATCCCTCTTTTACACCAGAGGTGGTTTCTAGCCTGACTCTTAACCAGTCTATCCACCTGCCTACCTTCTTTCATAATCCTCAGAATAAGAGGAGAAAGGTTACTGCATTCCCTGGATGTGCATAGACAACTTAAATTGTACCTGTACCAGACTAAACCTTTTCGAAAGTCAGATCTGTTGTTGGTCACTTTTGCTCCTGGAGCTCAAAGCAAAGCTATTTCTAAACAGACTGTTTCTAAATGGATTGTTCATTCTATTCACGTTTGTTACTTACAGCATGGCAAGGTTCCTCCACAGAGTATTAGGACCCATTCTACTAGAGCAACCTCTACCTCAGCAGCTTTTTTAAGAGGTGTACCTACTAAGGACATCCCGGAAGCAGCTACCTGGACTTCTGTCCACATTTTCACTAAACATTACAATTTACCCTTGTTTTCTAAGTCCAGGGCTGGTTTTGCCACTGCAGTGTTGCAGGGCATCCTTACCAACCCTTAATCAGTGGGTGTTTGTGTGTGTGCCTTCCGTGGAAGGTTGGACAACACCGTAAACTCCACTGCCAGTCATTAGCAGACTGGTGATCCGCTGTGGCGACCCCTAACTGGAAAAGCCGAAAGAAGAAGAAGATTGTGGCTGATATCTGTGAGACATAGTTAAGCTGTTAGAATACTTGCATATCTGTTTGGTGACACTGTGGGCCACTCCTAATAACCTTGTCTCCTGGTCAAACTACCATTTGGATTAATAGTAACATTACACAGTAAGATTGGTTACTGTTTGCTAAGGGCCTTAAAGTAGCTGATAAGTAGCGGCTGGTGGCAGTGGAAACTACCTTATAGTGTGGGCAGAAAGGGGTATAGATAGTAAACCTGTGCCAGTCTTTCCCAGGTGTGTGTGTGTGTGTGTGTGTGTGTGTGTGTGTGTGTACGTAAGTAAATCCTCAGAGTCTGTATGTCAGCTGCTTGGGCAGGGACATGAAGCACTTTTTGGACAGAGAGCATGCTGGAGGTGTTGGTTTGGCCACTCAGCTGAGATCTCAACCCTATAGCTGTGTTAGTGGGGAGTCTTATTGGGGATCTGGAGAAAGGGGGAGAAACCAGCCCCAGATTCACTGTGGTCTCTTTGTGCTCTTAAGGGAAATTGCACTTTACTGTGTGTATACTTGTAATCCTGCAAGTGTGTACATCCCCTGCTTTTCCCAGTGGTAAGGATTGAGGCTCCTTGATTACTGGGCCAGTGCTGGGGTATCACACTGGGAACAACCAAAGACGTGTATTTTTGTGGCAAAATGACCATTTAATCAATAGTTGTGATAAAAGAAAATGCTTTATTTGTGGTAAAGTTGGTCATGAAGCAAAGAAAATGTGGACTAAAATGTATTAAATGTGAAGAGATAGGGCATTCATGGAAGGATTGTGATGTAAAAGAAAAAATACACAGGAAAGGAATGAAGATATAGTAAATGAGGTTATTACAGGAGATTACATAGAAAGGTTACAGAAGGAAAAAAGAATATCATAAGGGTGGAAATAAAGGAAAGCACAAAGGAGGAAGTAGCAAAAGAAGAAGAAATAAGCAGTTTGAGTGAATATAGAGAAGAAAAGTGGGGATGAATTAAGAGTAAAAAGAAATTCTATCAGGAAGAGAGTAAAAGAAAATGTAAATGTAAAATGCAGGAATATGAGAAAATAAAGGAAAAGGATGAAGAATAGCAAAATACTCTTTATTGAGTGAGAACTTTATCTATAAATGTGAATAGTATCAAGAGTGTCAAAAAATTATGGGTACTATGGGAATAGTATAGCTTATTGGATATGGATATAATACTAATAAAAGTTTTGACAGAATAAGAAAGAAATCACAAGTAAGTGAATTGTGGGAAGGAAAAATAATAAGGACTATAGGAGAGGAAAAATGCTCAGGTATAGCAGTTCTAAGTAAAGAAAGTATTGTAATATTGTAATTTTAGACTACATTAGTAATACTAAAAAGATGGTTAATAGTGGATATAAAATGGAAATATCAAGTATACAGAATTGTGACATTGTATGTGCATGTTATACAAAAGCAAAGGGAAGTTATATTTATGAAAATTCTTGATCATGTTAGTATCAATATGCAAAATATTAGCGGGAGATTTTAACTGTGGTTTAAGACAGAGGAGAAAAGGAGGAGCAGATTTTTAAGTTATTTCAGAAATAAAAAATGGAAAATGTATGTTTGAAATAATAAGCAGTGGGCATGCAAAAGGGGTAATTTGAAAATAGAAATTGATTATTTTATGCTATCAGAGAGCTTAAAAGTATTACATAAAGGAATAAAAATTATACGTTTTTCAGATCATGTAGTAATTTGGGTAGAAGTTCAAGATAAGGAAAATATATAGAAATTAAGTAGAGACATTAAAAGAATAAATAAAGCAGAATTAAATGATTATACAAGAAGAAGAATCTTACACTTGTGGTTAGATTATATCAAATATGAGAGTTCTAGTACAAAGATTGAAGAAATGTAAAAAAGAGATTTGAGAATGGCAAAAGACAAAAAGAAGATTCAAAATAGGTCAATATCGTCAATCAAAAACACTTGAAAGTATTAAAATTAAATGCCACGGAGAGTACACAAATTGTTTAAAAACAACTTAATATTATACCATAAAACATTGAGCGATTTTGTCTCCCAAAAGAGACTTCATCAGTATCTAAAAACAATTTTCATTGTCTGTAGTTAATGAATCAACTGAACCCATTATTTTCATATTTTTCTCTTATAGAACCTAGGTATATGAGACAGTGCATAGAAAACTTCAATCTTATTACAAACAAGGCACACACATGATTTGTGTATATGCATGTATACCTACCAACACACTTATAAATGATTAAATAACCTATAAATTATTAACTTTTCATCACAGGAGCAATAGACACATTATCATTTAAACGGGGGGAATATTACACCAACTCTAAGTTGCCAATTCATTTTTACTGTTTTCAAAAGACAAAAAGAAAACAAGATAGTTGTGAATATAAATACATCAGTAATCAAGTGTTTAGAGATATAATAAGCAACAAAGAAGGATTTATAGAAAAAGAAAAAAAGGAACCTTGACAATTGGATGGGAGGTAGGAAATTCACCTCAGGGATCACGTCAGTCACCCTGCTAGACAGGGGTCCAGGGAAGTAAGTATTGTGGGAAGAAGTATCCAGGGAATTGTTATGGCCAGGCTTGTTTAGGCCCTAGGGCCGATAGCCTAGTACCAACCTATGAACCTATGAAATGAACCAAGAAAAGCTCAAAAAGGATGCTATTTAAACAAAGATATTGTTTACAAGGGGAAAAAGGACATAGTGCCTACCTAAGTAAGATGGTAAAATAATATAATAAGAGGGGTTAACAGATGAGGAAGGAAATATAGTTAAGACAAAAATAAATAATGTGCAAGTAAGAAGTCATATTATGAAAACTTTTGTTAGAAATGAAAATACAAGAAAACATAAAAGTGAAAGAAAATAATGAGGAAATGGAAAAGATTACTATTATAAGTAAAAAAAAAATTAAAAAACAGCAAACCTAGAAGCTGCTTCAGAGATAGATGGAATTGAATATTTGATTTACAAAGATATGAATGAATGGAAAAAAATGTTTTTTGGAGGTTTTTAATGAATGGTTAGAAAAAGGCATACAAGATGAAAACATATGTATAGGTGCAATGACGTTTATATGGAAGAAGGGAAATAAAACAGATATAAAGGATTGGAGACCCATAGTGTTAAACGGTGTTGATTATACAATATTTATGAAGTTAATATAAAGTAGAATAGAAAAAGTAAACAAATTATTGAATTAAACAATTTTCAGAACAAAGGAGAAAGGAGGTAAAGAATTTCTAATAATAATAAGAGAAATCAGAAGCTAAGTTTAGTAGGATAAATTAGTAAATAATTTGATAAAATACAACATGCAGTATTATGGGAGATCTTAGAAAGATATGACTTAAGTAAAAAAAAAGTAATTAATGATTTGGTCTCAGTGTGTAATATAAACAAAGTAAAATTAGTGGTTAATGGTTAAGTGAGAAAATAGAAATAAAAAGTGGTATAAAACAAGGATGTCCAGCAAGTAGTATATCTTTTGCTTTAATGATGAATGCAATCATGAATGAAGTAAGTTTAAAGGAAGTTAGATATTGCACTGCAGAAGTAATTCAGATTCCACCAATGTTTTCTTTTGCAGATAATTTAGTATTAGTGGTTAAAAATGAAGAAGGAATGAACAGCTGTTAAGACACTTTGTAAGAATTTAAAAGTGTTAGGTTTGAGTATTAATGAGGAAAAAAGTAAAGGACTGGGATTTTCAGGTTTAATAGTAAGTATTCAATTTAATAAGGAAGAGGTAGAGATTCTAGGAGTAAAGTTTGGTGATGAACAGCAGAGATTAATAGTGTATGAACATGTTAAGTAAAATAATACATCTGCTTGCTTTGGCGAATATTTAAACTTGCATATAGAAAAAAACATATTTACTTCAGTAATATTAGAAAAAGTATCTCATTTGGAATGTGTATTTTTGATGCAAGTTGAATTTGACAAATAATTATTGTCTGTATGGTTTGCCTTTATTTGGGGTTTGAGATTAAATCCGATTAAAAGAGGAATTTTTATGTTTAAAAAAGGAGGAAGATTGGGTTTAACAAATCCAGTTGTACATATAACATCATTGAGTATGTATAAAGTATTGACATGGATGAAGGAAAAACAAAGAAGACTGATAGTGGATATAATGTAAGAAAAATATAGAGGTATTTGGGAGAGACGTAAATATTTTAAAAGAAGTAAAGGAGTGATGAATATATAAATGAGACTATATCAAGAGAAAATATTGCTTTGGAAGATTGATATTAAATACAGAAAAGAATAGAAAGGAATGGTATGAAAATATAATGGAGAAGTTTTATTATATTTTTCCATGGAAGTATTAAGAAGAAAGTAAAATAAAAGCTATAAAAGCAAGAATGAATAGATGTGGGAAATATCTTGAATGTATGATTTTTTTATGGAGATCATCCATAAATAAGCTTCCAGTAAAGGTGAATATCCCATATAAGAAGATAGAGGAAATAATTTGTATGCATCATGGAGAGGTGGAAATGACAGAACACATGTATTTAAAATGTGATAGAGTGAGTCAGTTATGGAAAAATATATGAAAAATTATAAATATGGATATGAATATGGTTACTATGAAAATGTAAAACAAAAAGATGTGGATAAATGGGATGAAAAGCTGTTTTGTGTAGTATGGATTATTTGGAATGAAATGTTAAATAAAATAAGATTTAATGGAAAATGGTCATTGTCAGAAGTTCTGGAAAATATAGTTTTGTTCATGGAAAAATAGTGGGGGGATTAAAGAATTAAAAATGTAAAGAAGAATATGTAGAGCGTTGTATATAATTGTAAATAATATATATAAAATGTATATTATGAATTTTAAATAATCCCTTACTCTTAGCGCATGGGGACACTATTGCTGGTAATGCTTCCTGCTTCTGCTCCGAGCGTGAAGGTGGCACTGAGAAGCAGTAAAAAGGAATGGTGTGTGTTGTGAGTTGTGGTGACGTAGACTCAAGAAGGAAAAGTAAATATTTGAAGATGAGTGGAAAAAGGAGGTGTGGAGCAGAAAGGCAGTGTCGGAAGGGAAAGATGTGTAGCTGAACTGTGAAGGAAAGAGTGGACTGTAGTGAGGAGTTCAAGGCAATTGAACCTTCTCAAGAGCTGCTTGGTGTATTAAATGGGAGAGCAGATGTACCTATCATGGAGTCGGAAGATGTCTTTCAGCAAAATCTTCTTAGGAAGAAGATCCAACAGCACAAGTTTGTGTTGTTACAACCATCCTGTCAGGAGAGTTGCGGGATGTATTTAAAAAAAAAAAATGATAGACGTCAGTGATCCAGAGAGCGAGATGGCAGCATCATGGGGTGAAATTATGGAGAAGATAAAGGAAGAGTATGTGGTAGAGACTACAGAAAAGAAGAGATTGTATGTGCAGATGGTAAAAAGAGAGAGAGAGAGACAAGTGAAAGGAGTGAAAGAGATGGCAAGGAAGATATTCGTAGTAAGGGTAAGTAGTAAAGAAGAAAAAGGGTTCCAAAGATGCAAGGTTGGGACAGTATGGTTGCACTGTTGGGTACTTCCCCTAAAGAGGTAAGAGCTTTTAGTCACATTAATAAAGAACCATATTGTGACATTTTATTTGAGTCTGGACAGTATATAGAGAAAATTTTAGAGCAGTTTCAATTAAAAAAATAGTAATCCGTGGAAGTAATATGTTGTGCAAGCTTTTCATAGAAAGACTAAAAAGAGAATTTTTGTGCAATGTCGAATGGAAGTCAAAAAGAATTATTAAATGACTATTTAAAGACTTTATGTAAAGAAGTTAGGAACACTACAAAAATGTGTGATAGTAGAGGTTTATGGACTGGGAGTCGGGAATGTGGGGTAATTTTGAAAATAGAAAATGCAGATGTTATACATATTGCAAGTGTGATACATGCAGATGGTAATAGAGGTTTTGTTAAATATAGGGGGCAACCGAAAACATGTATTTGGGGGGAAAAGGTGACCATTTGATCAGTAATTGTGATAAAAGAAATTGTAAGCCAGGGCGTGAAGCTAAGAAATGTGATATGATATGCAAAAAATGTGGGCGAACTGGACATGTATGGGTGGATTGTGAAGAAAATGTAGAAGTTATAGAACAAGAGCAGATACAGGAATGTGTAAGTAGTATAGAAAAAAAATTTAGAACAGGAGCACGAAGAACAGATTACTGTACAAGAAAATAATAAAAAATAGAGGATGAAAAAATGAAAATAATGGAGAAGTGGTCAAGATACAAGTGAAGAAGAATATGTAAATGGGAAAGTAGTGAGGGGAAAAATAATTCTATAGGGAAACGGTGAAAGAGAGAAAAAAGAAATTTAAAAGTGTAATTGTGAAAGAAAATAAATGTGAAGTATAGACATGGAAGGGGATAATAATCTTACACTAAAGGGAAGCTGAAAATTTTAGCAATAAATGTTAATACTGTAAAGGATATTAAAAGAAGACTAGGCTTATTAGTATGGTGTGCTTCACTTGATATGTAAATTATATTAGAAGGCACAAGAGTATTAACAGAAGAAGAAAGGTTACAAATGGAAGAGCTAGGTGTGGAAATATTATTTGGACTACGGGAAAAAACACATGTTCAGGAATAGGTGTGTTATGTCAGGAAACAATAAAGTTTAGGTATTATGATAGAATTGTGAAGAATAGCAGTGATTGACATAAGGTAGAAAAAAGATTTGTATAGATTTATTGCAATATATGCATATGTTACATAGAAAGAGAAGGAGAGAGAATGTTTAAAACAATTCTAAATTTTATCAGAGTAAATATGAAAATAGTAATAGAGGACATTAATTGTAATTTAAGAAAAAGAAACAAAGAAAGAAGTGACATTAGGGATACGTATGAGGTTGTGAAAAGTATAAAGTTTATGTATGTGTATATATGTATATATATATATATATATATATATATATATATATATATATATATATATATATATATATATTTTTTTTTTCACTTTATAATCTCGAAATACTGAAATATCGAATTTCAGTATCTCGAGACTATAAAGCCGAAAAATCAAAAACTCAAAACTTTAAGACTGTTAACTTTCAAACCATGAATTGAACACAAACAAAACACTACACCACACAAACACAAATACACTTCCCTGCCGACACTACAAAAAACCAAACCAACACACACAGACACAACAAAACTAACACACATAAACAATCGTCCTAAAAGCAGGGGGGGAAGCCCCCCTGCACCCCCACACATATATACTAACTCCGAGGTCACACTAAACACACAAACATATAAAGCTCATCACTACACACACTCACACACACTAAAGTCCCTACCCAATACCCTTACAAAAACACCACTTACCTCAAACCCCAGCTAAATCCACAAATTGCACAGCACATCACATACGCGAACACATAATGGCGAATGCGACATTTCCGCATTCGCTGTTAAGCAGTTTCATGTAACTGCACTTTCAACTTTATAGTCTCGAAATACTGAAATTCGACATTTCAGTATTTCAAGATTATAAAGTGTAACTATATATATATATATATATATATATATATATATATGGGATAAGAAACATTGGACTTAGAAATTATATAAAAATGGAAACTGATTATTTTCTACTATCTGACAGCTTCTTAATTGTGCAAGAAGGAATAAAGCTAACAGGTTTTTCAAATCATTTAGCTACATGGGTAGAAGTGCAGAAGAAAGAAGGATATATAAAAGTAGATAAAGGTATTAAGAGGTATAACAAAAAATTTAGATGATGGTAGAAAAGAGATTATCAGGTATGGAAAAATCATATAGATGAATTTTTTATAAAACTGGACAAGTTGGTGGATAAATTTTAAAGAAAAATGTAAAAAGTGTTTTCTGGAATGTCAGGCTGTGAGGAGAAGGACAGAGAAATGAAAGTATAGGTAATAGACTGAGGACGTATTTAGAGAAGTGGATAAGTGTTAAGAAATAAGAAATATTTATCCACTTCCTACTTTTCTCCACTCTTTCCTGTCTACTCCTCTGAATTAGTAGCACATATAAGCTATCTCTACTACTTAGGCACCAATTAGCTATCTTTTCTACTTGGCTATGAATGTATTCTGAAGGTAGTATTCCTGTCATTTCTTTATACTTCCTCCTTTTTCCTACTGTTACTGTTTAACCCCTTGGAAATAGTAACTGTCTGGAGTAAACTAGAATAACCAAGGATTTAAATGTATTTTAATAATGTCTTGGGGTTGCCCTAGATATTCATACTGGAAAATGATCTGTAGGTGTATTATATATTAATGTAGTGTGTCTCATAGTCTTCCCATAATTTAAACTGTAATACCTTTCTTGTTTATTATAAACATTTTCTGTATGGTGGTGGTTTATATGTGGATCTTTTCTCCCCGGGCCTCTACTGAAAATGGAAATATATCCAGCTGAACCAGCCCAGTCAACAAATGTAAAATAAATAAAATAAAATAAGAGAATTTTTATGAAAGAGAGAAGAAAATATATGAAATGAATCAGGCTAAAATTAAGAAAATGTTATAAAAACACAAGTACTTTTTACAAGGGAAAAATGAAGACATGGCTCCATATTTGAATAAAATAGTAAAGGAGAATAATAAGGGAATTAAAGAATAATGAAAGAGAAATGGTGACTATGCAAGACAAAGTATTTGAAGTAATAAGGAAGTGTATAGAGAATACTTTTGTAAAGAAAGAGATAAAAGAGAGACAAAAATGGAAAGTTAAAAAAATTGAGTAAGGAGGATGATAAGAGTTTGGAAAAACATAAGTGTAGAAGAATTTAATGGAATTTCAAAATAATTTAATATGGAGAAAGCTACGGGGATGGATGGCATTGAATACCATCGGTATAATAATACGGAAGAGTGCCAAAAAGTGTATTTTGTGGAGGTATTAAATGGTTAGAGATAGGAGAGGTAGAAAAAGAAATATGTACTTGAGTTATGAAATTTATATGGAAAAAATTAGACAAAAATATGATATAAAAATTGGTGACCAGTAGAGTTAAATAATACAGATTACAAGATATTTATGAGAATAATAGGTAAAAGTCTAGGAAACAGTAGACAAATTGCTTGAATATACAGTTTTAAGTAAGAAAGGGAAAGGAAGTCAGGATCTATTATGGATAATGAATGAAGTGATAACATTATAAATAAAAGGTGGAAACTAATGTTATGGTAGGAGATGTGAGTTTATGAGCAAAGCATTTGACAGAATACAAAATTAATGTTTATGGAATATATTGAGACTGTAATGTAAGTGAAAAGATAATAAAAATAATTGTCAGTATATAAGAAAAAATGTGAGAATAATATTAAATGGTTAGTTAACTGAAGAAATAAAAATAGTGTGTGATAAGGCAAGGATGTCCTGCAAGTAGTATTTTATTTGTGCTAGTTATTTATGTGGTTGTTAGTAAAATGAATAGAGAGTTAAATATTGCAGGTTATTGAAAAGCAGAAGAAATACAAATTCCAGTAATTCTTACATATGCAGCTGAAGGAATTAGAAAACTAAATTTGTATTTAAAGATGCTTGGTTTATGAATAAAGACAAAAGTGAAGGGTTTGGGTTTAGGGGAAATATAAGTTTAATGATGATTAAATCATTATTAGGGATAGTATTTGGAACAAGTGAGCATAGAGAGAATTATACAAAAATTAAGAGAAATGTTTATGTTTTGGAAATCATATAGATCATATAAGAAAGTATATTTAATACATTTGATTCTTTTATGTAAATTGGCTTATTTAGCAAGTGTATGTATGATCCCTTCTAAGTATGAAAAACGATATTGCCCATTGTGTTTTCTTTTATATGGGAATCAAGGCTAAATCCGGTTAGAGGAAGTGGATTTTGTATATTAAGGAAGAGGAAGGGGGACTAGGTTTATTAATCCAATTGTTCACGCAGCTTATTTGAAACTTTATAGAGCTCTGGTAGGATTAAAAAAGGAGAATAAGAATTTAATAGCTCTTATATTGAAAGTTAAATATAAGTATTTTTGCGAGATGATAGATTTAGAGGCAAGATGGCAATTTTTGTGAATGAACAGATAAAAGAGGACCAAAATATTTTTTATTGAAATTGGATATAAATAATGTGGGGGAAAAACAGAAGAGAATGGTATTTGAATATAATGAATGAATATTATTTTTCCCAATGGAAGCATTTAGAGAATGAATAAAATAAATGCTATTACAATAAGATTTGCATTGCATAAGAAAATATGTGAAATGAAAGATTTTTGTGGAGACTGACTGACAATAGGTAAACTCCCTGTTAATGTTACTCTGCCCTATAAATGAAGACATGAGAGTGTGTAATCACTGTGGGGAAATTGAAACAATGGAACGTGTTTTTGAAGTGTCCTAGAATGAAGAAGTTATGTGAAAAATATCTGAAAATGTTGAAATGTTTCAAAAATGTTAAAGATTTAAATATGAATACCTTAGAATATGAGTATTATGGTAATAAAAGATGAAAAGAGATTAAGGAAATCAATAAAAAGATATTCTATATTTTATGGACAATATGGAATGACAGAATGAAGTGAAGTTTAATGGGAAATGGATATTGTCGGAGATTTTGAAGAAGATACATTTTTGACTGTGGAAAAAGGGAGGGTGAATGATTAAAGTATGTGAGACTGTATTTTATTGTACATAAAAAGTATAAATAATTGTAAATAATGCTTACATAATAATGTAAGCAATGTATATAAGTTGTGATAATAAATAACTCTTACTATTTTCATTGTGAAGGGGAACATTTTTGTGGTTGCACTTCCTTCTGTTTCTGGCACTGAGGCTGCACAGAGAAGCAGGTAGTTACAGCAACAGAGTTAAGAGTTATGTGGTGATGATTTGGAGAAGAAGAACGTGGTCACGTCTTCAGATCAGCTTAAAAATGTGTTGACAAGTAAGAGGAGAGAAAAGAAAGTAGTCTAACTTTCTGTATCTGTGTCTGAGGTCAGAGAATCAAGAGAGAAGGCACATATGCCTTCTAGTGTAGTTCCAATGGTTGGAAATTATGGCAGGAAGACAGTCAAGTCTTCTAAGGATATTTTTGAAATAGCTGAAGGGTGCATAGTTGGAGAAAAGTCAGGCAAGCCTTTCCCAGATTCAGAAGAGATTTTCCAGCAGCAGCTATTCCAGGAAGAGAACCAGCTTGATGAGGGATGTATTATTCCAACTCTCCAATCAGGAGGGTTGCAGGATGTTTTATTAAGAGTTATCTGAGGGAAGTGAAAAGGAGGAGGAAAAAGAGTGAAGGTGCTATTCTTTTTCCTTAGAACATTTTCCTAAATAGGAATAATGGTAATTGCAGGATATTAGCATTGAATGTTAACAGTTTTAAAGCAGAGTTAGAAGACTACCTGCTATAGACTGGGGTAAAAAATGTGATAGTGATATCATAGGTTCATAGGTAGGTACTAGGCTATTGGCCCTAGGGCCCATACAAGCCTAGCCAAAAAATGTACCCTGGCTTTCGCCACCCAAGAAAATTATTTTCCTGTGCCCCTGTCGAGCAGAGCCACAGAAGTGATCCCTGGAGTGAATTTCCCATTTCCCATCCAATCATCAAGATTTTTCTTGAAGAGTGCTAATGAGGAGCTCTGTTTGACATAGATAGGTAGTCTGTTCCAGAGTATGGGAAGTCTCTGGGACAGAAATCTATCCCTCCAGCATGTTCTGTTTATTGTGGTGACAAGGTTTAGGTCCCTAGAGCATGTAGCTCAGAAGGATTGGGATTTCTTTAAGTGGAGCATGTCCAACAGCTCTGGGTTTGACATAGCTTTGTATGTTAGGCAGAGATCGCCCCTGAGTAGGTGATATGTGATGGAGTAAAGCTGGAGTTTTTTGAGATGGTCTGCATAGGACATCTGTTTGAGGCCAGTAAACCTCTTTGTGAGGTATTTCTGTGGTCTTTCCAGTTGTTGTAGATGTCTTGTGAGGTACATACCAAAAATGGTGTTGTACTCTATAATGGGTCTAATGAGTGATGAGTAGAGGGGAACAGTGACCTCTTTTTTTCTGGATGTGAATCCTTTTGTGATGAGATGAGCCACGTAGAAGGATTCCCTGATCACTGTGGCGATGTGATTATCAAAGGAGAGACTACTGTCCACCTGTGTCCCAAGGTCTCTTATCACATTTTCGGCATTAAGTAGACTACCAGCTATGTGGTAGTTCATGGGTACAGAGTTTTTACCAAAGGGGATGACAATACACTTTTTAGCATTGAGCTTCAGGCCATGGCTTTGACACCAGGTATCTGTCTCAGTGAGGCCCTTTTGTAGTTTGTCCACATCGTTAGGAGATTCGATTATGGCTCCTAGTTTGCAGTCATCTGCAAACTTTGTTAGCCAAAGACCTTCTGTGTTGGCCTGCACTTCAGAGGAGTAGATACCAAACAGGAGAGGACCCAGGACTGAACCCTGTGGTACTCCACTTGTCACTGGTCTGATGTCAGATTTGGAATCTGCTACTTTCACAGTGTGGGTTCTGTCCGTGAGCCAGTTGGCAACCCATCTTGTGACATAGGGATTTATACCTAGTTTAATGAGCTTATCTATAATTCCAGAGTGGGGGATGGTGTTGAAAGGCTTGGCGAGATCTAGATAAGCTGTATGAACCATTTTACCGTCATCTATGGCTTTGGTGACTGCTTCAAAGAAGTCAATCAGGTTTAGGAGACATGATCTGCCTTTTACATATCCAAACTGGGTAGGGTCCATAGTTTGGAGATTACCAATGTCTTTGTTTATGAGTTCCAAGATGATACGTTCCATGGCCTTGCAGACCAGGCTTATCAGGCTAATGGGGCGGTAGTTCCTGGGGTCCATCGTGGCTCCCCTTTGTGGAGTGGGATAACCGTCGCGGTGCGCCATTCAGTGGGTACAAAGCCTGAGGTGAGGCTATGATTGAACATGGTACTTGGGTAGGGTGCCAGTTCATTCTGTAGTTCGTGTAGAATGCAGCCTGGGATATTGTCAGGTCCCATGGATGCTGTGTTCTTGGCTTTGGAGAGTGTGTTTTTTATCTGTGCAGCCGTGATTATAGGAACTTTGCATTCTTCCTGTATAGAGATGGGCCCTCTAGGGGGTGAGAGGGGGGTAAAGTTAGCACTGAACCTATCTGCTAGTATGTTGGCAATATCAGTTGGTTCTGTATATTTAGTGCCATTGTGCTGTAACTCAGAGCAGATCTGAGTGTTCCCATTTAGATTCTTGACATAGCTATAGAATGCTTTGTGGTTGTCTTTAGAGTCAGTGGCAATTTTGTTTTCTTAACTAGCTTTGGAGGATTTTATGAGGGATCTCAGCTTCTTACTGAGGTTGACCAGGGAGATCCTCCAGTCATGGGATTTTACTCTTTTTTGCAACAGTTTCTTTCTTCTATTGTAGAGTTTGTTTATGGCAGAGGACCACCAGATTGGCTTCCTTTTATTGTAGGATAACATCTTGATTCTATTAGGGATAGCATGATCCATGCACTCGTGCAAGTGCTTATAAAGTGCATTTGTGTAGGATTCGGCAGTCATACCTCTATTGTCCGTCTGCATGGGTGTCATGAAGTTTGCCACTTCTGTCTTAAGAAGTGTGAAGTTGGCTTTGGAGAAGGTTTTTACGATGGTTTCCCTAATTGGGGGTGGGATGTGGATGTCTAGGCTGATTAGCTTGTGGTCAGATCTGACCAACGAGGAATTGACCTCTGGTGTGAAACACCGGTTTCCCATGTTGGTAATTACCAGGTCTAGGATATTGCTGCCCCTGGTGGGGGGCATATCATATACTAAAAGGTACAAGATTTTTATCGAAAGAAGAAAGATTTCAAATAGAATGTCTATGGGGTAATGAGATATACTGGAATTTAGGAAAAGATTTATATTCAGTAATGATAATACTTATGAAAAAGACAGTTAATGTGCTTGATATTACTGTAATTTGTAATGGGTAGGGTTATGGTTATTGATGTTAGACAGATAAAGTCTGTAGAATAATTGCATTATATGTATATGTAACTAAAGAAAGAGAAGAGATGTTTGACTTAATATTCAATTACATTGCTATTAATATGGAAGTTATTATTGTAGGAGACTTCAATTCTAACTTGAGAAACAAAAAGAAAGGGAGTGATTTAAAAAAGTTACATAAATTATAAGATGTGGGAAGTTAAGAGTATGAAAGAACAATTTATGGACTATTTTTTCTTTTGGAAGGATGTGAAATAAAAAACAAAGGTACATTAGACACAGGTTTTTCAGACCATGAAGCTATCTGGATAGAATTCAAAGACAAAGTTAGTAATGTTAAGATAGAAAAAAGTTTAGAAAGAATTAATGAACTAAAGTTGGTAGGTAAGGGTGGAAAAAAGTCAGCATTGTGGGAAGATCACATAAGTATGCGACAGTTGTATAAAAATCGGTCTGAATGGTGGATGTCTTCTAAAAAGAAATATAAAAAATTTTATCAAGGATGGCAAGTTAAAAAGAGAAAGGAAGTGAAGAAGAGTTGTAAGTTAAGTGAAGAACTAAAAATTTAGAAATTAATGAAAATGAATATTTTAAGAAATATCAAGAGTTATATACAATGAAGGAAAAATAAAAATCTTGTATAAACAGACATTTCCTACAAAGTAAAAAAGAAAAGAGATAGCTCCTTAGTTAAGTATAATAATTAAGGAAGATATTATGAGAGAAACAATAGACAAAAAATGCATAGTACAGAAAGACCAAAGAGATATAATGTGTATTGTTGTAGAATATATGAAAATTATGTAAAGATATTATTAAAGAACAAAGAATATCATGGAAAGTAAGAACTTACTCTGAGCAAGAAAATACAGATTTGAAAAAATATATAAGATTAGAAGAATTGGATATAGTATTAAGACTAGTAAATATACACCCACAGTGGATCTGGATGGCTTAGAATATCAAATTTATAAGAACACGACAATAAATCAAAAGATGTATTTCATAGAAGTATTAAATGAGTGGCTTAATGAAGGATTTAAATATAAGTAATTATATAGTGGAATTTTAGAATTTGTATGAAAAACATGAGAGAAAAGATGTAAGAAATTGGAGGCCTATTGTTCTGAGTAATACTGATTATTATAAAATCTTTATAAAATAATACAGAAAAGAATGGAATCAAAACTTAAGAATATTCTATTAGAGTCAATATGTAGTGTTAAAGGAAAAAGATATCAAGAATTAATGATTTTTGGAAAAATTGTAGATGGCATAATAAATAGACATAAGCAACACTTTTGACACTATTCAGCATAATATGCTATGGCATATATTCAAAGCTTATAACTTAAGTACAAAAGAAATGTGTGTGTTACAGCATACACAATGAACAAAATTAAACTTTTGATTAATGGATGGCTGAGTGAAGAAATAAGTATTAAAAGAAGTATAAAGCAAGGATGCCCTTTTAGTTAGTAACATTATATTTTCACTAGTTATGAATGCAGTAACTAGATGTCCTTCAAGAATGCAACTGCAGTCATAACATGTGGGTTGTCCTGCCTCAGGCAGCCCTCGGTCGGCCGGATTCCAAAGTCTGGGTCCGACGTCGGCTGATGTTGCATTTCTCTCCGACGTCACAGCGGCTGGAGTACATAAGCATCAGCCGACGCCATTTTCTTCAGTCTTTCTTGCCGCGCGGTGCCCGAAGCAGAAGCAGTTCGCAAGTGCCGGTCAGTCAGCTCCTGTATTCTACGATACCGAAGTCATCAAAAAAACTAAGTACCCCTTTGGGGACCTTTTCTTGCCTCAGCCGATGTCAGAAATTACTGAAAAAGTTAACAATTGTCTTTCTTGTGGTAAACAAGTACCTCATAAGGATTTCCACTCTTACTGCCTCCCTTGCCTGGGCCCAGACCACGACGTCTCGGCCTGTGTAGCCTGTGCTCGCTTCAACAAGCGCACTCTCAGGCGCCGGGCGGAGTTCGCTGAAGATTATTTCGGCGATAATTTTGCTTACACCATGCCGTCGGATCTTCTGACATCGCAAACTCCCAAAAAGCGAAAAGACCGGGACCGACATCCTCGGCCCGCGTCTACCACCGACTCCACTCCAAAACATAGCGCGAGTGCTCCAGTTCCCTCTGAGATGGTCTCTCCACCGCTCCAAACCGAAGACACTGCATTACCGACGACTCCGATTCCAGACATTACTCCGACGCCAGTTATTGATTTTCCTCCGGATACCGAAACCGAGGAAATGCCCGAGACCATTGCTGTAGACAAGGTCACTCCTGCACGTGGAGCTGCCAGGCCCCCTATGGCCATGTCTATTAAGGCCTACACTAGGGCTAAGGCAGCCAGCAAAACAAAGCATATTACTTCTAAATCCTTACCTCAGCCGACTCCAGAGACACAAATTATGTCCATGGCTGCTGATTTGATTTCCATGATTAGAGGTTCACAGGCCCATCCTGAGAGAGGATCCCAGCCTCCTCCTGATAAAAGGCCCCGGGTTGAACCCTCTGATCCTACTCCTTCACATGAAGATTCTGAGGGCTCTGTCCACTCAGATAGCCAGGAAGAGCTCTTCCAGACCTATGAGGACTCGGATGCAGAAGATTCCATCCCCTCGGCCTCCCCTCCTGAGGATATTTCTTTTGGGGAAGTTCTGCACACCATGAGGGAACATTTCAAGTGACAAGGTCAGGAATATTCTGATTCTAGGAAACGCCTTAGGACTTTCCTGAAGAAGCCTCAGCACAGGCCCTTAGCTATTCCTCCTGTACTTGATGTTCTGGATGATTTGTATTCTGACTCTAGTGCTACCCCTGATTCTCTACCTCCTGCTCCAGCCAAGACAGACAGGTATTACAGGGTCCCAGAAACTCATTCCCATTTATTCAGGGCCCATACTGCTGATTTGGAAACTATTTCACAGGGGCCTAAAGGAGTTTCAGCCTCCACCTCAAAAAATCCTTTGCCCTCCAACAGGGAAGCTAGGTCATTAGAGAGATGGGGCAAAAAGGTTTACACATCCACTACCTTATCTATGAGAGCTTTAAATTGCCTTTTTCATATGTTACAATATCAGGATTATCTGTTAGAAGATTTACAAAAAACATTAGCCACTCCTGATCCTTTAGACAGGAAGACTTTGCAGGAAGCTGTACATAACACTCAGCAAGTAAGCAATCACTTCCTGCAGTGTGGATATGATGCACTGGAAGCTTCATGTATGGCAGCTATGACAGGGGCAGTCATTCATAGACATGCTTGGTTAAAAGATCAACCTCTACCAGATCATGTTAAAGCAAAACTTCTGGATGCACCTTTGGAAAAGAACAAGCTTTTTGGTGCAAATGCTAAGGATGTGTTAAAGACCATCGAAGAAAAAGCAAAATCAGTTCAGACTGTGAAAGATTTCCTCCAGGTTCAACCCCCCAGATTCAGTAGGAATTGGCCTTCAAAAAACTGGTCCTTTCCTAATCCAGAAAAATTTCAAAGGGGTAAGAACAGACGTGGCCGAGGAAGAGGCCAATACAGAGGCCCTTACAGGGGACGACAATGGCAGCCAGGAAACCAAAGAAGCGCAGGGTTTCACCTGCCCCACAACCACAATCTCAATGACTTTCCTCTACTACCGCGTACCAGGGAACAACTAGAAGCTCCCTTGGGCGGGAAATTATCTCTGTTTGCAGAAAACTGGCACAGACTGACAAAGGACAAATGGATTTTGGACATTATAGACCGAGGGTACAGGTTTCATTTTCATACCTTACCAAGAAAACAAGGCATGCCAAACCTACCACAAAATCAGAGGGCAGAGGCTATCAAGCAAATCACTCTGCTGACTCGAATGAAAGCAATAGAAAGAGTTCCACAACAAGAACAAGACCAGGGGTTTTACTCAAGACTGTTCCTTGTTCCAAGAAAAGAATCTCAATGGAGACCAATACTGGACTTGTCCGCATTAAACACCTTTCTCATAGTACCAAAGTTCAAAATGCTGACTCTACAGCAACTCCTTCCCATGCTGGGCAAGGGGTCGTGGCTGATTACTCTGGACCTCATGGAGGCATACCTGCATGTCCCTATCAGACACAGCTGCAGAAGATACCTCAGATTTCTTGCAGGGCCAGAGCATTATCAATTCTCAGCATTGCCATTTGGCTTATCTACTGCGCCCAGAGTATTTACAAAATGCCTGGCTTCAGTAATTGCTCATTGCAGGCTCCAGGGCATACAAATTTACCCGTACCCGGACGACTGCCTCATACAAGCGGACAACAAATTGATGTTGACAAAAAACCTGGATTATGTCATACGATTACTTCAAGCTCTGGGATACACAGCCAACTTCCAAAAGTCAAGACTGCAGCCATCCCAGCACATAATCTTCTTAGGAGCCAAACTAGACACAGCCTCTCAGATGGCTTACCTGACAGAAGACAAGCAAGAGAAGTTAACTCATTACTTCAAAGGTTTAGCAAAACTCACCCAGATGACTGCAAGGAGATTCCTACAGGCCCTGGGCTACATGGCATCCTGCATTCTCCTGGTTCCATTAGCAAGACTACACATGAGAAAGCTTCAATGGTACCTAAAAAGCATTTGGTCTCAACACAGCAACAACTTGAAGACAATCATACCACTCATTCCATGCCTACAAAAGGAATTCCTATGGTGGGCCTCGGCGAGCCAGGCAAACACAGGTATGTCATTCAAAAAGCCACAGATAACACAGACCATGACTACAGACGCCTCAGACCTTGGATGGGGGGCGCACATGGAAGGCAGGTGTATACAAGGACAATGGTCTCCAAAGGAAACACATCTGCATATAAACCAAAAGGAAATGCTGGCAGTAATGCATGCCATCGAGGCTTTTCAACACCAACTCCAGCAAGGCCATTTAATGATATGGACAGACAACACCACTGTGATGTGGTACATAAACAAGCAGGGGGGCACCCACTCTTAACCCCTTTGCAGACTGACAATGCAGCTTTGGGAGAAATCACTGAATCTGAACATCCAGTTACAATCCCAGTTTGTTCCAGGAAAAGACAATGTGTTGGCGGACAGCCTAAGCAGGACTTTCACAGATCCACACGAGTGGAGGTTACATCCGAAGGCCTTCAGACAACTCACTTCGACATGGGGCAAGCCAGAAGTGGACCTATTTGCCTCTCACCTCAACCATCTTCTACCAAAATTTTGCACAAGGACATACCATCCAAAAGCTTGGAAAATAGATGCCCTCTCATTCAACTGGAACTCCCTAGCAATCTATGCATTCCCACCTCTGCCACTGATGACCTCAGTATTACTAAAGATCAAAGCAGAGAAGCCCAAGGGAATCATAATAGCTCCGGACTGGCCAAGACAACACTGGTACCCACTACTACGGAGCATATGCCACACCAGGAGGTGGGCCCTCTCCCAGTGGCCTCTACTTTTGACTCAACACAATTTCAAAACACTGCATCCAAATCTTCTGACACTGCAACTAACAGCCTGGGAGATCCCATAAATAACTTCAGCTTATCTCTCTCCAAGGAAGTTCAGCGGATACTAACTGAGGCTCGAAGACCATCCACCAGAAAGGTTTACTTAGCAAAGTGGAAAAGATTCAGCAATTGGAATACCAGCAAGGGACATGATGCATCATTGTTGAACATCCCACTCATCTTGGAATATTTGGCAGATATGTTAAAGAACGGCCTCTCATATTCTTCCATAAAGATACATGCATCTGCTATTTCAGCTAGATACAACACTGATCCTCCTGTTTTTTCTCACCCCTTACTAAGGCAATTCCTCAGGGGAATCAAGAACATTAAGCCGCCAAGAAAGGCCCCAGTGCCAGCCTGGGACCTCAGTTTTGTCTTAGAAAAACTGACTTTACCTCCATTTGAGCCAGCATCTTCAGTTGACTTGCAATCTCTCTCATGGAAGACAGCTTTCCTGTTGGCAATTACCTCAGCAAGAAGGGTTTCGGAGCTTCAGGCCCTAATGGCAATACCACCCTTTATCATTTTTCATAGAGACAGGGTTTCATTAAGGGCCAACCCTACTTTTATGCCAAAGGTGGTTTCTAGGGTTTCTTTAAATCAAGCCATTCATCTGCCTGCTTTCTTCCCCAATCCTGAGAATAAGGGGGAAAGACTGTTGCATACCTTGGACATTCACAGACAACTTCGATACTACCTGGACAGAACAAAGGCCAGTAGGAAGTCTGAACAACTTTTTGTAGCTTATGCCCCGGCAGTCCAAGGAAAAGCAATTTCAAAACAGACTATTTCTAAATGGATTGGACATTGCATTAGATTCTGTTATTCCTTTCATGGAAAGACTGTTCCAGCTAATGTCAGACCACATTCCACCAGAGCTACAGCCACCTCTACAGCATTCTTAAGAGGGGTGCCTACCAAGGACATTCTAGAAGCTGCTACATGGAGCTCCGTGCATACATTCTCCAAACACTACAATCTCCCTCTATACTCCAGATCCAGAGCAGGCTTTGCTTCGGCAGTCCTGCAGGGTTTGATTGCCACACCATCTCTTTCCTAGAGCATACCTCCTCCCCCAGCTAAGCTATGGTATTCTACCCACATGTTATGACTGCAGTTGCATTCTTGAAGGACATAGTACAGTTTTGTACCTACCATAAATGTAGATGTCCGATAGACATGCAACTGCAGTCGGATTTTCCCTCCCTCCATACCCCTCTATGCCTAGGGTCCACTCCTATCCCTGTTACTCTTAGCTGGGGATATCTGTTATGGTGTATTTGTTTTATTGCTCATTTATTTGTTTGGAATCCTGTTTTTGCCTTGCAATTTGATTACAGCCTTCCTTGGAGGGCACCTGGCATCTGGGGCAAGAAACACTGAAGAAAATGGCATCGGCTGATGCTTATGTACTCCAGCCGCTCTGACGTCGGAGAGAAATGCGACATCAGCCGACGTCGGACCCAGACTTTGGAATCCGGCCGACCGAGGGCTGCCTGAGGCAGGACAACCCACATGTTATGACTGCAGTTGCATGTCTATCGGACATCTACATTTATGGTAGGTACAAAACTGTACTTTATATTAATTCAGTAGATGGTAATGTTAGATGTAGAACAAAGGAAGGTATTGGTGTACCTATAATGTTATCATATGACATCATATGACATCTTTCTATTTACTAAGCATTTGAATGGAATGGAAGAAGTTATAAGCAAGTTGAATTTGTGTTTAGATAAAATTAGTATGTGTTTGAACATTGAAAAAAGTAGAGGTTTAAGACATGAAGGTAGGATTAAATGTATTGAATTCATCTCTAGAAATACAGTTATTGGGTATTACATTTGGAAAACAAGATGTATTAGGAGAAACATTGTGGAAAAAGTCAAAAATGTGTTCTTTTTGGAGGTCTTTTAAACTTTCTTACAAGAAAAACATTTATTTGCTTAACTCTGTTATATTAGGAAATATTTCATATACAGCTAATGTATTTAGTATGCTGTTGTCAACTGAAAAAAAATGTTATTAATACTAACTTTTCCTTTATATGAGGATCTCGTCTTACTCCTTTAAAGAGACGTGTGCTATATATATATAGCAAAATAGGATGGTGTTTAGGTCTTATAAATCCAGTGGTATTTCCAGTTTTGTTACAGTTGTATAAATACTTAGAGTTAAAATAAAGAAAATGGTAATTTAATAAGGTTATTATTGGAAAATATAAAAAAGGGTATATGATAAGTTGTAAAATATTATATGAATGATGAAATGAAAGCATATCAAGAAAAAATTGTAATGTGAAAAATAAGTATATAAGATTTAGAAGATGAAAAAAAGTGGTATAACAAAGTAATGTTGAAATATTTTATGTATACCTATGGAAGTGAAAATCAGAGCTATGAAAGCAAAAAAAATTACAGATTTAAAGAGAGAGTAAAATGTCATTTTTTTGTGGAGGCTGGTGATAAGGAAATCATTAGTCAAAGCAAACATGCTATATAAAAAAGTGAAGGAATATTTAATTATCATAAAGAAGAAACTACTTAACATGTCTTTTTGAAATGTGAAAGAATTGATACATTATGGACTAAGTTAGATGAGAATCATTATTTAGATAAAATTAAGGGATACACAAAATATTAATATGGGTATGATTGGATATGTGTTTTTTTAAAGATAAAGTGTTTATTGAAAATATTGATAAAATGTTTAAACTTATGTGGATAATTTGTAAACAAAGAGTGAAAGAAATTGTGTACAGTGCTAAATACAATTTTTGAGAAATGTTAAAAAAATAAGGTTTTGGTTTTGAAGATAGTGAGGGTCAGATATAAATGTATTTTGAATGTAAAAAAGTGAACATGAGGTCATTGTATATAGTTTGTGTATAATATTGCAAATAATGTAAACATTATTTTATATATTCAGTTTATATTGTAAATATTTAAGATTTGTTAAATAAAGGACCCCTACTTTTCATTAGATGCCTTGAGATCTTTTATATCCACTTAAGTTACCACCAACTCAAGCAGATGAGGTCTTGGTTTAAAATCTCATCCAAAACACGTCACACTCAGGAGTGCAACACCCCACCTTATGCTGTACTGCAGTGCCAGGAATCGCTCTACCTGGTGTGGGAATACAACCCACAGCCTTGTGTACCAAAGGCAAGTGTGCTGCCTGTTGTGCCACTGACACTGATTGTTGACATGTGAGGTCTTCATTGCTATTTGTGTGCACTCTCTGACACTCAGTACCTCAGGGAAGCATGCAGTGTTATAGAAGCCATGCTTAGCAGTGGCACTCTCCATTAGATGTGCTCATCCATCTGCAGAAGGATAATATCAAGAACAGTAGCCATGAGGAAGATGCATGTGAAAACCTAATGTGTCCCTGGTTGTTTGCAGTGTCCCCAGTAGCTAAGATGGTAAAAGCTGCCCATACTTTATTGCCCAAAGATAGAGGCAAACCATGCTTTCTCCTTGATTCAGCATGCGAGTGAAACATCTACCACGGGACGTATTATATTTCAACTTGAATGGAACACCTCAATTATGTGCTGATCCATGAGATTGTGATACAAGAGTTGCTGCTTCTAATGCCTTCAGTTTGAAACAACATCTAACCTGGCCAGCACTGGCTACAACTTGAGCAGTAAAGTGCTTGTGCGCCTCAGCACAAACTGCTGCTACAGCTGACATTTCCATTGCTGATACTTTCCTTCTGCTGTGGCATACTGTAAAAGTGCACAGAAATCTGCACAAGCTGCAATAGCTATGTCTATGACAAATGCACAGGGATCTGCATACGCTATTATAGCTATGCCTGTGACCTATGACCTTTTTTAACTCATTTAATTTGTATCTCATTCACTCAGTGTGGTGTGTGGCATCATTTGCGTCTGTTTATGCAGTCATTTGCAGACAGTGCCTGATGCACTATTCAGGCTATTGTTCTAACGCCAGCTTGTCTGTATAAAATGGCACCACCCTGTGTATTAACAGTAACCGTACAAACTGCTGCTATATACTACGCACTTTGTTTTCAGCACAGAGTGGAATTCATAATGTGTTTACTGACATTTACTGATGCAGGCACATAACTGTGTGTATATATATATATATATATATATATATATATATATATATATATATATATATATGTAACATTTGTCATATCCAGCTCAGGTTTAGCTGACTAAAAAGACAGGTTTGCGTGCTAAGCCCTTCAGGGATTTTCTCCTGTTGAAGAGAGTGCTCATGTGTGGGTTTTCAAGGTTCGATAGCTTGCGCTGCTCCTTTGCAGGGCAGATAAGTTCACTTTGGAGAAAAAACATCCACATTAAAAAGGAATGTTTTATTGTGCTTTCCTGTTTAGGAAAGTTATTTTTAAGCTAGTATATGTTTTAATAGACTTCATGAGACTTAGCTGTACTTTTAAACCAGGAACGCACTTTATTTGTGTCAGTTTAAAAGTTGTTTAAAGTAATTGAAAGTGGAGATACTGTATTTATTTTACTTTTGATGGCTGGTAAAATGCTTTTAAATGATTTTTACTTGCTTTGTATGAAAAAAGTGACTTTTAAATATTTTGAATTTTTACTGGATTTTGCTTCTTGCTTTCCCTGAGAAAGAGGTAGTATTTTCGACTTTCAGCCACAAAAAGAAAAGGTTAAGCAAACAGCCTTTGCCACTACAGTAGGCTAGCAATTTGCCTCAGCCAGAGGTGAGTGACTCTGCTGTGGTTATAACTTGTTTTACTTGTCTTTTACACCAGATCCCTCTGGTGTAGCACATACAGCCACTATGGACTGGGGGTTAGCCACACCCTCTGTGGCTGATGGGGTTCCCCTCAGTGGGTAAGAGAGAAACACTTTTGTAGGTCCTGGGAGAGGCAAAAGGAAAGGCTTCCTTGTTTAGTCAGAATGTTGTGCCCATCCCTGGGAAAGCTGCTGCTGCCATTAATAACATTATTGGCCCCATTTCACCTGTCAAAAAGAAACAGAAAACTAAACATGTATCTACTCCTCCTCAGATTTTCCCTGGACGGAAGTAGCTTACTGGGTGTGGCTCAGGGTTTAATTCAGGTTACTGATCTTTCTTATAAGGTGCTTTCTGATAAAAGAAAGAGAGATACCGCTCATCCTGAAGAGATTTGGGATTCTGAATCTGGACAAGAAGGTGAAGGGGTAGATACTGGGTTTTCTCTTCAGTTTTCCCATTCAGACTCTGAGGAGAGGTCAGTTTCTGATTTTCCCTCTGGGAGGTTTCCCTTTCTCTGAGACTATTGCCAGAAAGTGCCATTGTTTTCATTGGAAGAACACTGAGGTTTCTCAGTCCATCAGAAAAAGTCAGCTGTTACAGAAGTTAGTTCCAGAGTCTTCACCCATTCCGCAAGTTGTCAGCTCTGGAGAATGTGTATGTCACTGCCTGCAGATGTTCTTCGTGTTTCACTGTTGCAGTCATCACTTTTGGGTTATCTGCTTGCAGTAGCCCTCAGTCGGCCTGATTATCAAAGTCTTGGGTCCTGCGTCCGTTGCTGTCTCATCTTCCATGACGTCATGGGTATAAAGCATGCAGCCGATGCCATTACATCAGTCTTTCTTGCCGTGCGGTGCCCGAAGCAGAAGCAGTTCGCAAGTGCCGGTTGGCCGACTCCTAAAATTTTCGTTTTCAAGTTTCAGAACTGAGGTCTTCAACTAAAGCTAAGTACCCTGTTGGGGAAACTTTTTCTTGCTCTAAACCGATGTCAGTAAAAGTCAATAATTGTATTTCTTGTGGAAAGCAAATACCTCACAAATATTTTCATTCGTACTGTATTCCTTGCCTAGGCCCTGAGCATGACGTACCTCGCTGTTGGTTTTATGCCTTATTTAAACAACAAACTATTCGTCGTCAGTATATTTATGCTTCTAAATATTTTGGTACTCTGTTCAATTATCCAGATATCGCTTCGGTAAGCCACCCGACTACCGACATTCTGAAAAAACACAAAGGTAAAGACAGAGACATGCCGCCTAGGTCCAAAGCTGCCGACAATGCTTCTCCTAAGCTAGTCGCCAGTTCGCCGGTACTCAGTGAGGCTCTTTTGCAGCCCCTGATACCCGCTACTTTAGATTCGCAGGCCTCTACTGAGTCCAGTATGCCACGAGATGCTTCAACTGTGGAACCTACAGATGTCTCTACTTTGGATGGGTTCGGAGCCGCTGTGCAGACACCATCTTCTGAGGGTGTATTCAAGCCTATTGACTTGCATATTAAACTGACGCCATCTTTTTCTTCAAGGCCTAAAACTCGATCCACGCCTAGAAAAATGATGCCCAGACTGCATGGTCAGGCCTCTATGCCTAAAAAACAAATAAGAATGGCTGAAGACCTTATTACTTTAATCAGGGGAAGCCAACCTTCCCCCTCTAAGAGACCTAGGACTGACCTTGCTTATGATTTTTCTGATCAGGATTATGAAATTTCTGTTTCCTCTGATGACCAGGATTTACCCTTATCTACCTATGAGGATTCTGATGCAGAGGACTGTATTCCCTCTGTTTCCCCTCCAGAGGATTTCTCTTTTGGTGAAATCTTGCATACTGTAAGGGAGCATTTTCATTGGGAAAGCCAGAATTACTCTGATTCTAAAAAGAGGCTTAGGGGTTTCTTACTCCTACCCCAACACAGGCCTTTAGCTATTCCCCCTGTACTGGACATTGTTGATGATGCCTTTTCGGAGTCTAGCTTGGCCCCTGACTCCTTACCTCCTACTCCCAGAAAACCAGATAGATATTACAGGGTCCCCGACTCTCACAAGTTCCTCTTTAAAAATCCTACTGTGGATCCTGAGACATTTCACAGGGACCCAAGGGCATTAAGGCTACTACTGCCAAAAATCCTACCTCCTCTGATAGAGATTCCAGGGCGCTGGATAGATGGGGTAAGAAGGTATACACTTCTGCAACCTTGGCCAGTAGGGCCTTAAACTGCCAGTTTCATATGTTAAAGTATCAGCAGCATGTTATTGGATTGTTTAAACAGAAAATGATGTTGATTCCTGACTGTGCTGAAAGTAAGGATTTACAGGATTTAATGCATTCTGCTGAATAAGTTGGAAAACATACTTTGCAGTGTGGTTTTGATTCACTAGAGGCATCTTGCAGGGCGGCTGTTACTGGGTCTGTACTTAGAAGGCATGCTTGGCTTAAGGAGCCATCTTTGCCAGATCATGTTAAACTAAATTGCTGGATGCTGCCTTAAACCAGGACCGCCTGTTTGGCAACAAAGCAGAAGAAGTACTTAAAAAGGTGGAGGAAAAAGCTAAATCTATGCAAACTGTTAAAGATTTCCTGCAAGTCCAGCCTCCAAGATTTAGTAGGCATTGCCCCTCTAAGAATTGGTCCTTTCCTGCCTCTACCAGGCCTTCTCAGTCCAAACTCAGAACCAACAGAACACTCAGGCTTTAGTCCCAAGGTACACATAGGACTAAGCAGTGGGGGGTTCCCACTTCCAAAGCAGGGAGTAGTAAGACTCCCCCCATGGTAAACTGTCTCAATGACTTAACTTTAAAACTTCCAAGCCCTTCTGAACTGACTGCCCCTTTAGGGGGAAAGATTGCACTGCAGGCAAAAAACTGGGAACTCATTACCCAGGACGAATGGGTTTTAAATATAGTTTCCCAAGGATTCAGATTCCACTTCCACACTTTACCAACCCCAAATGGTTGGCCACATCTACCTCTAAATCAGTGGGCAGAGGCTCAAAAACAAGTTCTCTCTCTCTTAAGTATAAGGGCTATTCGAGCTGTCCCAGAAGAGGAAAGGGGAAATGTTTCTACTCAAGACTTTTCCTGGTGCTCAGAAAAGACAACTCATGGTGTCCTATCCTGGATCTGTCTATCGTAAACACATTTTTGGTGATCCCAAAATTCAAGATGCTAACTCTTCACCAGTTGCTTCCTATGCTAGGCAAGGATGCCTGGTTGGCAACACTGGATTTAAAGAAAGCCTACCTGCATATCCCAATCAGGGAATCTTGCAGAATATACCTATGCTTCAAAGCAGGCTTCATGCACTATCAGTTCTCTGCACTGCCCTTTGGCTTATCTACTGTGCCCAGGGTATTCACAAAGTGCCTAGCTCCAGTCATTGCATTTTGCAGGCAAAGAAATATTAAAATATACCCATACCTGGACGATTGTCTAATTCAGGCAGAAAGCCAGGAGATACTATTGAAGCATCTGGCATTTGTACAAAAAGTGCTAACTTCTCTGGGGTACACCATAAACGAAAAGAAATCACATCTGGTACCCTGCCAACAAATTGTATTCCTGGGAGCAAGCTTGAACACAACTTCCACTTTCCTCACGCCAGAGAAACAAGTTCATTTGACAGCTTCCTTCAAACTACTGGCCACAAAGACCCTGCAATCTGACAAATACTGCAAGCCTTGGTGTTCATGGCCTCCTGCATTCTCCTAATTCCATATGTAAGACTGCATATGAGGAAACTACAATGGTATATAAAAACCCTATATGGTGTCAACATTCTCAGGATCTAGAAGCAATGATTCCTATCATACCTTGCCTACAGTGTTCCTTTGGTGGGCAGAGGTCTGCCACCAAATAAGGGACTGCCATTCACCACCCCCTGCCGCCCAAACCTTAACAACAGACGCATCAGATTATGCATGGGGGGCTCACGTGGCAGGGAAGTGCATTCAGGGTAAATGGAACCCAAGTCAAATGCACCTGTATATCAATCAAAAAGAAATGTTAGCTCTACAGAATGCTCTGACAGCCTTCAAGGACCACATTCTTCCAGGACAATTAATGGTAAAGATGGACAACACCATGGTTATGTGGTACATAAACAAGCAGGAGGGAACCCACTTATACCCTCTCTGCAGACTAGCCATGGCTCTGTGGAACACAGCCTTGAGCTACCAAGTGCACGTACAGGCTCAATTCCTGCCAGGAAAGCTAAATACACTGGTAGACGATCTAAGCAGAAATCTCATGGAGCCACATGAGTGGAAACTGGAACCAAAGACATTCAAAATGTTGATAAATGGGGGAGCCCAGAGATAGACCTGTTTGCCTCCCCCCAGAACTACCAATTTGACAAATTCAGCACAAGGACTCCCCACAAATAAGCTTGGAAAGTGGATGTCCTGTCCTTCACCTGTAAAAATCTACCAGTTTATGCCTTTTCTTCCTCTGCCTCTCCTCTCCAGGTTACTACTAAAGATCAAACAGGACAAACCAAGGACAATACTGATTGCACCAGACTTGCCACGTCAACACTGGTACCCCCTCTTGAGCAGTGTCACTGCTGGCACCATGGCTCCTGCCTCAGACCCCTACCCTGCTGTCTCAGCAGGAGGGCCAGATTCTGCACCCTCACCTTCAAACCCAAGCCTGGCTAATTACCTCATCTCTCCGTTACCATCCCTCAGTAAACAAGTGTTGGATGTCATTCTGAAGGCAAGCAGGCCTACTACTAGAAAAGCTTATGCTGAAAAATGGAAAAGATTCTGTTCCTGGAACCAAACCCAGGGGATGGGCACAGCAGCACCCAATTTACCTCAGATTCTTCAATACCTAACTGAGATGGTTCACAAGTGCCTTTCCTTTTCCTCCATCAAAATTCATGCCTCAGCCATTTCAGCTCATTATAACACAGAAGCACCCCTCTTCTCTCATCCACTACTGAAGCAGTTCCTCAGAGGGGTCAAAAACTTAAGACCACCCAGGAGAGCCCCTACTCCAGCCTGGCACCTTAACTTTGTATTGGAAAAACTTACTCTATCTCCTTTTGGGCCAGCTGCAAATGCAGAGTTGAAATTCCTTTCTTGGAAAACAGCCTTCCTTTTAGCCATCACTTCAGCAAAAAGGGTGTCTGAATTACAGGCCGTTATGGCAGAGGAGCCTTTCATCATCTTTCATTGCGGACAGGGTGTCCCTCAGGACCAATCCATCCTTCATGGCCAAAGTAGTATCCAGTGTGGCTCTTAATCAATCCATTCATTTGCCAACTTTCTTTAATAATCTACAGAACAAAGGGGAATGGATACTGCACTCCTTAGATGTGCACAGACAACTTAGATTTTACTTGGACAGGACTAAACCTTTTAGGAAATCTGAACAGCTGCTGATGGCATTTGCTGCAGGGGCAGAGGGGAAGGCTATTTCAAAGCAAACCATTTCTAAACGGATAAGCCATTGCATTCATTTCTGCTATAAGCACAATGGAAAACTTATCCCACAGGGGATACAACCACATTCAACCAGGGCTGCATCTACCTCTACAGCCTTTCTCAGAGGTGTCCCTACCAGGGACATCCTAGAAGCTGCTACCTGGAGTTCTGTACATACTTTCATCAAGCATTTCCATTTGCCAATTTTCTCTAAATCCAGAGCTGGTTTTGCCACTGCAGTCTTGCAGGGCCTTATAGCTGTTCCTAATGCTAACTGAATTCCTCTTCCCATCCTTAGCTTTGGGAATCTACCCAAAAGTGATGACTGCAACAGTGAAACACGAAGAACATAGTACAGTTGTGTACACTTACTATAAATGTAGATGTTCGAGTGTATTCACTGTTGCAGTCCTGGTTACCCTCCCTCCAGCCCCCTGACATCTTTTGGCTACACCTCTTTTCCTTTTTACTATGCTTAAAAGCTTTTTGGTGTATTTGCTTTTTTGTTGGAGATATAACCTTGTGTATATATTTAATTGCTTCCCATTAGGGGGGTACCTGACATCTGGGGCAAGAAAAACTGATGTAATGGCGTTGGCTGCATGCTTTATACCCCTGACTACCTGACGTCATGGAAAATGAGACAGCAACCGTCGCAGGACCCAAGACTTTGATAATCAGGCCGACTGAGGGCTACTGCAAGCTGATAACCCCAAAAGTGATGACTGCAACAGTGAACACACTCGAACATCTACATTTATGGTAAGTGTACACAACTGTACTTTTTGCTGATAGCCTGCTCCTTTTAAAAAGGCACATAGAGTGTATGAAGTTCCTCAGTCTTTAACATTTTTATGCACTCTTCCCAAACCTGACCCAGCATTTATAGCTTTAGTTAATCGTATTTCTGCTAAACATTTGGTTAATTCCAATCCTATTTCTTTGGACAAGGATGGGAAGATTATTGATAAGTATGGGAAAATGTATATGCTTCTGCAACTTTGATTTTTAGAATTTTTAATTGCCAGGCTATTATGTTAAAGTTTACTCTAATTGTAATAGACTGAGGAATCTTTTGTCTCCAGTTTCTTCTTCTGTAGAATATTCTGCTTTAAATTGTTTAGCTTCTTCTATTGTACAAGCACTACTCACTGTTTACAGTGTATGATATGTATATGTTGTTACTTCATCCAGGGCTGTGGCCACTGGTGCTGTTTTGAGGAGATTTTTCCTGGCTGTACTTTCAGAACATTCCAGGTGATGTAAAAATGAAATTTTAAATTCTCCTTTGGATAGAGATTTGGTTTTTGGTTCCATTGCTGCAGAGATTATCCAAAAGTGCGATGAAAGGAGTAAGCTGGTACAGGGAATCTCAAAAATTTTTCAGCCTTCCTTTTTCAAATTTTCTAAGGGACTTTCTAACTCCACATCTAATTTTGGATAAAAAATAAAACAAAAAATAAACCTTCTCACTAAAATGCTAGTAAAAATACATTTAAGAAGAAATGACAGGGGGTTCCAAAAATAATTTGGAATCCCCCCATACCAAATACAGTCTCAGAATGACTGTTTAAGGGACTTTGTACCCCCTCCGACAGTAGCAGTCTCTTTTCCCTTCCAGATGGTCTGAAAACTCACTTTTCAGTTTGGCAACACATAGTTTCAGACAGACAGGTTATAAAGATCATTTACCAAGGTTATAGACAGCAGTGGGAGGAAATCCCTCCTTTTCGGGGGTGTAATTCCTCATCTAGCAGACCAGACACTCTTATTTCTCCTGTCTTTCAACATATGCTACCCCAGGGAGGGATAGAACCAGTTCATCTTCCACATGCTGGGAAAGGTTTTTATTCAAGGATGCTTTTAGTGCTAAAGAAAGAATATTGGAGACCAGTTCTAAATCTTTTTTTCCTAAACCAGTTTGTGATAGTGCCCAAGTTCAAAATGATGTCACTTTACAACCCAATAACACTTTTTCCTCATTCAAGTGTCTTGTTAACACTAGATTTAAAATATGCTTATCCCCTATTCATCCAAACTTCAGGAGTTTCTTAAGGCTTTGTGTGGCTGGATCACATTATCAGTTCTCTGCCTTACCCCTTCGACCATTCACTGCACTAAGAATGTTCACAAAGTATCTATATCTAGTTATTGCTCATTGCAGGCTATAGGGTATACACATTTTTTCTGTATTTGGATGACTTGTTTATCTTTACAGAATCTGTTTCAAAGTGTCAGGAATCCCTCACTTGGGCAACAGAGCTCTTACACAAGTTCAGATTCCAAGAGAATATTCAAAAGTCTTTATTGACTCCATCACACTTCAGCAGAAAGAGCTTTCCTTCCACATAGGTCTACATCTAGATCTATTTCTAAGGTTTTTCACTCAGACTTTGATAGCTGAAACAGAATACTTCAAGATTTTGGGTCTTATGGGGTATAGTCAATGTCAGTGGCACAACAGGTAGCACAGTCACCTTTAGTAAAGTGGCTGTGGGTTCTTTTCCTACACCAGGCAGATCATTTGCCAACCCTGCAGCCCAGCATAAGAGGGGTGGTGTACTCCTGAGTGTGTGGTACTTTGGATGAAATGTTAAACTGAGGACCCATCTGTTTGAGTCTGAGGTAATTCAGGTGAATGTAAAAGACTCCACAGTACGTATTGAAAAGAGTAGAGGTCTTCTAATTAACACAACATAAACAAAATGTTTACATATTTACAAAATATACATATACATATCTACAGACTTTTTCCACAAATATAATCTATTTTTTTCACAATATATCAGCCAGAATCTTTCACATTAAACAAAATTTCATTCAGTTTTTCACTCCAAATAACCTGTATTACATAAATACATTCTAATTTACATTTTTCACATATTCTTCTTGTTTTTATAATATGCATACATAGTCATATTCATACCTATATTGTTTACGTCATTAATATTCTCAAAAAAATTTCTTCATACAACTTTTTCCAAAGTTTAGCTACTCTTTTATATTTCGAAGACATACTGTGTTGTCTCTTCCTTCCTCCAAAATAAACTCACTCTTTCAATGTTCTTTTTATGTGGCATATTCCCCTTTATTGGTAACTTATTTATTACTGGTCTACATAGTAAATCCTGGCACTCTACAACCTTAGTACACATTTTTTCCTTAGTTTAATGGCTTTTACCACTTCTGTTAAATTTATCCATGGATTTACATAATAATGTTGTTTCATCACATTATTATCCCACATCCTTCTATTCTTCTCTATATTAAAACTTTTCATTTTCCATGTTAATATTTTTTAATTTCTTCTTTTATATAATCTTTATTTCTTTTTCTTATTCTCATCATCAACTAAATTTTTTGTGCTTACATTCATACCTGACAACCTGGAAACATCAAAAATCTGGACAAGGCCCATGAAAAATAGGTACAAATCTGTACTCTGACATAAAATTTACATACATAATTATGTAACCCCGCCCACTAATGGAACTGTGGGATACCAACTTTCAAAAGCAAACTTAAGAACAGACAACCAAAATATGGCACCAGAGTCCGCCTGCAGCTATTCCAATGTCCTATTACCTGGATATATCACCCCATTTACCATAAACACTAGTGTGCATACTGCTTTACTTCTACAATGATTGTTTGGATTTTATTTTTTACATTTTATGAAATAATGCAAAAACACTATTAGACATATGTTAAACAAAGCAATACTGTCTCACAATGAAAAGACTTAGCATTAAAACTTCTCTGCCCTTGAAACTCACATTCATTGAAACAGCAGTGAAACCCACAACACATCCATCTGGCCAGTGGTGGATAAAGATTACCTTTGGGCTGTTTTCAAATCATAGGCCCCGTGCACACAAAACAAGAAACATGCATGTGTTCTTTAATACACCTTCCTGACTTTTAATTATATTCATTGTATAATACAACACACTTGTTAGACTTAGAACACATTTTAAATTTATTGTTTGAATATTTTTCCAGTAGGCAATGAAACAAAATGCATGAACCAATAATGACAAAACTTCTCAATTCAGAACATTTCAATCATAAAAGTCTACTTCCACACACACATATTTATATATATATATATGTGTGTGTGTGTGTGTGTGTGTGTGTGTGTGTGTGTGTATATATATATATATATATATATATATATATATATATATAATGACAGTAGTGTAAGCCATGGGCATCTTGCATAGCTTCTCAAACTTATTTACAGTTTCAGTTTTTTGCTTGACTTACTCTGATTTGTGTTATCAGACCAACTCAATGGCTGTAAATGCACAACAAAATAAACTAGACAAACTGCATATTTTAAGACTTCCAATTTTTAGGCCAAGTACTGACAGACCCTCTCCTACATTCATCCTGAAGCATCAAAACTATCATTGTAATACAGGTGCTAACTGGCCACTGTTGCTTCTCCACTGTGTGCAGTGGAAAAATGTGTTTTATCTTGAATGTTGGAAAATGTAGTGTACTTGTTTAAACATATTTTTCTTGTAATGCAGCACAGAACATAGTAATTTAATAATTCTGATTTTCTGTTCCTGAATTTGGGTTAATGATATTTTTTGCTCTTTCCACTGAGGCACAAATGCCCTTGTGCATGATATTTTCTCACTTCTGTTGTATCTGTAGCTACACCCTTGACTTATTACACCACCCCCTTTAAAAGTACAACAACACAGTACAGTATCAGCAATGCATCTACATACTGTGGGAGTAGAACCCACAGCATTCTGCATCAAAATCAAGTATTTAACCTGTTATGCTATTAACAATGCAAGCGGACTCATCATAAGCAACACTAAACTTCTCTTCTCCTGCAACTCTCAGCTCCTTGTAAATCCCACTCAACACTCATCTCTCAACTTTGCAGCACAAGAAATCCGTAAAAAGTCAACATTTATTGGGGGAGGGGACAAAAGCCCAAAAACCAGGGACACATTTGAAACATTGCTTGTATTATTTTGAAAAGTTGCTAGAATAAAATGTCTTACCACCATGCATTTTCACTGCCAAGTCTTTAACACAGGACCCTGTACACTACAGTCAGAGCAACATAGGACTATGCCAAATCAGCAGTTTCCTGAAAGATAGGAAGACTGAAACTTAAATGGCTATCATTTAGTGAATTAATTTCTCACCTCTCACCATAGCTCTCAACCTCTTAGCACAAAAAACCTGGACAAAGCCAATAATGGGGGAATACAGAATTCAGTTCTCACTTCTCACCATAGCTCTCAACGTCTTAGCACAAAAAAAAAAACTGGACAAAGCCAATGATGGGGGACACAGCACCAAAAATAGGGACAAATTTCAAATACTGATCTTATAAACTTAGAAAATTGCTAGGATAAAAGGTTTTGTGTTATTTATTTTCTGAAGAATATGAAGTTTGAAATTCAAATGCCTGTCATTATTTAGTGAATTCTTATTGATACTCATCTGTCACAAATCACTCCTGACACTCTTCTTCACCCACTCCATCCTGCCTGTACTCTCTTCTTCACCTCTCTTCCACACTCACCATTGCTCTGAACTGTTGATCCCAAGTATTTAAACTCATCCACCTTCGCCACATCTACTCCCTGCATCCTCACCATTCCTGTATCCTCCCTCTCATTCACACACATATATTCTGTCGTAGTCCTGCTGACCCTCATTCCTCTTCTCTTTAGAGCATATCTCCACCTCTCTAGGGTCTCCTCCACCTGTTCCCTACTCTCACTACAGATCACAATATCATCTGCCAACATCATAGTCCACGGGGACTCGTGTCTGATCTCGTCTGTCAACCTGTCCATCACCATTGCAAATAATAAAGGGTTTAGAGCTGATCCTTGATATAAGCCCACCTCCACCTTAATTGCATCTGTCACTCCCACTGCAGACCTCACTGCTGTCGCACTATCCTTGTACATATCCTGTACCCCTCTTACATACTTAAACCAATCTAGTAGTGCGGAATAATAAATAAGAAACAGAGAAAACCAACTTCGTGTGACTCTAAACACGATAACAGGAAAGGTTTTTTTTTTGCTGTATAACTTTTTACGTAGCATACCTCGTAAACTTCTGGAAGTGATTAGTGATTGATATAATCTCCAAGGCCTGGTTCCCCAGACTTCAAGGAAGACATTTTAGAAAATTATAAAGCTGCTTTTTCCAATCCTTTATGAAAACAACTGTGGGGTAGGTTTTAGGAGGCTGTATGTTTATTGTTACTAAGAAACAGGCATTTTAATCGAGCTGTTGAGTTTTTCTAGTCTTATGAAAATCAACTGTTTTAAACCCTGCGTTGCAGGCTAAAAAATCATGTGTCATTTAAATTGTTTGCTAATTAGTTTATGCAAGTAGTTAGTGGTTAAATAGCACAATAGTCCTTATTTATGGACAGGTTATCAGACAACAAAAAGAGGACAGGTTGCATTTCTTTTTAGATTATGTGGTTCATTACATTCCCATGGTGTGATTGTAATAGTCCTTCCGCTCAAGAAGACAAGCAGAGTTGTTAATTTAAGTTTTTTAGTTCTATGGAACTTAAGAATCATTGTTTTTTTTTTTTTTTTTTTTAACACTTAACGCACACACACACACACACACACACACACACACACACACACACAGTTTGTTCAGTCCATTCTAGCCTTGTGAGTTGCGGCACACACCATAAAAACATTAATTACCTCTGCAACTTGCTTTGTTCTGTCCATTTTAGCTTCGCGGCTTGTTCCGTTCCCGGAAACCACCTTGCAGCTACCCATTGAGGAACCTTTAACAGCTAAGAAAGCCTCGTGGCTGGAAATGCACGCACGTCATTGAGAGCTCAGTTTCGACAGGCTAGCAGGCTGTTTCAAAGAGCTGACGTCATCTTGTATGTGATGACATCAGCTAAAAAGCCAGAAAAAAATTCAAATAAAACAGCCGGGAAATTAGGAAATTAAGGGGTGCCACTCAGGAATCGTGGCACCCCATTATTTGGACCCCAAAACCTGGTAAAAACAAAGTAACTCAGTACGGTTAGGAGTTATGCTTACATTTAAACATTGTCACTGTTAATTTCTTATTCTCTACATTTACCTACTTTAATACTCTACAAGTTTAAAGAAGCAGAATATACAACCGGATCTAATAACCCCAGTCCCCCTTCATCTTCATTCATATACAACACACCTCTTTTCACTGGATTTAATCTTGAACCCCATATGAAAGAAAACACTAATTGCAGAATTTATTTTTCATTTTTTTCTGTGATCATATAAACGTTCAATATACATGCTGTTTTTCCCATTAAAACAGAATTCACCAAATAAACCTTTTTTTTTTAATGCTAATCTACAAGTCCTCTGCATAAGACATATTTCTTTCAATTATTTTATCAAACACTCCCATTTCTTCATAACTACGTAATTTTCTCCAAATTTTATACCTAACAAAGGTGCTTCATTCATTGAAAAATACGCACCTCCAATTTTCATAACATCACCCAAACCATTACTTTCATCTTTATTCAGGGTCATTCTAACTTCCTTTAAAAATCCATTCAGACAAATCAGTACTTCGCTCATCCATCTTTTATTTTAGCAACCATAACTGTATCATCTGCATATGTCAGAACTACTGGAATCCTCAATTCCACAAACAAAACATCTTCTCTTATCACAATTGCTTATTAAATTATCACTCATTACACAAAACAATCAAGTTTACGTGTGTCTATTATAGCTTACATAACTTCTGTTCCCTACAACAGTTACTATACTTGGAATATGTACAATATTAGCCATTTCCATCTTTAAAATAATCCCACAATCCCACCCCCACCCCCATTCCATAAGCCTGTATCATCATATATTTTCGTAATGTCCAGCACTTCTTTGCATACAGTTTTTAAACAGTATTTTAATGCTTCCTTATCCACCTCCATTTGAAATTGCACAGGAATTCTCTTTTTAGTCTCTATATTAAAGGTCTGCACCACATAAGAGTTCCACTGACTACAGTCCTTTTTTTTTAAACTCCATATATTGCCCAGTCTCAAATATAATGTCACAAAAAGTTTCTCTATTAAGATGAATAAAGGCTCTTACCTCATTAGGTGACATTCCCTAAGCTGCAGTAACTGTATTCCCATACCTTATATCTTTTGACTTCTTTTTTTCCCTTACTGCTGAGATGTACAACAACGAACTTCATCTTCACGACCTCTATTCCTACCTCTCTCTCTTTTATTTGTTTCTTGCCTTCTTTCAGCATCATCTCATATGATTTTTTTGTCTTCTGTAGTTTCTTTCACTTTCTCCTGGATTTTATCCATAATGTTGCCCCAGGATTTCTAGTTCACTCTGCATAATCAATTCCTTAAGATGATCATCCCACAACCCTACCGACGAGGATTGTAACAACAGATTCTTGTGTTGCAACGTCTGACTCAAAGAGGTTATGCTGAAACAAATCCTTCAAATTTTCTGCACATCCTTCCAACTTCTTTGACTGCTTTTTTAAATACTCAACTGCCTTTTCTAATACTTCTGACACACCATCATCACTTCCAAATGCCTCCATAACGTCCGACTCCTCCTCCAACACTAACAATACCTCCGCTGACCAGCTATCAGCATTCATTTCAGAAACATCGCTGTCTCGAACCTCAATTCTTGCTCTCACCAGCCTTCTACTTCTCCGGGCCACCTTCGCACCTGGAACAGAAGACAGGAAGTGCAGCTGTAAACAGCTTCTCCGTACACAAAACAGTAGGGGAAGTTCCCTGATGGCCTGGACAAATTTTCCCCTATTAGTATAAGTAGCATCTCAGGGCTCCCCTTAAAAGAGGCTTCTAGCCTAGTGGGACTAGCCCAATCAACAAAGGATAAATAAATAAATCTATGATTTTTATGATACCCCTGGCAAGCCTCCACTTGATGAATATACAGTGGGATCGCAAGTCTCTTTGGTGTCAGCACCAATATCCTTTGTATTCAAATCCAAGTGTTGGGGTTTGTCAGAAAAGAAATCACTTGTTGGAGACCTCAAATCTCCCTAAATCCAGGTCTCTCCTTTTCCCCTCCTTGCTCCAAAATAGTCACCACAGACACCTCAGACTTTACTTGGGGAGCAGCTTCAGGAGGCATAAACATGCAAGTTGTGTGGGACAGCAAGGATAGACGCAAGCTCATCAGTATAAAAGAGATGCTTGCCCTGATCAAGGCACTTAAGTCTTTGAATCATTTTTGGTCCCCTGGAGTTCTTCAAGTTATTACAGGCAATACTATAGTCATGTGGTACATCAATAAGCAAGGGGGAACCAGGTCATACTTCCTTTGCAGACTAGCCCTGATGGGATATAGCTTCACAGCACAGTCTTACTGTACAGGCATCCTGCATTCTGTCAGAGCAAAACTGTGTGGTAGACTAGCTGAGCAGGACAGGGCAGACAGTCATGAATGGAAACTAGATCAGGGAAGGTCATCCACAATTTGATCCATCTGTGGATCCATCTGTGGGGAGCTCCTCTAGTAGACCTGTTTTCTCCTCTCTGAACAATCAGCTGACATGATTTTGTTCTAGGACACCATGGAAAAGGGCCTGGAAGACAGGTGCCTTTTCCTTTCCTTGGATAAGAATGTCCTTGTATGCCTTTCCACCATTTCCACTGATATCCAGGATACTTCTGAAGATTCAGAAGGAATCCTCCAAGATCATTGTGGTGACTCCCCTCTGTCCCAAACAGTGGTTCTCCCTTCTTTTGGAGATGATGAAGCTGTTTGTGAACGCGCTTGTGCAGTTTGTATTGTGAATAAACCTGAATTTTACACTGGAGAGAAGAGCCTTGCCTGGGTCCGTCTGCTTATTCTTGCTACTTGGACTTTGTGTGTATTTGGACACAGGTAACTGGTTGTTGGATTTTTTTTGTTTGTTTTTCCCCTTTATGAACCTGTTTACTGAGGTCATACAGCAGGTACTAATGGAGACAAGAAAACATGCTACTAACAATCATACATTAGCAAATGGAAAAGGTTTTCTAGTTGGTGTGCAAACAACATAACCAGTACCCATTCAGGGCTAGTTGTTCTCTGGTTTTACAATATTGTCATGAGTTATGTTCCTACAGTCTTTCTTATTACTGTATCAAGGTTCATTTTTGGCTAGTTCAGCATGTCTGCCCATGGATCCTCTCTTTCAAGGCAGTCTTATATGAAATGCTCTTAAAAGGGAGATTGCATAAGAGGTCTCTAAGTAAACCAGTGTCCCTTCCTTGAGATCTTAATTTTGTGTTAGAGAAGCTAAATCTTGCTCCATTTGAACAAGCTAATCTTTCTGGCTTGAGGTTCTTAACATGAAAAACTGGCTTACTGATTACTTTGACATCTGGAAGAGGAGTTCCTGAGTTTCATCTTTTTATGGTGAATCAATCCTGTACCATTTTCCACAGAGACAGGGTTTCATTGTTAACTAATCCTTTTTTATGCGTAAAGCATATCCAAGTTTACTTTAATCTGAACTATCCATCGCCACATTTTCTTTCTTGAAGCTAAAAATGAGGGCAATAGAATACTTCATACCTTGGATGTCCACAGGCAACTCAGGTGCTATCTTGATAGAGCTAAATCTTTCAGACCTTCGAATCAGTTATTTATATCTTGTGAAGTAAGAATGGACATCCGGTATCAAAACAGACTATTTCAAAATTATTGTCTCAAAATCAGGTCTCAGCACTGAATTCTGTCTTAACCTTTTGTTATACTAACCACAACAAAACTATTCCATGCAGGGTCAAGGCCCACTCTGTCAGGATGTTGGCTTCATCTCTGGCTTTTTGGAAAGGGTTAGATTCTAGAAGTGTTCTAGAAGAAGCAACTTCATCCTATATACATACATTTACAAGGTATTACAAACTTGATTCCATCTCTAGGTCTAGATCAGGCTTTGCTAAGACCATTCTGCAAGGGCCACTGGACTCTTCCCCCTCCACTTCCCAGATATAGTAAGCTAGATTAGTCTACCCATATAGATACGGTAGCAGTGATCAATGTAATGAACATAGTACAGTTGTATAAGTAAACTTACCATAACAGTAGGCACTCAAATGACCACTGCTGCAGTAGCTTCTTCCTCCCTCCATACCCCAAGTTTTTCATGGTGTGTTGTTTATCCAAGGTTGTAAATACTTATTATTCGTTGTTCATAGCATTGATCTTTCAGGGCTTAGCCTCCCTGTCTCTGTTGACATGAAAGCTCTGAATATCTTGGTGCTTGAGCTGCCTTACAGTTTGAGAGCACTGAAAGTTCCCTGAAGCTTCGGAACCTGGACAGCCGTTATATCCTTGGCAGGATATAACCCATATAGCTAAGTCTACTGCAGCAGTACTCATTCGAATATCTACTGTTATGGTAAATTATTTTACATAACTGTAATTTTGAAGTAGCCTGCTTCCTTTCAGTACAGATGTACCTGACAATGAAATATTACCCCCCCACACACACACTACAATATAATAAGACTTGACCGTAAAGTGAGAAAAGGAGGTGGAGTAGCCATCCTATATAAATCCTCTCTAGAGTTAACTACAATTAACACCCCACATGACCTAATAACTACCAACACCGAAACAATAATCTCAAGAATTCAACTCAACAAAAAGAAATCTATAAACATAGTATGTAGTTATATTCCTCCAGGCAATAACATAAACACCTTAGAAAGCACACTGCAATGGTTATCCTCCACCCACCCCCAAGAAACAATGATACTTGGAGACTTCAACATCGACTGGACAACTTGTTCAGCACAATTCCCAACCACCCATATTAACTTACATGGTTTCTCCCAAACTATTACTACCCCCACCAGAATCAACAAATCTAACAAAAAGGAAAGCATTATAGACGGGATCATAATAAATAACAAACCTCAGTTTTACAAAGCAGGTACCCCACCTGAGGACATGAGCGACCACCTCCTAACCTACATAATTAGAAAAAGAAAAGACATGCCCCACCAAACCACCTTTAAAACCTGCAGGTATACAAATAACTTTAACCTAAATAGTTTCCAAACTGATCTAAGCTTATGCAAATGGGCCATACTTAAAACACTACCCCTTGACCAAGCAGTCTTAGAATTCAGCACCACTTTCCTAGCCATCTTAGACAGGTACGCTCCCACATGTAGAATCAGAACCAAAAATAAAACAGCGCCATGACTAACCAATACTACTAGACAAAAACTTACTTCTAGAAATAGAGCATGGACCTCATGGAGAGCCACCAAATCCCCACAAGCCTACATAACATTCAAACAGATAAGAAATAAAGCTAAAAGATCTATTATGTTAAACAAGCAAAACTACTATTTCAATTTACAGCAAAAACACCAAAATCAGCCTCAAAAATTCTGGTCAAGTCTGAATAAGGTACTCCACCCAGGTAAATCTTCTACCCCCACCCTCTCATCAACCTTACAACTACCCCCTGAATCAGTAGCAAATACCTTTAACACTTTTTTCAATGAAACCGTCAAGTCCCTAGCCAATAATCTATCTCCCTCCTCTTCTTCTACAATCTCACCTACTCATATGAACCCCTCACTCTTAAAATTTGAGCCTATCTCCACAGACTATATCAAATTTTTACTTAAGAAATTAAAACCTACTACCCTCGCAGCCGACCTACTTCCCGCAGAATTCCTACAAAAGGCCGCTAAAGTAATAGCTTACCCTGTCTCCATCTTAATCGATCGTACTATCCAAGAATCCTACATCCCCTCCATCTGGAAAATCTCTCACATTCTTCCACTTCATAAAGGAGGTAACTCCATAGAACTCTCAAATTACAGACCTATCGCCATACTATCTCCCCTAGCCAAAATAATGGAGAAATGCATACAGAAGCAACTATTAGCCAACCTCACTCACAATTCTCTCCTAGCTTCATCCCAGCATGGTTTCAGACCAGCCCACAGTACAACCACTGCCCTTCTCTCCTTCTCTCACACAATAAATCACAACCATAATCAAAACCTGCTGCTCTCTGCCCTCTTCCTCGATCTATCAAAAGCATTCGACATGGTAAATCACAACTTACTCTTAGACTCTCTCAAATCACTGTCCATAGATAACTCAGTATGTAACTGGTTCCACTCATACCTAAGTGGTCGACACCAAGCTGTCTTGTGGAAAGATAATCTATCCCCCCTTCTACCTGTCACCCTTGGCGTACCCCAAGGCTCTATTCTAGGTCCCCTTCTTTTTTCTATATTCATCAATGATCTGCACAAAGTTATACCACATGCAACTTCCATACAGCACACAGATGATTCTACACTAATCTGCACTGCCTCTACTCCCACAAAATTACAATTCCTAACCCAGACTACCTTTAACAAAGTAGAGAACAGGCTTAATAATCATCTTCTCCTATTGAACCCAAATAAAACCAAACTACTACTTTTCTCCCCCCACCCATAAGCAAACACCACCAATATTAACAATCTCTTCAAACAATGGCACTGCAGTTTCTCCTGAACCAAACACTAAACTACTAGGCATAATCATTGATAACAATCTGAATTATAATGCCCATATAGACAAAACCATAAAAACAGTTAATAAAAAAATAGGATCCATGTATAGGATAAAGAAATCTCTAACTCCAGCTGCCAGAACTGCCATAGCTCGCACACATCTTCTGTCTTCTCTTCTCTATGCCTCACCCATCCTCACTAATCTATCTAAATCAAACCTCAACAAAATCACCAGCTGCTATAACAATATAGCAAGATTTGCCACAGTCTCCACATACAAAACCCACCATTGTCATAATCTTCACAAATTAGGTTGGCTAGAACTACCCCATGAAATATACTATAACCAACTCATAGTTATTCATAAAATGCTCTACCAACCTACCAGTACCCCGATTCTAACTAAAATTATTACCCCCTATAACAACCTAACATCCCGCCGCTCATCCAGCAGAATGCTAGTACAAGCAACCAAAGCAAACAACTCAGCTGGAGATTCTTTGGTTTCCAACTCTGCTGGAAAAAAATGGAACTCCCTTCCTCCAGAAGTAACCTCTAACAGCTCCTTGCCTCAATTCAAAATATCTCTAAAGACAAACATGCACAGACTCTGGCTATGTCCATGTCTAAACACCGTAAACTAAACAAAAATGATACTGAGGTAGTCAAAAAATAGTCGTGCTCTTATCAAAACCCCAACTAACCCAAAAACACACCAACATACTTTTTAAACCAAACTTAGCTCACAGATGTGATTACCATTTTCTCCCTCTAACTTACTATTTCTGCCCACACTAATTATAATCCCTCCAACCTAAATAACCTTCTCTTTCTTATCTTCCTTGCTTTCTAACTGAAAATGCTTATCTTACAGACACACCTATCTTAAAATATTGATTTCTCTGTATTCACTGCTTCAAAGACAATGTTTTTTATGTCCTATCTATATGTAACCTACAGATGACTTTTGTCTTTGACCTATTGTTAACTTTCTAGAGATCATTACAACCTGCATTTTTCTTTCTTTAATTGTTACTAAACTTTTGTAAACAGATTTATTGTTAAATTTTAGATATCTTGTAACCTACATTTTTATTGTTACTAAATACCTACATTCTTATTGTTGTTGTTAGTAAATTCTTTCATAACATGGAGCTTTTCTCCCCGGGCCTCCGCTGAAAATGGATATGTATTCAGTCGGACTTTCCCAGTTAACAAATGTAAAATAAAATAAATAAAATGTTACATTGGAGCAGTGTGGAAATGATCATTTCTCAGCTGTTTGCTAGAAGTTTTTCTTGTAGCAACAGAATGAGAGTTCACATTCATTGGGAAGGTTATTTTTGATTATTTTCATTGCTTTTTTTTTTTTTTTTGAGTTTGGCCCTGACTTACTCCTTACAGTACCTAAATGAGAAAATGAACCACTTGCTTACATAAGACTCTGAAGTCCTGTTCCGCACATATATAAACAATTTTCCACCTGGGATTTGGGAGTTGAGTTGAAGTTGTTGCTTCTTATACCCTCCCCAACAAACAGATAAATTCAGTCAAAGGTTTCAAACGTATTTGGTAGCTCCCCTCCCCCCTTTTTGTTGGTCATACCCATGAGAGTTTTAGGGGTGGGGACCATGTTCTAGACCCATACCTGTCATTTTCTTCTGTTTTGTACCATGTTGTGACTTCACGGGTGCTGTACATGGGGTCACTCACGAATCCCTAACATGTTTGCAATAGATGTCTACTGGTTGATGGATGCCGTGCTGTTTCATCCCACTAAAAGGTGGACACCCAGGATATAACATACCACTTTCCCTATAGAAATGCAGGGAAAACAATTTGCAAGACAGCCTATTGCTCCAAAAACAACTGTTCCATCTTCCCAAACTTTTTCCTGTGTCTGCCATCAAAAGGTCAGATAAACATCCTGCCTTTATGCCATGTGCCAGTAGGGTAAAGTCATCCTCTGAGAAGGAATTTTTGTTTTTTACTAGTTTTTGTGAGAAAGAAATATGAAATGTTCATATGGAAATTTGGTGTTAATGGTGCTGACAAAAAAGTTTTTAGCATGCATTCATACATACATACATGCATGCACAGTAGTTTACCAGTGCACCTTAAGAAAATTAGTAGTTTATAGTGTCATGACCTTAAATATTCATTAATGGTATTTCTTCATGGCAGCCCATGAATGTGATGGCTGTTAATATGCTGTGGTTTCTGACTGAAATACATTTCTCCTTTTCAAAAAAACAGTTTTTAAGGCTGCTGGGGAGGCATACCATTTGAAGAGAAGCTGGAGTTTATTGTAGACTTGCATCACTTTTAGTGTTTGTTACATATCAGTAAGTACAGCAAGAAGCTGACTCAGTGATACTTTGGTGTGACATCATTACAATGGGAGGCATTTTTAGCTTGCATGCATTTTATGAATTGATGTTTTCTTTCTTTTTTTTTTTCATTTTTGCATTTGTTTAGTACTTTTCACATACAGTCTTTACCTTTGTATTCATTTCTGTATTTGTTGTGCATTACTTATCACAATGTGGCCTTTAACTTTTTTTTGTTTCTGTATTTGTTCTGTGTCACTTTTCATAGCAGCCTTTAACTTTTTATTCATTTCCGTATTTGTTGTTCATTACTTTTTACATGCAGCCTTTACCTTTTTATTAATTTCTGTATTTGTTGTGAATTGCTTTTCACATGCAGCCCAGGTAGCTTTGATCATTGTTTATGTTGTTGTTTTCTTTTGGCTTTTCCCGTTTAAGGGTCGCCACAACGGAACTCTGGTCCGCTAATGATTGGCAGTCGATTTTTTATGGTGCCGAGGTGCCAGCCCGACGCCCAGCCTTCAATGAAGACATGCCCATTCACGCATGTCTTTCAAATGCCACTCGACCGCGGGGAGGACATGCAGACTCCACACAGAAGGCACTCCAGCCAAGAATTGAACGGGAGAAACTCTTGCTGTGAAGCGACAATGCTGCCGCTGCACCACTGCGGCTTCCAGCTGATCATTGTTTATGTAATAACTGCTAAACTAATGGTGGTGTGGAATTCCATGAGGGTTATAATAGTCTGCAGTGTTTGAGTGTAGAGTTATTTGCTCTAGGAAGTTACTAAGTATAAAGAAAAATGTAAAAACCTTCAGTATATTGTAACTCTAGTCTGCGTGAAAGGAGTAGCTATGTTCATTAAGTAACTGAGAAGGAGAGTCTGCTGGCACTTAGGGAGGAGGTTGTTTACTGAGAACCTGACATACACTGGCAAGGGCAGTAGTTGCCTGCAAGTGAGAACGAGGGGCCTCTGAGATTAATCAGCTCTCAACACTGAATCCTGTCTTTGTTGTTTGACTTCATATGTCAGAGAGATTTTTATGGGAACAGTGAGTCATTTCTGTTTTATATTTAAAGAGAACATTGTTCCTGTTATTAATATAATTTTGCAAATGTTGTTTTTTAATCCAATTATACCACCATTAATTGCCAGATTATTTTAGAAAGAAACATAAAGAATATGTCTACTTTAAAACAGACGCTTACAACCTATCTTCTCCTTTTTAGGGCATAAAGTTATTTCTTTTTTTTTTTCTGATTTCCACAGAGAGTAGCTGTTGAAGTACTAGCCTTTGACCTGCTGAAATTTCATTGCAGTCTTCTTACTTGACGGTACAATGTGGAATAGTGAGACTAAATTCAAGTTTGAATGTACCTCCATTCTTAAAAATAGCCCAGTGTATGCAATGCATTTATATTGTAATGTCTGTTTATCAAGTCATTAGTAAACATTGAGCTGGCACATAGCGGTGCACATGGAAATCCAGTATGTGTGCTTCTAACTGTCCAGTCTGGCATTTAGTACAAGTATAATCTGTTTCAAGTACATATTCAATTGATACAGCTTTTGAGTGCAAACAAGACTGTCATAGATTTTCATCTTGCTGAACAGCTCATCCTAATTTGTTAACTCACTTACTGTATGGACTCAGTACACCCACACAGTGAAACAGAGAGGCAAATACACAAAACATTTCTCTCTGCTTTAAGTATGGGCTACCATGACTGAGATCCTGTCGTGGTCAAGGATTCTTGTTCCAGTTTCTACAGTGATACCTCCTAAGTTGAGCTAACTGCTCTGCTGTTATTGTTTCAAGGTCTGCTAAAAGAAGATGGGACAAGAGTTGTTGAGTATAATTTTTATGTAAGTGTTGCTCTGATGTCTTTTTCAGCCATTCCTCAGCCGATGGGTCTTGGACCAGGCTTCAGATACTTCAACAGACTTTGGCATCATAGCTCAAACTCTTCTCCTTAACCATAATCCTCTCCCTAGCCTGAATTACTTCAAATCTTGTTTGTCACTTCAGAATTTGGATGTGGCCAGCTGTAGCTCGGGTGCATAGGGGCAAATGAGTCAATTATTGTCATTTTGCTCTTTGAGAGATTATCTTTTGCTCTTAGGTTTTTCCTGTTTAAAAGCCCCATTGCTGTAGCAAAAACAGTGTTTCTCTTCATATATAGAAAAAGTTTTTTTCTGGTTGGGTCTTGTCATTCTGTACTGACCTTGTGCCCTTTCTTTTGTTAGTTCCAGTGTTATATATTGTAGACTTCCTCTTATACCATTGTTGGCATTTTTCCCTTTATTACCATAGTTAGTATTTGACTTGTATTCTTCCCTTATTACCATAGGATTTAATTCTATCTTTTTTTTTTTTTCCTTTTTGTTGGTGTTTTTGTTTCTGCTGCTTTTGGTCTTGGAAGGATGGCTGACAAGCCAACTGGTTTCAAAAAATGTTCTTAATGTGGGCATAGGATTCCAGATTTGGATGCCCACTCAGAATGTGTGTATTGCCTTGGGGCAGGTCATCTCAGCATGGGATTTGAAATTTGCGTGGGGTTTAATTACAGCTCACTTTTTAAGCGCCATAAGAAGCTTGTTCTGAAAGGCCTGCCTCCATCTTCCTCTTAATCTGCTGGAGATTCCCCTTTCCAATGAATGTTTAGAAAAAAAACAAGGGGGAATCTATTGCAAAGACCAAGGATTTGAGGAAGCGATCCCCTGATCATTCTCCTCCCTTCACTTTGGGCTCCACCAGAAAAAGTACCAAAATCTTTAGATCCATCTGGCTCCTCGGATCCGACTCGATCTAAGTCCAAATCTATGTTCCATCTTTCACCAAGATTTTCTTCAGACCCCATCTCCTGGAGGCTCCATTCACCCTTCTTACAAGAGAATCTGCAATGGGCTTCCAGACCACCTTCAAGCTCGGGTGTATAGGGACAAATAAGTCACTTATTGTCATTTTGCTCTTTGAGAGATTATCTTTTGCTCTTAGGTTTTTCATGTTTAAAAGCCCCATTGCTGTAGCAAAAACAGTGTTTCTCTTCATATATAGAATTTTTTTTTTCTGGTTGGGCCTTGTCATTCTGTACTGACCTTGTGCCCTTTCTTTTGTTGGTTCCAGTGTTATATAGTGTAGACTTCCTGTTGTACCATTGTTGGTATTTTTCCCTTTATTACCTTAGCTAGTATTTGACTTGTATTCTTCCCTTATTACCATAGTTAGTATTTAATTCTATCTTTTTCTTTTCCTTTTTGTTGGTATTTTGTTTCTGCTGCTTTTGGTCTTGGAAGGATGGTTAACAAGCCAAATGGTTTCAAAAAATGTTCCGGTACTTGCGTATTATCACAACCACATTATGTAAACATCATTTAGACTGTATTTATTTAGCAGTTTAAGGTGGGGGGTTTTATTTCAGTCAGTCACCCACATGAAAATGTCACCACTGAATAAGGTATTGGTATACTGTAGTTGTTATCGCACTTTGTTATTTTTGTTAAATGTATATTTCGGTTAGACATTCACCATCATCTTTTATATGCGAAACAGTAGAGCAGCAACCACGTCTGAAAGATGATGGGATGCACCATTACAAATTCAGCACCGCGGGGGTTTACTAGCTGTATCTAGCTGGAGCAGCTAATACATATTCTAGCTTATTAGTTAGCAATTTAACCGTATCCATCTACTAACCCCTAACATGAACAGCCGAATGAAGAACAAGTGTACTAAAAACCTGTGAACCTTGCATACCACTGTGGACTGTCTGGAAGTTTTACTTCGTTCAAATGCCATTCCAGATATTAATGATATCTGTTCTGCAGGGTTTTTATATTAATAGAAACTACCAACAACAAAACCAACCTATTGTTTCTTTTTTAATTAATAATTTTTGGAAGTATGTCACTCAAAATCCAAGATAAATCACACAAGCTGCTCAGCTGTGCATGTATAATGGGCGCACAGTCCATTCCAGATGATGATAGTTATCAGTTACGTTGCCTTCCTTGTTTTCTAAACTTAAAAAACCAATAACACCAAATGAAGTAGAGACACAGACATCCAACTTGCTTTCCAAAGCTTTGTAAGCATATATAACATACCTTGGCAGGGGAAGGGCTTGGAAATGAGCCGCATCTCCTGTCCGTAATGTGTTTGTGATAATATGTAAGTACCAATGTTCTTAATGTGGTCATAGGATTCCAGGTTTGGATGCCCACTCAAAATGTGTATATTGCCTTGGGGCAGGTCATCTCAGCATGGGATTTGAAATTCACATGGGGTTTAATTACAGCTCGCTTTTCAAGCGCCATAAGAAGCTTGTTCTGAAAGGCCTGCCTTTATCTTCTTCTTAATCTGCTGGAGATTCCCCTTTCCAAGGAATCTTCAGAAAAAAACAAGGGGGACTCTACTGGAAAGACCAAGGATTTGAGGAAGCGATCCCCTGATCATTCTCCTCCCTCCACTTCAGGCTGGGCTCCACCAGAAAAAGTACCAAAATCTTTAGATCCAGCTGGCTTCTCGGAACTGAGTCGATCTAAATCCAAATCTCTGTTCCATCTTTCACCAAGATTTTCTTCAGACCCCATCTCCTTGAGGCTCAATTCACCCTTCTTACAAGAGAATCCTCAAAGATCTTCCAGACCTCCTTCAGCATCTTCATCCCTCGGGGTCAGCTAGGAGTCTGACAGAAGTAGATGTGGATAGGATGATGACAGAATTTCTCAGAACCCCGATTCAATTGGGAGTTATACTGTCTCTGTCTCCCATTGGACCCGTGAGCCTACAACCAGTCCAGCCCCAGCTTCTAACTCCTACTCTGATCCATCCTTTGGTTTTGGAGCCATCAGAACTGAGGATTCTGAGCTTGTCAGTGTGTGATCCGAAGGCCTGGCCTTTGTTGACTGCAACGCCATCTCCGACCCAGATGGAGCTGACTCTTTCAGAACATTAGAATCTGCACTGGATCTGGGGTGCTGGATTCAACTAAGATGTTCTCAGAGCCATCCCTTCCTCTTGGAGCTGAAGCACTGGACAGCTCAGCTCTGATGTCTGCATCAAAGCAGGATCATGGGGATGCTCTGACTTCGTCTCCTACCAGGTTGGTTCTTGGTTCCCCCATGACTTCTGACTTTGATGTAGTGGAGAGAGCATTTTGCACTTCTGTGGACAGAACATCCTTGCCCCCCCCCCCCAGGTCCTCCCCCTGTGTCTGCTGGGTGCTGAGTCTTTTCTTCCTATCCCATTTGGACAGTTGGCACAATCAAGTCTGGAGGCAGACCACATCCAGGACTCTGATCACACTGCTGAGTCCTTCTGAGATCACCTCACCAGAGAGCCCCTTTGGAAGTGAAAGAGTAAAAGGAGGCATTTAGATTCCCCGCAGGACTTCTTGACAGAAGGCACCAACTTTGATGAAGGGGGTAAGTCCTCTAGATCACACTTTGAGGATGTCTCATTCGGTGAAATCTTCAAATTTTTGAGAGAGAAAGGTGGTTGGTCTTCCACCCCCCTCCCAGGAGGAGTTGGTGTTTCTCAAGGCTTTTGGAGCGAGCTCAGCTACATACTAGGTAGTCCCCCACCCATAAGTCAAGATGGTAGACCTCATCTCCACCTGGACTTGGAAGGATCCGGATGTTATAGAGCCAATCCCCAAAAGGCTCAATAAGTACCTAGTGGCACCAAGGATTCTGCTCATTGGAGCAAGGGTCCCCAGTAAATGCTGTGGTGGTAGCAACAGTCACCAAGAAAGAAGCTGCTAAACAAAGTTCTTCTTTTCATCCCCTAAACAGGGAGTCCAGGGCATTGAACAGATTGGGAAGTGCGTTTATGATTCAGCGACCTTCATCCTCAGGTTGCTGAACTATTTGGCACATGCAATGAGATTTCAAAGGGACTTGATCTAGGCATTTTCCAATGCCATCTCAAGTTTCATGTCTGTGGAGGACAAGAAAACTGTTTCTTCATAACTGACCACCCTTCAGTCCCTATCAAAAGCCACCATTAGGCTGATTACTTATGCTTCAGGGAGACATTTGAGAGTCGCAGGTTCAGGAGTTGCTGTGAAATGGCACACCTAGATGCACCTTTGTGATTTTCCAGAGTCCTACAAGTCATCATTCATCAATGCTTCCTTTGATGGATCTACTTTTTTTGGTCCTAAGGTGAATGAAACTCTCTCCAGGTGTAACCAGGATGGACAGACATTATTTGCCATAGAGATTCATTTCCCTACCCCTCAGAAGACTTTTTCATGGAACCAGAGAGAGAGGGTAGGAAGATGTGGATCCGCAGGTTGCCCCAGCACTCATATGGAGACCGACACCCCCCCCCATGGCAGAAGGGGGAACTGTTAATGGTAGATGGCACCCACGTGGCAGAGAAAGCCTGCAACACCAGGGCTTTAGGAGTCCATTCTCTGTGAAACCCTTTCAGTGCTCCTGAAAAGATGCCCAACTACTGTACTCTGGAGGCAGTCAGGAGGCACTTATCACTGCATCTAGAAGCCTGGGCAGTCATCACCAAAGATACTTGGGTGCGCAGGATAATATCCAGAGGTTATTACATACCCTTTTCCCATTGACCTCCCAAGTGCCCCAGAGGAATTCCAGATGTTACACCCAGTAAGAGGAAAGCAGCAGCTATAGAGATAGAAAAGCTGCTGACAAAAAACATCATCCAAGTGGTTCCCCCAGACCAGGAAGGATTTGGAACTTACTTGAGATTCGTTTTTGGTGCCAAAGAAAGACGGGAACCTAAGACCAATTTTGGATCTCAGCAGTTTGAATCAGTTTGTCAAACACTCGAAGTTCAGGATGGTCACAGTTCAGTCCCTTCTGCCACTGTTGCACAAGTACAATTGGATGTGCTCAACAGATCTCCAGGATGCATACTGTCACATCAAAATAGACAGACGATCCACGAGTTACCTACACGTCCAGCTGGGAGCCAGTCATTACCAGTTCAGGGACCTGCCAGTTGGTTTCACCACAGCCCCCGGGTGTTCACCAAGTGCATGGCAGTGATTGCAGCTCACTTGAGACTGCTAGGATTCTTAGTGATTCCTTATCTTGATGACTGGCTCCTCTCTGCTCCCACTAAGCCTGTACTGATCCAAGCCATGGACTACTTGTTCAAGCTATGTCTTCAAGTGGGCATCACAGTGAACTACATCAAGTCTCAGCTCTCCTCCAGTCATGTCCTTCAATTCATTGGTGCTTGTCTGGATACTGTGGCATAGAACGCAAGCTTACCACAGACAAGGTTAAACACATTGCAGAGCCAAGCATCACATATTCTTTATCTTCCTTCCTCTCAAGCCAGGCTATGTTTTCAGCTTCTTGGATCTGTGGCACCTTCCATTACTCTGGTACCTTTAGTGAGGTTTTACATGAGGATATTACACTGGACTCTGACATTGCTGTGGTCAGTAAGATAACACCCCCTGACCACACCAGTCTGAATTACAAGAATTTGTAGAAATCACACAAGGTTGGAGGATCCACTCAGAAGAAGTTTCTCGGGGCTGCCTTTTTATCCTTCCTGTACCTATGGCCACAATGACTACGGACCCCCTCCCAAGTGGAGGGGGGGGATTACTTGAGAACGAAGGTTCAAGACACATGCTCTCAGTTGGAGGTCAGTCTTCACATCAGTGCCCTGGAAATGAGAACAGTCCTATTAGCACTGCAGACATTTCAAGATGTTCTCCCTTCAGGGATGATTCAGACAACATGTCTGTGGTCTGGTGCATCAGCAAACAGGGGTGAACCCGGTCCTACCCCTTATGTCAAGAAGTATTAAGAGTGTGTCAATGGGCATGCTCTTCAGGCTGGTTTCTTTTGGCAGAGCATATTCTGGGGCATTCAGTGTGTTAACAGACAAACTGAGCAGGTTCATCTTACTCCTTCATGAACGGTCTCTAAATCCATTAGTGGATGAAATGTTTTTTCATCGATGGGGCCAACCGTGCTGTGACCTCTTCTCTTCCCCCCCATAATTCTGAGTGCAGCAAGTACTTTGCACTGATCTGTCCAGAGAGGCAGTCACTGAGAGACTCTCTGATTCACCGTTGATCACCCGGTCTCCTTTATGCCTTCCCCCACTCCTGTCATCCCAAAGTTTCTTCAGAAAGCATCTCACCAGAAGAGCAAAATAATCCTCATTGCTCCCTTCTGGCCTTGGCAAGTGTGGTTTCCATTCCTGTGGCCTCATCTAGTGTACCCTCCCTGGGTGTTGGATCCTTCTCAGGACCTTCTATCTCATCCGTCTGGGATACCTCACCCAGACATTTGGACTCTCAAGTTGACCTCATGATTTCTCCACTTTCAGTGACTGCTACGCAGTCCAGGCTTTCTTCTCCATTTCATCATATCCTTACATCTTCCCAGAAAGATTGTAATAGAAAAATTTATAAACGAAATGAAAGAGATTTTCCATGTGGGCACTCCACAGACAACTATTTCCTTTTTCAGCACATATTCTAGGTATCCATGACTTTCTTTTCTCCATTTTCAATAGCGGTGCTAGTTACTCTACTGTTAAGCTCCAACTTGCTGCTATTTCTGATTTCCACTTAAGCAAAAAACATTCTTCCGTAGCATCATGGAGAGTGTGTCTTTCTCAAAGGTACTTTTCTACTTCAATTACCTATTAAGGATCCTTCTCTTCCTTGGGATTTAACAGTAATTCTTCAGACTTTGACACAGTCCCCCTTTGAGTCCTGTGCCAAGGTGGATTTAAAATGTTTGTCTTGGAAAACCATTTATCTTGTTACAATTACAGTGGCTAGATGAGTATCAGAACTACAGGCAATTTCTTCTCAGCCACCGTATCTGTTTTTTCATAAGGATAGGGTATCCTTCCGCACTAACCCTTCTTTCTTACCTAAGTTGGCATTGGAAACCGCTATCTAGCAGTCCATCGAACTACATATTTTATTTCCAAGGTTTTCCAGCAAGGGGGAATGTATGTGGCACTTGTTTGATGTATACAGACAGCTTAGATTCCATCTCCACAGAAGTAAAGATTACAGGAAATCAGACCAGTTATTTGTTTCCTTTTCCATGACTAAATTGGTCAAGGCAGTATTAAAAGTAACTTTAGCCAGATGGCTCACTGATTGCATTTCTTTTGTTTATAAGAATAAAGGGTTGGCTTTACCTAAGCCTCTTAAGGCTCATTCCACCAGACCTGTGGCTACATCATCTGCTTTCTAGTCCCAAACTTTCAAAGATGACATTTGTGCAGCTGCTACTTGGTCCAGTGCTCATACCTTTATTGCAGATTAAAACTGGGCATTTTGTCTAGGGATAGGACAGTGTCTAGCTCTGCTGTTCTCTGGAATAGCCTTCCTTGAGGACCACCAAGGGTTTCTGTAGCTGGGGACTCTGCCCCATTGGTTGAGGAATGGATGAAAAAGATAACATAATATATGAAAGTTATGTACTCACTGCATCAGTGTTGTCTCTTTTTGTCCTTCCTCAGCCTCACACACTCCAGCCCCCTTCCTGCTTTGGAAGATTTACATTCTGGCTTCTAGAATGTCCTGAGGAGTGATTCCTGCCTGCCTTTCTGAATGAGCTCCTGCCTTGCCTTTCCTTTCCTTTTATTCTAACTGGAATGAGATTTAATTTGGAGGGTGTTTTGCTGGGTACCTGGTTGTTATGGAAAATAGTAGGCTGACTAGAGGGTTAACTCCATCTGAGGTAATGAAGAGGATTATGAGTTATGGAGTTATGGAGCCAAAGTATATTAAAATGGACGAATCCAGAACTGAGGTCTGATCTGAGACCCATTAGTTGAGGAAGGACAGATGCATCGTTATGGGGAATACACAGCTTTTTGGGTTTTTTTGCACCCACCATTCCTGTAAAATATTTTAAAATGTAGCTCTTATAGGGTAGTTGTTCTTTGTTGTCTTGTACATGGTCATGCTGGGTGTGTAAGACACCAAGAAAAGAAAAGGTGGTAGTAAAATATTGAAGGCATCATCAGTGGCCAAGAGCAATGAAAGAGTTTAACTTGCTACTTCATGTCGGGCAGAGACAGTGCTATGGGTAGCCATACTCATGTATGTCCCCTCATTAAATATTTATAAAAATAAAAATATATAATATTATATATATGTCCATATGTTCCCCTCTTTAAATATTTGCCATTCCCTACTTCAAGCACCAGTTTGGCATTAAAGCTTGTTTCCAGTCACATCAGAACACCGCTCCCCTCAGGATGGAATCTCCTACTGTCAGTCATATTGCACACTACACCACAGCAAGTGCTTCTGGTGTCCAAGTCACTGACTACCTTGTATTGCTTTTGTCATAATTGGGAACTTATGACATGAGCAGGCCCTGACTAGTTGTATTTGTTTTGCTGCCTGACCTCTGTAAACTAGGGATACAATTTTTAGTTGATTGTAGTGGAGAGTTTTGTATGCATTCCCTCTTGCCTGCTGGCAAAAACTTTCCTGAGGCTGTGAGGAACACTGGCGTGCATAAACTTTTGCAGCATGACAAGTTCCTGATCCAAAGAGCAATATGCATATAGATTATTTTATCTGTAGTCAGTATAAGAAACAGATGATTTGCAGCCTGGAATGTTATCTTTCTCAGGAAGTTTGCAAGAAGCATCATCACCATTGCTGCCTTTTGCAAGTTAAGAAAATCAGATGAAGGTCATTTGATAAAAGAATGTGTTGGCATTGAGTACAAGCTGATCAGGCAGCATACAGAGCTGGCATAAGCGAATGTCTCGGGGCCCACTCTCATAAGTTTAACACCACCACTGTGCCTGTGTCATCACTGAATGTGTCCTGACATTAACACCTATGGGAATGTCAGTGAATACATCAGCTTTGATGAAATCCTGACCAACACCCCAAAGGAGAAACAAGATTGTTGTTCTTACAGATTTTTTCTGAAACTGTTCTTTGAAGTTTAAATTTAAATAAGAAAATTATAACTGTTCATAGGTAGGTACTAGGCTGTCTGCCCGAAGGCATTTAGAAGCCTAGCCAGAATGTGTTGGCTTTCGCCACCCCCTTAGATTAGTTCCCTGTGCCTCTGTCCAGCAGAGCCATTGAAGTGATCCCTGGGGTAAACTTTCTGTTTCCCATCCACTCATCAAGGTTTCTCTTGAAGAGGGTTAGCGAGGAGCTCTGCCTAATGTAGATTGTAATCTTGTTCCAGAGCATGGGAAGTCTCTGGGTCAGGAATCTATCCCTCCAGCACGTCCTATTTATTGTTCTGGTGAGGTTTAGATCCCTGGAGCGTGTGGCTCGAGGGGATATGGCTTTCTTTAGGTGGAGCATGTCCAATTCTGGGTTGGACATGGTCTTGTATGTCAGGCAGAGATCACCTTTGAGTAGGCGGTATGCAACCGAGTACAGCTGGAGTTTCTTCAGTCGAGCTGCATAGGGCATCTACTTGAGGCCAGTGATCCCCTTGGTGAGGTACTTCTGTGGTCTTTCCAGTTGTTGCAGGTGTCTTGTAAGGTACATCCCAAATGGGGCATTGTACTCTATGATGGGTCTGATGAGTGATGCATAGAGGGGCCCAATGACCTCTTTCAATCTGGATGCAAACCCTTTTGTGATTAGGTGGGCCACATAGAAGGATTTTCTAACCACTTTGACAATGTGATTATCAAAGGAGAGGTTACTATCTACTCGGGTCCCCAGATCCCTTATTACGTGTTCCGTATTTATGGGGCTACCACCTATGTGGTAGATTGTGGGTACTTTGTTTTTTTCCAAAGGGGATGACTATGCAATTTTTGGCATTTAGCTTGAGGCCATGGATGTGACACCAGGTATCTGTCTCAGTGAGACCCTTTTGGAGGATGTCTGTGTCAGCCGGAGAGTCAGTTATAGCCCCTAGTGTGCAGTCGTCTGCGAACTTGGTCAGCCATAGTCCTCCTGTGCTTGCCTGTACCTCTGAGAAATATATGCCGAACAGGATGGGTCCTAGAACCTGGCCCTGGGGAACACCACTTGTAACCAGTTTAGAGTCAGACCTAGCTCCCGCAACTCTTACCATGTGGGTTCTGTCCGTGAGCCAGTTGCAACCCATCTCGTGACGTAGGGGTTTATGTTCAGGCTGGTGAGCTTGTCAATAATACCTGAGTGGGGAATGGTGTCGAAGGCCTTTGCAAGGTCTAGGTAGGCTGTGTGGACCACCTTTCCTTTGTCTATAGCCGTGGTAACTGTCTCAAAGAAGTCCACCAGGTTTAGGAGGCATGATATGCCCTTAACAAAGCCGAACTGGGTAGGGTCCAGTGTTTGGAGGTTTCCAATGTCTCTGTTAATGAGATCCATGATGATGCGCTCCATAGCTTTGCAGACCAAGCTAGTCAGGCTTATAGGGCGATAGTTCCTGGGGTCTGTTGTGGCTCCACCTTTGTGGAGTGAAATAAACGTTGCTGTGCGCCACTCTGTGGGCACGTAGCCTGTGGAGAGGCTGAGTTTAAACAGTGTGTTTAGGTGAAGGGTTAGTTCACCTTTGAGCTCATGTAGGATGCAGCCTGGGACACCGTCCGGTCCCATTGATGCTGTGTTTTTGGCTTTGGAGAGGGCTGTTTTAACCTGAGTGTCTGTGATTTCAGGGGCATTACATTCTTCTGGTATAGTTATGGGCCCTTTTGGGGGTGAGAGGGGGGTGAAGTTTGCACTGAACCTGTCTGCCAGGATGTTGGCTATATCGGTCAGTTCAGTGTATTTTGTGCCATTCTGCACTAACTCCGAGCAGATCTGAGAATTGCCACTTAGATTCTTGACATAGCTAAAGAATGCCTTGTGGTTATCTTTGGAGTTCATGGCAATTTTTCTTTTGAAGCTAGCCTTGGATGATTTTATGAGGGAACATAGTTTCTTGCTGATACTGATCAGGGATGTCTTCCCTTCTTGGGATTTTACTCTTTTCTGTACTAGTTTCCTCCTTCTATTATATAGCTTGTTTATGGCAGAGGTCCACCAGACTGGTTTCCTTTTCTTGTTGGAGTGAGTCTTGGTTTTGTTTGGGATAGCACGAACGATCCATGCATTCTTGTAGGTGCCCGTAGAGTGCATTAGTAAAGGATTTTGCAACTTGGACAGCGTTATCCTTTAGCATGGAGGCTTTGAAACTTCCCACCTCAGTCTTAAGTAACGTGAAATTTGCTTTTGAAAAGTTTTTCATAGTGGTTTCTTTGACCGGGGGTGGTGGCAGAATGTGGATATCCAGAGTGATTAATTTATGGTCAGATCTAACCAGCGAGGGGTTGACCTCCGGTGTGGAACATCGGTCGCCCATGTTGGTGATGACCAGGTCCAGTATGTTGTCACTTCTGGTGGGGATGTTAACCAGTTGATCCAGGGCATTTGAGTGTATAAATTCTAGGAAATATTGGGCAAGGGAGTTTGTACTTGAGTAGTTCTCCCAATTAATGTTTGGGTAATTGAAATCACCCAATATCAGGGTGTTTGGTAGGACCTTTATGCTTCCCAGTGTTTCCAGAAATGCGAAGTGGCGGTCCTGGGACATGGTGGGTGATCTGTAGCAAGCTATAATTTGAATAGCGGTTTTGCCAATTGTTAGTTGCACATGGATGATCTCTGAAGTATCGTGCTGTGCCAGTAACCTGGAGGTGTGGGTATCCTTGATGAATATGGATACTCCCCCGCCTTTTGTGTTTCGGTCCGGGTTTTGTGGCCGAAATGTATTGGTATGAGTTGTAGCCTGGTAGTGCTGGGGTGCTTTCTGAAGCCTTAAACCAGGTTTCTGTTACTACACATATATCGATTTTCTCCATACTGAGAAGTGCCTCGAGTACGTGCATTTTGAGGTTTAGACTTCTGGCATTGAGTAGCATTACCCTCAGTTTTTGTTACTTGTGCTATTTACGGTGGTGGGTTTGTCTTTTGAGCCTTGGCTAAAAAAGGCACTATGGGGGTAGCAAGAGCCTTAGCCAGTATTCGAAAGCCTAAGGGTGACAGGTGCAAGCCATCTCTAGCGAAGCAGCGTGGCTTGTCGAGCATGTCATCCCAGGCTGACAGACACTGGATCCCCTTTGAATGACACCAGAAGCTTAGCCAATTGTTGAAATTGATCATTTTTTCTCTATACCGTGGTATCATTCTTGGTGAGGGTAGGATGCTACTCAGGGTCAGGGTCATACCGGCCTGGGCTACGTGATCAGAGAGCTCCTCCATGTCTCTTTTCATGTAGTCCAGGGAGGTACGGCTCAGGTCATTCACACCAACATGGACAATGACAGAGTCATATTTGTACTTGTTCTGGAGTGACCTGAGTGCTTGTGTTATGTGGCGGATCCTGGCACCCGACAGGCAGCTAACAGTAACCTTCTCCTTGTTCAGCCTAGTGAGTGAGACATCAGTGTGCCTGAGTCACCTATTAACTAGTGTGTTGGGTATGTTATTTTGCCTTAAGGGCTGTGATTGTGTGGCACACTGGTTTTGTGAAGTATGTGTTTCATGGCTTGTGTTGGGGGTGGAGGTTGCTTGGATGTCTGCTTTGGAGGTCTCTGTTGCTTCTGCGGATTTTTATTTAGAGCCTCTGAGTATGTTTTTGTGTATTTATGTGTGTTTTTAGCCGGTACTGGTTTCATAGGTCTATGTGAGACTGGTGGTGTGATGCAAGTTAATTCCCTTCTCTTGACTGCCTGGTCCAGTCTTAGGTTGAGAGAGCTTAGCCTCCAGTTTAGCTGTATAATTGCATATCTCGCATGTATTAGTGTTTGGTGGAAGGAGGTGAGGGTTGTCTGTGTACATGAGGCAATTGTAACATTGCCTCAAAATGCCCAGATTCACCAGCTGGACCGGAGAGTACACCTGAAACTGCCCTTTGGACATGCCTGGATAGGTACAGTAAACTGTATTACTGATTGGCTGGTAAAGTCAAACAGAGAGCCTTGTCCTTCTCTACAGTATAGGGGGGGGGTCTAGTGCTAAGGTTTATTAGTGCTTGCTATGAGTTTTGAGCAAGTGCCTTTATGAGAAGTGAATGGTTTGAGTGCTTAAGTTGAAAGTTTGTCTAGTTCCAAGGGAAAAATTGAAGAGCAGACTTTGTGGAGCTGGGAATAGTTATACCCTTGCTAACCGGTGCGCAAAACCGCACAAATGCGGGTTTTATAGAAGGGAAATGAAAGAGATAGAAATTAGCCCAAAATGGCCAATAAACTACTAATTTCTGGACTGAAACCACTCCTCCAGGGACAGATAGGATGCTCAATGCTCCCTCTCTCACAGTGAATAGAGAAACTTCCTTCTATCCAATTAAGATACGGGCAAACACAGAAACTTGTAACACAGCCCTGAATTCAGCACTAACCTGAAAACTGGACTATACTAGCTTAGAAAGGTGGGAAAACAGGTATTTGCTTTTTTTTTTCAGAAAATAAAGCAGATACAATTAAAAACACACTTTAAATGCACAGAAATGGCTAAGTGCATATAGAAAAGGAAATGGAAAATTTGCAGGTAGAAAAAAATGAAATCAGCTGTAATTATGTCTAAAAAAAGTGGTAAATCACAGACTGACTTAAAACTGTATAAATATGTAATGGTTGTGATCAAAATGTTAATAGTCATATATACTACGATTACTGAAAATTAAATCTTTAGAATGTTATATTTTTGGTAAGTTAACCTCCTTTTAGAAAACATTTCAGTTTATCATTTTGGCTCACATTCTTATAATTGAACTTTTCTTTTTTTATATGTTTTTTGTCCCCCTTATGACATCATGTAACAAGCCCAGCCCCCAGTGCTCCACATCCACACTAGATTTACCAGCTTTAAACCCTGCTACCTCTGGACTTACTCTGGTACTGGGTGTGGATCCTAAGACTGTCCTGGAGCTTGTCCAATCCCCACTTGTGTCCAGGGGGGATTTTTTTATTTGCATGCCCTACCCAATTCTCTGCCTTGCCTCCTGTGATATTTGTTACGTTCGAGGGCAGCTCCCCTCTTTGAACCATGCCACCTCTAAGGAAGCATCATCAATGAATGCCCTCCCACCTAGGATTGGCACGTCCATCCCTTCCTGTCTCTTTGTCAGGTTGACTGGATCATGATGAAAAAAGATATTTATTTGTGTTATTATTTAGACTTAAATTAGTAAATGATATACAATTAAGATTATTTTTTTCCTTAAGAGGAAACACCCTTGAGGCTTAGAATTAAAAACTCCTAGACTTGTTGCACATTTAGACAGTGTTTGCTTTATAAACTAAATTTAGATAAACTAAAATCTAGGTTCACAATTTCTGTTTTTATTAAACAATTTGACAAGCAAGTAAGATTTACTTGGTTGCATTTCTGTTTAAAATATTCACTTCTGAAAATGAAGTCATTTGTAATATTGTTTCAGTGAAATGTTTAATCTGTGTCTGTAATTATCAATATCTATGTGCGTGTATGACTATATATATATATATATGTGTGTGTGTGTGTGTGTGTGTATATATATATATATATATATATATATATATATATATATATATATACATACATATATATATATATATATGTGTATGTGTGTGTGTGTATATATATATATATATATATATATATATCTATATATATATATATATATATATATATATGTGTGTGTGTGTGTGTGTGTGTGTATAGATATAGATATATATGTAGGCGTGTGTGTGTATGTATTATTTTTAAAAGACTATGACTAGAGTTTCATTAATGTATTATTTGGATTTTATTGGAGAATAAAACGAGTATTGGAAGTAATTTTTTGCAAAACATTTTATCATTTTGGATATTCAAAGACTATATATCTTTCCAGACTATTTCATAGAGGGATATAACTAATAAAGAACTAATAAAGAATAACTTTGGAAAAAAAATAATATGTAATTTTCAGTGTCTGAAAGCTGATTCTTCCTGTATTCCATGACCTTATTTGATGTTTTGAGATTGTTTTAGGTTTAGCAGCATACTGTGAAAAGTTAATAAGATTTTGTTAATAAGATTTATATACAGTTCTGGAGACTTAAAAATAATTAGTTAATAAAATGATTTTGGTGAGAAAATAAGAAATCATCTGTCTTCAATGATCAGGGTGACATAACCAATCTACTAGCTGATAAATTCAGCTCAAACTTCACCCCCACCCCCGGCTCCACCAAGTGAAATCCCATGCAACGTATTTCTCTCAAGTATCAGCAGGGAACAGTTGCTTGCAGCACTCATAAAGCCAAGAACACCACGTCCATGGGTCTCAACAACATCTCCTGTTTCCTCCTGAACAGTCTAAAACATGATCTATCAGGTCCACTTGAGGCAATCTTCAACTACAGCCTTGAAACAGGGTATGTTCCAAGTGAACGGAGGACTACAACAGTCATTCTCGTCCACAAGCGATGACTGTCATCCAACCCAGGGAAGTACAGACCCATCAGTCTGACAAGCCTAATATGCATTGTGGACCCATCCCAATTTGGTTTTGTTAAGGGAAGGTCATGCCTTCTTAACCTGGTGGACTTCTTTGAGAGGTTCTCCAAGACAATGAACAAGGGTAAAAGTGCATACTGCATATCTTGACCTGGCTAAGGCTTTTGATATAATACCACATTCAGGCATTGTTGACAAGCTCTTTAAGTTAGATATAAATCCTTAGAGAACTCGCTGGATTTCCGACTGGCTCAGAGACAGGACCAAAAATGTCAGGACTGGTGAAACCACCTACACCAGCACACAGTTCTCCAGTGGAGTACCCCAGGGCTCCCTGCTGGGCCCTTTCCTGTTTGGCATATACTTCTCAGACATTGAGGCATCTGGCTCACCAGGTTTGCAGATTACTGTAAATTGGGATTTGTTATATATTCCCCCAGGACACCAGCATCTTGCAAGTGAGTTTAACACAGACAGATGACTGGTGCCAAAGCAATTGCCTAAAACTCAGTGCCAAAAAAATGCATTATAATGCTGTTTTGGAAACTGTCAACTGAAGTTAATTACTCCCATCGATAAAATGCCCCTAAGAGTCGACCCAGTAGTAAGGGATCTGGGAACATATGTAGACAGCAGTCTGGCCTTTGACCACCATGTAGCTAAGACAATAAGAGAATTATTCTATGTTACCCAACTTTTGGGCAAGGGTGTGGCATCCAGATGTAAGGAAGTAATTATACCGCTCTACTTGGCCCTTATCAGACTTATCACTGAATACATTACCCTCTTTGGGATGTACCTAACCAGACACTTGTAACAGTTGAAAGTCCACAAACGTTTCTCACTAGGAGAATTCAGGGCATGAATACCCTGTCCTATACTGATCACCTAAAGGCTCTGTCTCTGTATTCAGTATCCTACAGGCTGCTGAGAGGGGATCTTTGCCTGGCATAAAGTGCTTCCTCAGACCCAGCCCTGATAATAGATCTGTTGCACATGAGCAAAACAAATACCGTCAGAAACACTAGATCCAGAGATCTGAATTTTGCTTGTGACGTAAATATAAGGTACTGGAGATACAGATATGTGTCCTAAAAGATCCCAGCAGTATGGAATAGGCTTCTCATCCATGTAAAACAAAGTTCATCCCTGACCCTATTCAAATAAAGCCTTGACAGTTGTATGGAAACTAGTCAATTTATCCCCAGTCTGGTCCCCATGTCCCTTGTGGACAGAGGTCATCAGTAAGAAGTGTGTTATCCTAACTGGCAATCCCCCCTGTAAATCCTTTAACTTTCTGCTAACATGCTCCCCCCACATATATGCCCATGCTGCTTGGGACCCAAATGGTTTGGGTTACGCAGCTAGATTTGTAAGAGAGCTATAGAAAAGGTACCGCCTATGGAACAAGGCCAAGGATTTTACTCCAGGCTTTTCCTTGTACCAAGAAAAGAAAATCAATGGAGACCTATTCTCGACTTGTCCGCACTGAACACATTCCTCATTGTTCCAAAATTCAAAATGCTGACCCTCCAGCAACTTCTTCCCATGCTGGGCAAGGAGTCTTGGCTGGTGACTCTAGATCTCAAGGAGGCATACCTGCACGTCCCTATACGACCAGATTGCAGAAGACACCTCAGATTTCTTGCAGGATCAGAGCATTATCAATTCTCAGCATTGCCCTTTGGCTTATCTACTGCGCCCAGAGTATTCACGAAATGCCTGGCATCAGTAATTGCTCATTGCAGGCTTCAGGGAATTCAAATTTACCCATACCTGGACGACTGCCTAATACAAGCGGACAACAAGGCAAAATTAACAAAAGATTTGGAAAATGTCATACAACTTTTGCAAGCCTTGGGATACACAGTCAACATGCAAAAGTCAAGACTAGTACCATCCCAAAGGATAACATTTTTTGGGTGCAGAACTGGATACATCAACTCAGATGGCTTTTCTCACAGAAGAAAAACAAAAGCAACTGCCAGTCTATTTCATGACATTAACAACACAAACTCAGCTTACTGCAAGGAAAGTCCTGCAAGCCCTGGGTTACATGGCATCCTGCATAATATTGAATGTGAGAGTGTTCAATCTCGCCTTTGTTCTTACACATGGGTTCGGAGACGATCCTCGGCTCCGTGCCGGCCGACTGCAAGCTCTGCATCGAGAAGAAGCTCGAGGACATCTAATACCCACAATCCCCCTCTGCCTTTACCTCAGATCTAGTTTGCCGCTGCTGCATACGCATCGCTGGAGGCTAGCTCGAGGCTTTTTTCAGATAAGAGTTTATCTATTCTGGTTAAATTTTCTAAAACATCTTTAAAATCTAGTCATTTAAAGTAAGAGAGTACGGTGTGTGAGTAGAGTAGAATTCTCGGTACCTTTAGATTAGTTTAACTTAGTTTAACTAACTGGTATAGAGTTTTTCGGGGCCTACCACCCCTACTTAGACCACTTTTTGACTAAAAATTTGTTGTAGTCTTGCTTTTATTAAGCAAGTGACAATCGGACTTACAATTACCGGATTTGACATTGTTACTGGATTGACTATTACTGGACTGGACTGTCTCTTTCTCTTGTCATCATGTCTGAGAAAATAAAATCTGGCTTCAAACGTTGTCAGTGTGGCCAAAAGATGTCGGTCACAGACAACCACAGTTCCTGTGTCTACTGTCTTGGCCCTCTCCACTTACAAGAGGACTGTTCTATTTGTCACTCTTTTAGTGGGAGGGTCATGACAGATAGGCGCAGGAAACTGATGGATAGAGGATTGTTGAAACCCTCTTTCCAGGAGGCTCTGGATGCTTCAGACCAGGCATCCAAGTCTTGAAGACGCCGGAGCCAAAGTCATCGGCTCCGAGCTCTTCGAGTCTAGTTAGATCACCGGTTCCACAGACTTCGGGGCCGAGTGTTCAACTGTTGGCAGTTTCCGAGCCTCGAGTCTTGGAACCGGTGACGGAGCTCCCTCCACCGACTCTGCTGAGGTCGGCTCCGTCTTCGATCCCTTCGACTCGTTCTTCCAGGCCCCTTTCCGACACCGATGTGGACCGTGTGGTGCAGAAACTGATGGAGCATACGGCCCTATCCAAGCTTATCTCGGTCTCCTCTCAGTTGAAGGCCTGCCACTATCTCCATCTGTTCCTCCTCCGAGACCTGTCCAGTCTTCGGAGCCGGAAGAAGCTGAACTGATGATTGTGGAGCCCTCGGTGCCAGAACCGTCTTTTTCTCGGTCGGCACCGTTCACCTCGACTCCATCCGATCCGGTATTGGAGTCTCGGGGCCGAAGATCCGTCCTTGGTTCCGGGACCGAGAGTCGGACCGATGTTTCGGTTCCGACGCTCCCTCTCGGGGCCTCGGCACGGATCGACTCGGTTCCGTCCTCGGGGTCGGTGCCTTCGGCTCCTGTTTCGGGATTCTTCCCATTTCTTCGAACCGAGATACCTCGACTGGGACCCGGGGCCTTCGACCTCATGAGGAAGGTGTTGTCTACCCAGACAACCACATCAGCAGGTACAGCTTCTCCTCCCCACAAAGGACCGTTATCCTCCTCTGCACCCACGGCCACGGCCAAGCGTCGGGCACCAGTGTCTCAGCCACCCCTGGAGGGTGCCCCCTCTTCCTCGGAGGCTTCTTCGGATGCTCCCCTAAGAAGTCCCTAGGAAAAGACTGTGTAAGAGGAGACACTTGGATTCTCCACAAGAATCCTTGACATCTGATACTGACTTAGATGAGTCAGAAGGGTCCCCTAAGTCACCTTCAGAGGATGTCTCTTTTTCTGACATCCTGGAGATCCTAAAACAGAGAGGTGACTGGCAAGCCCTCCCCCCTTCTGAGGATGAGTCAGTTTTGCTGAAGGCATTTGGTGCCCGTCCTTCCTCCTCCTGGGTCACTCCGCCCTTTGATGAGTTAATGGAATTAATTGCTCGAAGGGCGTGGGAGACTCCTGACACGGTGGAACCGGTCCCTAGGAAGCCAAATAAGTACATTACGGCACCACAGGACAAGGCTTACCTCACCAAAGGAGTTCCAGTAGACGCCATGGTGGTGGCAGCGGCCACGAAAAAGGAGATGTCGGAGTCTTCCTCATCTGTCCATCTGCCTAACAAAGACTAGGACCATGGACAGATACGGGAAGCGCATTTTCAGTTCAGCGGCTTTCTCTATGCGTTCCCTGAACTATTTGACTCATTTTACACGTTTACAGAGGGATCTAGTCAAAGAGTTGGGAGATACCCTCCAGGGTACTACAGATGCCACTGTTTCAGAGAGAGTTACAGCGCATCTCAACACCCTTACGTCCATTGTAAACTCGTCCATGAGGCTGATATCCTATGCAGCTGAAGGATCGAGTAGGGCAGCGGCTTCAGCGATTGCTCTTCGTAGGCAATCCTGGATGCGCTTATGTTCGTTTGCGGAAGCCTTCAAGTCTTCCTTTACTAACGCCCCATTTGACGGAGCCACACTTTTTGGCCCTAAAGTAAAGGAGACCCTTACCCGGTGTGAACAGGAGGGAAAGACTCTGTCTGCTGTCGGAGTCCGTTTTTCCACCCCTTCCAGACCATACCCCAAAGGGCAACGTGGTGGGAAAATGTGGTTTCGAAAACCCCAAGGATCTTTCCCAAACACACAGGGTGATGCCCCCTCTAGAGGCAGAGGGGGGGGCAGAGGTGGAAGACGCCGCCCTGGCGGCAGAGGGGGTCCGCAAAACCAAGGTGACAGGGATAACCTCCCTGGCAAACCTTTTCAGCACTCCTGAGAGGAGGCCCGACTGTCCTGCTCTGGAGGCAGTCGGGGGTCGCTTAGCTTTATACCCTCAGGCCTGGCAAAATCTTTCTTCAGACAATTGGGTAAAAAGCATTGTTACCAGAGGTTACAAAATCCCATTTCTATCCACACCCATTCCAAAGAGAAAACTCCCAGATGTACCACCCCATCTGCGAGACCCAGCAGCTACAGAAATTTCAAAGCTGCTAGAAAAAAGAGTCATCCAACCAGTCCCAGCGGACCAAATAGGATTGGAACCTCACCCAAGGTTCTTTTTATTTCCAAAGAAAACAGGGGACTGGAGGCCGATTCTGGACCTAAGCCATCTCAACACCTTTGTCAAGAAGGAAAAGTTCCGAATGGTCACGCTTCAATCGATCCTTCCATTCTTACGGAAGGACGACTGGATGTGCTCGATAGATCTGAAGGACGCATACTACCACATCAAAATGGCCAGGGCGTCCAGGGATCATTTGCGCTTCGGCTGGGAGCCAGTCACTATCAGTTTCGAGCCCTGCCCTTTGGTCTGACTACAGCCCCCAGGGTCTTCACCAAATGCATGGCAGTGGTAGCGTCTCATCTGAGGCCTAGGATTCCAGGTGTTTCCGTATCTGGACGACTGGCTCCTGTCTGCCACCACCAGGCGTCAACTGATACAAGCCAGGGATTACACCCTACAACTTTGTACACACCTTGGCATTTCAGTAAATTTGAAAAATCGTTGCTACAGCCATCACAGCATATCTTATTCATAGGAGCGAATTAGATACGTCATTTAGTTCTAAAACTTCCTACAGAAAGAATAGTAGCACTTCAATTCAACATTTCCCTTCTACTGTCGTCCAGAAAGTCCCCGGCAAAAATTGTTCTGAAAGTTTTGGGTCTCATGGCAGCTTCCCTCATTGCGATACCATTGGGAAGACTGCACATGAGAGTGCTACAATGGCTTCTGTTTGCACAATGGTCATTCCAACAACTTCCACTGACTCACGAAATATTGATAACAAACATGCAAATCACACCTAATGTGGTGGTTACAGACTTGCAACCTATCCAGCGGAAGACCATTTGTGCTACCCGCACCGTCAGCGACGATAACCACGGACGCTTCCCTGATAGGGTGGGGGGGCATCTTTCAGGGACAGACAGTCCAAGGCGAATGGACCAATCTGGAGTACAATCTGCACATCAATGTTCTGGAGTTGAGGGCAGTGTTTTTGGCGTTGCAACACTTTGCTCCCCTTCTTCCTCCAGGGACCATTGCAGTTCAGACAGACAACATGTCCGTAGTCTGGTACATAAACAAGCAAGGGGGAACCAGGTCTTACCAACTATGCAGAGAGGCCATGAGAATTTGGCAATGGGCAGAGTCCACCGGTCGCTTTCTGATCGCAACGCACATCCCGGGGTCATCCACCGTCATAGCCGACAGGCTGAGCAGGGCGATACTATTGCCTCACGAGTGGTCCCTCAAACAGTCAGTTGCGAGAAGGATTTTTCGCAAATGGGGCCAGCCTACCTGCGATCTGTTTGCGTCTCCAATGAACGCCAAATGCAGGAGCTACTTTGCCCTATTACCCCTCCAGGGAAGTCCCCAGGGACGCGCTGGTGCACGATTGGCCCCCGGGTCTCCTATATGCTTTTCCTCCTTTTCCCCTGATTGCAAAGTTTCTACAGAAAGCCAACAGCCTTCAGAGGACTATTATTCTCATTGCCCCGTTCTGGCCTCGTCAAATTTGGTTCCCCTTTCTATTGCATCACCGCATTCGGGGACCTTGGATGCTGGACCCAGAGCCAGATCTACTGACTCACTCGTCAGGAGTTCCTCACCCATCTCTAGAATCTCTCCATCTAGCAGCTTGGCTGCTCCGCTTCCCTTTTTAGCCAGGTCGGTTCCCCTTACATCGGCGGTTCAAGATATTTTAGTAGCTTCTCATAAAGTTTCCACTACAAAGACTTACACCAGTAAGTGGAAACGTTTTGTCTTCTGGGCGGAGTCACATCATTTGGACCCTGTTACAGCTCCGTTAAACAAGGTTTTAGAGTTCTTGACAGAACTATTTCATGAAGGAGCTTCCCCGGCTACTTTAAGAGTACAGTTAGCTGCCATTTCTAACTATCATGTAGAAGAATGTGGTCCCGGGGGGGTTATGGCTCACAGACTTTGTAAAGCCTTTTTAAAAGGTTCTTTTCATATCAGACCACCAGTCAGAAGTCCGACATCACCGTGGAATTTAAACCTGTTGCTCTCTAAATTGATGTTGCCCCCCTTTGAACCAGCTTCAAGTTGCACATTGAAATTTTTGTCATGGAAAACATTATTTCTAGTGGCCATTACATCTGCTAGACGAGTGTCTGAGCTTCAGGCCCTTTCGGTCAAACATCCTTATTTAATATTTCATTCTGACAGAGTATCCCTACGCACTAATCCATCCTTTCTTCCCAAAGTTTGTTCTTCTAGTAATATTAATCAGTCCATTGAATTACCCACCTTCTTTAAGAACCACTCTAATAAATTGGAGTATATGTTGCACAAACTGGACGTCCATAGACAACTCAGATTTTATTTGGATAGAACAAAAGATCACAGGAAATCTGATCAACTATTTGTAGCTTTTGCTGACAGCAGAAAGGGTCTTGCAGTTACGAAACGAACTCTTTCTAAATGGCTAACTGACTGTATCACATATGTTTATCAAGTCTCTGACCAAACATTATCAGCAAAACCCAGAGGACATTCTACCAGATCAGTGTCTACATCTTTGGCTCACGCAGCTCGCTTACCTTTAGACACTATTTGTGCGGCTGCTACTTGGGCTAAACCACATACATTTATCTCTCATTACAAAGTGGACAGGGTTTCTAGGGATAGGGCAACCTTTGGTTCCACTGTGCTCAAGAACGTTCTCCCTTGAGTTCCTCAGGATCATGGAGCTAGGACGCTACCCATGTGTAAGAACAAAGGCGAGATTGAACACTCTCACATAAAGAAGTTATGTCCTTACCATAACGTTCCATGTGGAGTGTTCATCTGCCTTGGTTATTACACTCCCACCCTTCCCACCCTTAGGAAGAAGCGTTCGATTTGGTGCCTGGTCTGGAGTATTCTCCTTCTGCTGTTGCAGTATTAGTGTTACTATCATACCCTTGGTATGTTTGTATATATGTACTTTTATGTATATAGTTGGCATGTGTGCGTGCTTTATGTCTGGTTTGCTTACAAACTAGATCTGAGGTAAAGGCAGAGGGGGATTGTGGGTATTAGATGTCCTTGAGCTTCTTCTCGATGCAGAGCTTGCAGTCGGCCGGCACGGAGCCGAGGATCGGCTCCGAACCCATGTGTAATAACCAAGGCGAGATGAACACTCCACATGGAACGTTATGGTAAGGACATAACTTCTTTTTCTGCATGCCAGGCTGCATATGAGAAAGTTGCAATGGTACCTAAGGAATGTATGGTCTCAACACAAGCACAGTCTAGAAGCCCAGATTCCAATAATTCCATGCCTGAAGCAAGAATTCCTGTCGTGGGCTCAGGCCTGTCAGTTGAACAGAGGATTGCCTTTCCACAAACCTCATCCAAGCCAGACCATCACCACGGACGCCTCAGACCTAGGCTGGGGAGCACACATGGTGGACAAGTGTATACAAGGCCTATGGACCCAAGACCAGCTGAATCTACACATAAATCTAAAGGAGATGCTGGCAGTGAAACATGCGATCCAGGCATTCAGACCACTCCTTCAACAAGGTCACCTGCTGATAAGGACAGACAATACCACAGTCATGTGGTACATCAACAAACAGGGAGGCACACACTCATATCCTCTATGCTGGATGGCAATGGACCTGTGGAATGTGGCCCTGAATCTCAACATTCAACTACAGGCCAGATTTGTACCAGGAAAAGAAAATTCACTAGCAGACACCTTAAGCAGAACTACCACGGATGCTCACGAATGGATGCTGCATCCAGATATCTTCAAAGCCATAACAAAGAAATGGGGACTACCAGAGATAGACCTGTTCGCCTCCCCACACAACCACCAATTGAAGAAATTCTGCACAAGAGCATACCACCCACTTGCTTGGAGGGTGGACTCCCTTTCCTTCAGCTGGAAAAACCTGACAGCATATGCATTCCCACCTCTTCCTTTGATGTGCAAAGTCCTACTGAAGATCAAAGAGGATCAGCCAAGGGCAATCCTGATAGCTCCAGACTGGCCGAGGCAACATTGGTACCCACTACTGAGAAGCATGTCTCGGACACACGCATGGCCTCTACCTCTATGTCCCTTACTTCTAACACACAACAACTACAAGATCCTACATCCAAACTTGAAAACACTGCAGCTAGCTGCTTGGAATATTGCATAAAACAAAATAAACCAGATTTATCTCAGAGGGTTAAGGACATTATCCTGGAGGCACGCAGACCCTCCACAAGGAAAACTTATTCAGCCAAGTGGAAAAGATACCTCATTTGGAGTGCAGCAAAGGGAGAAAATGTCTCATTGGCAAACATAGCACACATCCTGGAATACTTAGCAGAACTGTTCCACAATGGCCTGTCCTACTCCTCCATTAAGATTCATGCATCAGCAATTTCAGCAGAATACAACATGGATCCTCCTGTCTTCTCTCATCCTCTACTCAGGCAGTTCTTGAGAGGAATAAAAAATGTAAAGCCTCCAAGGAAACCACCTTTACCTACATGGGATCTCAACTTTGTGCTGGAAAAGTTAACACTTCCCCCTTTTGAACCAGCAGCAACAGCAGATTTACAGTTCTTATCTTGGAAAACTGCTTTCCTGCTAGCAATCACTTCAGCAAGAAGAGTATCTGAGTTACAGGCATTAATGGCAGTACAGCCCTTCCTTATCTTCCATCAGGATAGAGTGTCTCTGAGAACTAACCCTACCTTTATGCCAGAAGTGGTCTCCAGAGTATCATTGAACCAAGCGATTCATTTACCTACATTCTTCCCCAACCCACAGAACAGGGGGGAAAGACTACTACATACCTTGGATGTGCACAGACAATTACGCTACTATCTGGACAGAACTAAGACCAACAGAAAAACTGACCAGCTTCTGGTAGCATATGCAACAGGAATGCAAGGAAAAGCAATTTCAAAACAGACAATCTCAAAATGGATAGGAAACTGCATTCGATTTTGCTACTCTTTTCATGGAAAGACAACTCCTGAAAATATCAGACCTCACTCCACAAGAGCTACAGCCACCACTACAGCTTTCCTGCGAGGAGTGGCTACCAAAGACATTTTAGAAGCTGCTACTTGGAGCTCCGTGCATACATTTGCCAAGCATTATAATCTTCCTTTATACTCCAGATCCCGAGCAGGTTTTGCAACTGCTGTTTTGCAAGGGATCTTGACTACACCATCTTTATCGTAGTGCCTCCTCCCCCAGTTTGGCTATGGTATTCTACCCATATGTTAGGACTGCAGATGCATCCTTGAAGGACATAGTACAGTTTTGTACCTACCATAAATGTAGATGTCCGATAGGTATGCATCTGCAGTCAGGATTACCCACCCTCCTTCCCCTCTGTGGTATTCCTAGGGTACTTACCCCTCTTTTAGCTAGCTGGGGGAATTTATTATGGTGTATTTGTTTTGTATATATGTATATATATTTTTTTTGATCTCTACTGTTTGGAATTATTTGCATTTATCCAAATTTAGCCTTCCTAGAGGGCACCTGGCATCTGGGGCAAGGAACACTGAGGAAAATGGCGTCGGCTGATGCCTTTATACCACAGCAGCTATGACGTCGGTTGAAGTGCGACATCAGCCGAGGCCAGACCCGGACTTTGGAATCCGGCCGACCGAAGGGCTGCCTGAGGCAGGACAACCCATATGTTAGGACTGCAGATGCATACCTATCGGACATCTACATTTATGGTAGGTACAAAACTGTACTTTATTAGTATTGCAAACAGAACGGGGTTCTGTTCACTTGTTAGCAAATTAGTGTTTCAAACAGAACAAGGTTATGTTCACCTTGTTTGTAATCTCCACAATTTAGACTTTATTCCTGTTTGGGTGTGTGTGTGTCTCTCTCTAATTGTTTCTGTACTAGGTCTGTTTTAGTTAGAGGACCTAGTTTTCTTTTCTTTCTTCCTGCCCGCGCTAGGGCCGTTTAAGTTAATGGACCTAGTCCTCGTGGTGTCTCTTTACCGTTTCTGTAGGGCTAAGCCCATTTAAGTTAGAGGACCGAGTCCTCCCTTCTTTCTTTCTGTGTGTGTGTGTGTGTGTGTGTGTGTGTGTGTGTGTGTGTGAGAGTTCATCTTCTGTGAGGAGGTCTAAGGAAAGCAAGGACCATAAGCCATCTGGCTTTAAAAAATGCATAAAATGCTCACATAAGATGTCGATAACGGACGGCCACAGTAACTGCGTTTACTGTCTTGGGGCCATCCACTTACAGGAAACTTGCTTATTTTGCCACTCTTTTAGTGCTAGGGTGTTGCAAGAAAGAAAAAAATAAGCTCATTCTAAAAGGTCTTCTAAAACCTTCTTTTAAGGAAGATCTGGCTAGCTTTTCCTCCTCTGCTAGATCTCAAGGATCTAAAAAGGAAAAGTCCTCTAAGAGGCCCTCCCCAGCACCAGCTGGTGTCTCGGAGCCGCCTCTTAAAATTACTCTGCCTGAAAAATTTACTGTCTCTTCGGTCCCACAGAGCTCGGAGCCTATTGGGAGTTGTACTGTAGTGATTACAGGGTCGGCGCCAAGTACCTCGGAGCTGACCACTTAGAGTATTCAACGGAGCCAGTCTTTGGAACCTTTACCGGTCTCCCCTACATTGAAGTCACCAATATTTCAGAGATCCCGTTCTCCTACTCTATCCTCCAGGTCTTCCTCGAGTTTATCAGAAGAAGATGTGGAGAGGGTAGTGCTGAGACTTTTGAAGTCATCTGCCTTACCAAAATTGTTGTTGGCTCCGACCCAGTCGGTTCCGGGGCCACTTGAGTCCATTCCTCCTTCGGTGATTCCTCCTCCGAGCCTTGCTGGTCTTTCGGAGCCGGAGTGTTTGGTACTGCTGGTGGAACCCTCTGTTCCAGCTCCCCCTTTGGTTGTTTCAGAGCAGAGTTCCGCTCTGACACTCTGTGCCGTCCGTGGTGTCTAGGAGCCGAAGCTCCCTGGTCGGCCCCGACAGGGAAGCCTGGAACCAAACCTCTTCAGTTCCAAGCCTCCCTCTCGGTACGTTGGCGAGGGTGAGCTCGGATCCTACGTCTATCTCAGAGCCGATGGCTCTGGAACTGATGGCATCCTCAGTTCCTTGGAGCCGTAGAGGTCGGCATTCGAGATAATGAGTGTGCTGTCCCGATCATCATCTCCTACCAGGGGTACCGACACTCTCCCCCCTAGGGCACCTACTTCTGTCTCAGCTCCTACCCCCTCATTGGACAGCAGAGACCCACAGCCTCAGGAGCCACTGGCTGGTGGCTCCCACTCTTCCGAGACCTCCCCGGAATATCCTTCCAAGGTGCCCCACCGGAAGAGAACATGTTAGAGGAAGCATGTAGATGCCCAGGATGAGTCTCTTACTTCGGACACTGACCTTGAGGAGTCAGAAGTGTCCCCCAAGTCGTCCTCTGATGATGTCTCCTTTGTGGACATCCTGGAAATCCTTAAGCAGAGGTGTGGCTGGCCCACTGTTACCCTTTGTGATGAGGAGTCAGTGTACCTGAAGGCTTTCGGGTCTCAACCTTCAGCCTCTTGGGTGTCTTCACCCTTCGACGAACTGATGGAGCTAGTTAGTCGGAAGGTGTGGGATACTCCTGATGCAGTGGAGCCAGTCCCCAGGAGACCAAATAAGTTTCTTTCTGCACCCTGAGAAAAGGAATTTTTGTCTAAAGGTGTTCCCGTAGATGCCATGATGGTGGTGGTGGCCACTAAGAAGGAGCTAGCCGAAACTTCTTCTTCTGTACATCCGCCAAATAAGGAGTCTCGAACGATGGACAGATACGGGAAGCATATCTTCTCTTCAGTGGCATTTGCTCTTAGATTGCTGAATTACCTTACACACTTTACGAGGCTTCAGAGAGATCTCCTTAAGGAGTTAGGAGATTCTCTACAAGGTATATGTACTGAGGGAGTCCCTGACAAGGTGTCTGCCCAGTTGTCCACCTTGAACTCTATTGTCAACTTGTCCATGAGGCTTATCTCGTATGTAGCCGATGGAGCGAGTAGAGCAGTGGGTTCAGGAATTTCCCATAGGCATCATTCCTGGATGTGTTTGTGTAATTTTGTGGAACCGTTCAAGTCTACCTTTACCATCGCCCCCTTCGACGGTTCTTCATTGTTTGGACCCAAGGTAAAGGACACTCTCACCCAGTGCGAACAAGAAGGAAAAACACTCTCTGCTGTGGGAATACTTTTTACTGTCTCCTTTATACCATACCCTAAGGGTCAGAGGGGCGGTAAAATGTAGTTCAAGAAGTCCCCAAGGTTTTCCCAGGATGCACAAGGTGACTCCTCCTTCAGAGGCAGAGGAGGAGGAGGAAATGGTAGGCGTCGACCTAGAGGCAGGGGCAGACCGCAAAACCAGTGAGGCCTCGATTCCTTTCGGGGCCGGCCTTACTAGCGCTCCTGATGTGGGGCCCGACTGTGCTTCTCTGGGGCCAGTCGGGAGTCACATTTCTTTGTATCCAGAAGCCTGGCTAAGTATCACTCAAGACAAATGGGTATAAAGAATTATTATCAGAGGTTATGTCATACCCTTTTCTCTTCCACCTTTTGTTCTCAAGAGGATCCCGGATGTTCCACCCAATCACAGGGATCACGCAACTTTGGAGGTCAACAAGTTGCTGGCAAAAAGTCATCCAAACTGTCCCAGCAGACCAAATAGGATCCGGAACTTACTTCAGATTCTTTTTAGTGCCAAAACGTACAGGGGACTGGAGGCCCATTTTGGACTTCAGCAAATTGAAGGAATCAGTAAAAGACAAGTTCCGGATGGTGACACTGCAGTCTATACTCCGTTATTAGGGAAAGACAATTGGATGTGCTCAATAGATCTGCAAGACGCCTACTACCACATAAAAATGGGCAGGGCACTGAGGAGTCATCTACGCTTCCGGCTGGGAGCCAGTCATTACCAGTTTTGTGCTCTGCCCTTTGGTCTCACCACAGCCCCCAGGGTGTTTGCCAAGTGTATGGCAGTAGTGACAGCTCACCTGAGACGTTGAGGATTCCAGGTGTTTCCATATCTGGACAGCTGGCTCTTGACCGCCCCCACCGGGCATCTACTTCTTCAGATCAGAGATGCTACCATTCGGCTTTGTGCCCAGTTGGGAATTTCTGTAAATTGGGAAAAATCTGCCTTATTGCCCTGTCAATCTGTGATTTTTATAGGCGCAGAGATAGACACAGTAGACATGTTGGCTCGTCTTAGTGTAGAAAGGGCACAGAATCTGGTTCTTCATATTCAACGTCTTCTCCCCCTACAAAAGGTCAAGGCCAAGACTATTCTGCAGCTTCTAGGGACCATGGCATCCACCACATTACTAGTGCTGCTAGCCAGACTACACATGAGGGTTCTTCAGTGGCTGCTGTCATCCCAATAGTCCTTTCAGCACCTACCATTATCTCATCACATACTGCTGACAGACTCTTGCAAGAAGGACCTCATTTGGTGGACTCTACCCAATCAGTTAACCACGGGCACTTCATTTATTCCTTGCCAACCCATTGCCACTGTGACCACGGATGCCTCACAGATAGGGTGGGGGGGTTTTCTAGGCAGGACTGTCCATGGCACATGGCAAGGTCACGAAGCTCACCTGCATATCAGCATTCTAGAGATGAGGGCGGTGCTCCTAGTATTGCAAGCACTTCACGACCTTCTGCCTCTGGGGATTATTGCAATACAATCAGACAACATGTCGGTAGTATGGTATATCAACAAACAGGGCAGAACCAGATCATACCCACTCTGTCGAGAGGCCATTCGAGTTTGGAAATGGGCGATATCTTCCCAGCGTTTTCTGGTGGCAGCACACATTCCAGGGACAACCAACATGATAACCGACAAGCTCAGTTGGGCAATCCTGATGCCTCACAAGTGGTCTTTGAAACAGGAAATAGCGGAGCAGATTTCCCACAGATGGGTACAGCCTTTTTGTGATCTCTTTGCCAGCCCAATCAATGCCAAATGCAGCAGCTACTTCTCCCTCATCCCCCCTCCGGGCACTGAGAGACACACTTGTTCATGATTGGCCCCTGGATCTCCTTTATGCTTTTCCTCCCTTTCCTCTCATTCCCAAGGTTATTCAGAAAGCAAAATGGCTGGGAAGCAAACTGATCCTCATTGCTCCTTACTGGCCTCGTCAGGTTTGGTTCTTTTTTCTCGTGCCTCTTCTCCTAGATGATACTTGGATTCTGGACCCAGTACCAGATCTCTTGACTCACATGTCAGGCTCGCTTCATCCCTCCTTACACACCCTCAATTTGACAGCTTGGCTGCTCCAGTTCCATCCCTAGTCAGGCTTCACGACTTCTCACCCTGCGTGACTCATATCCTTACGTCCTCTCATAAATCCTCCACTAGGAGACTATATTCCAGTAAGTGGAGGAGATTCTCTATCTGGATGGAGAAAAAGAATGTTGACCCTTATACTGCCTCCATTCCAGTGGTTTTGGATGGAATTCCTGTCTGAGCTTTTCCACCAGGGATCTGCGGCTGCCACTGTCAGGGTTCAATTGGCAGCGATTTCAAATTTTCATATAGGCATACAAGATTCTAATCTGATGTCATATAGGCTGTGCAAAACCTTCCTCAAAGGTATCACTTTAAGACCCCCATTTCAAGAACTTGTTACTTCATGGGATTTGAATTTTGTACTATCCAACTTGACGTCTCTGTCCTTTGAACTTTCTCATTCATCGCCTTTGAAATTTCTGTCTTGGAAGACTTTGTTTTTGGTGGCTATCACATCGGCCAGACGGGTGTCAGAGTTACAAGCATTGTCTGTAAAACCCCCTTACCTGATTTTTCACAAAAACAGAGTATCTCTTTGTACTAATCCTTCCTTTGTCCCTAAGGTCTGTTCCCATGCCACTTTGAATCAATTCATAGAACTTCAGGTGTTCTTCCCGAATCATTCTAATGCAGCAGAATACAGGTTTCATCAGTTGGATGTCCATAGACAATTATGTTTTTATTTCCACCGGACTAAGGAATTCAGGAAATCAGATCAATTATTTATTTCCTTCTCAGAATCTAGATCAGGTTTACCATTTTCTAAAGTGACACTCTCAAATTGGATTTCTAGTTGTATAGCTTACGTTTACGTCTCTGAAGGTAGACCTTTACCTTTCAAAATCAAGTCACATTCTACAAGATCTCAGTCTACTTCTGCAGCCTTTCAAGCCAGGGTCTCACTTGATAATATTTGTGCAGCAGAAACTTGGGCTATCCCTCACACATTTATTACTCAGTACAAATTGGATTTAACCTCCAGGGGTAGAACATCCTTTGGTTCCACGGTACTCAGGAATATTTTTCCTTGAGCCACTCAAGAATAAGGTGCTAGGGACGCTGTCCCATATGTAAGAATGAAGGTGAGATAGGACTACAGATCATAAAGAAGTTATGTACTCACCATAACGTTCCATGTTTGTAGTCCATCTCGTCCTTCATTCTTATGAACCCACCCTCCTACCCCACATCCTGGAAGTACCTGGAGACAGAAAAATATTGTTATCATTATTCACTGGAGACCTTTTATTATTGGCTTCTTTCTGTAGGTTTGTTATTATTTCTCCTAGTTAGCAGCAAACAAGATCTGGGGATTGTACTGGTGCACCATGTGATACCTACCTAGCCACGAGCCAACTAGAAGACTTCCAGCTTGTAAATAGGCCGAGTCGGAGCCGAGGATCGGCTCCGATCCCATATGTAAGAATGAAGGGCGAGATGGACTACAAACATATATAGGCATTTAGTTTTGTATTTCTTGTATTAAATCTACCACTGTGATAGGTAGCATTTCTCACCATTCTTTATTTTTCGTAAACCCTTGGGCTAAAACTAGTGCTGTATTACTTGATAGCAACAAGTATGTATATATATTTTAACTGTGTGGAAGGAATATTAACTGAACTGGAAGTTAGTCAGTGTTGGCTGAATTTTGTTATTTGCTAGTAATTACAGGTGTGGGGGTAGTCACATTCTTTGATTTCCTGTCCTTGCCTATTTAAGTGGTACAGTGTGAAATATTTTCTGCTTAAAAACCTCAGCTTTGGCCGGCTAAGAACTTGCTGTATTCAACTGGACGTATAAGAGAATTTAAGTACCTTTATCTGCTCTTTTTTTTTTCAAAAGAATACAGTATTTAAATTGATTTTAACTGTGTGGAAGGAATATTAACTGAACTGGAAGTTTTCACTCTGCTCTTCAGTTAGTCCCACCCACCGTCCCTGTTTTTGTTTTGGTTTTGGTGTTAATCTTAGTGGCCTTGCAACTGCCCGCCCCTCTTGTAAATTTGTGTTTGGATACTCCTCCTGGGCCCATCTCATTTGCTCACTCAACTGAGTGCAGTGAGATCATATTCTGATTTCAGGCACTCCTGCTGTGTACAAGCATCTGGGAAACAGAAAAAAAAAAAAAAAAAAGCTTGTTTCCTGCCTTTCCTGTTAAGTGGTATAGACTATTTGTAGGCTTCTGAGCCCCCAAGCCCTTCTGTGTTGGAGGGAAGCCTTCTAGCTTAGTTTTTTTTTTTTCTTATAACTAGCCAGTTTTCTAGTTTCAGCACTCAAATCTGTTTCTTTGATCTCAGCACTTGTTCAGAAAAAAAAAAAAATTTCATCTGCTTTTACTGTACTTGTGTTTCTACCTACTTTTTTACTTTTGCATCATCTTAAAAGTACTCAATTGTATTTATTACTGCTTGGTGTAACTCACTCTAAGCCTTTTGGCTTAAACACTTGGTCTTCGGACCAGTTGTTTTGCACTGAGAGGGTTTGTGGTCTGCACTGTAGTGGCAGAACAGGTAGCTTACATCCTTCTAGGTTGGGAACTGCTGATTGAGGGCTCAGTGTCTGTTATTCTAGAAGTGTATTAATTCTGGTTTAAGCACTTGGGCTTTCAGGCCAGTTATTTTACATTAAGAGGGTTTGTGGTCTGCACTCTTGTGGGAGGAGAGGCTGGACTCTGCCCTTCTGAGCTGGGAATTTCTGGTTGAAGGCTTATAGTGCATGCATATCTGAACTGCTTCTTACTGACGTTGGTGCGCCTTGTTTGCTGTGGCATAGACTGGATTCAGGCCTGCTGGCTCTAGCTTTGTTTGTGTAACTTGAGCACTAATCCAGGCATTCTCTAAAGTATTCAGTTGTATTTATTACTGCTTGGTAGTAACTTGATTAAAGTGTAGCTATCATTCTAAGTCTTTTGGATTAAGCACTTGGGCTTCAGACCAGTTGTTTTACATTAGGAAGGTTTGTGGCATGCACTGTGGTGGCAGGACAGGTAGCTTTCATCCTTCTAAGTTGGGAACTGCTGATTGAGAGCCCAGTGTCTGTTATTCTTAAAGTGTATTAGTTCTGGTTTAAGCACTTGGGCTTCAGGCCAGTTATTTTACATTAAGAAGGTTTGTGGTCTGCACTCTTGTGGGAGAAGAGGCTGGACTCTGCCCTTCTGAGCTGGGAATTTCTGGTTAAAGGTTTATAGTGCCTGAATATTTGAACTGTATCTTACCTAAAGTGGTACACCTTGTTTGCTGTAGCATAGACTAGATCCAGGCCTGCTGAATCTAGCTTTGTTTATATGCTTGTTGTTTGTTTGTTTGTTATTTCCCTGGAACGCTAATTCCACCTAATACGCAGCTTCTCAGTGCTTCTGTGGATCACTAGTGATATCTGCATTGCTTACTGTACTTATTTCCTTGTTTCACTTGAAAGAAAGTTACTGTTTGTCGTTTTTGCATTTAAGTTACCTGTAACACATTGCACTTACGTTACCTGGCACTTGCTCACTAAAGCAATTATATAAGTCAGCACTAAAAATTAAAAGCACTACACCCTCACTCCCCACTGGCCCTGGTTTTCAATTATTAAGGAATTCCCAATATTATTCTAGCATGTCCAAAGGTCAGTTGTCAGTCTCCTCTCCGGTCCAGCTGGTGAATCTGGGAATCTTGAGGCAATGTTACAACTGCCTCATGTACACAGACAACCCTCTCCTCCTCCCAACAAATTCCAACACATGTGAGAGATGCAACCATATAGCCAAACTGGAGGCTAAGCTCTCTCAACTAAGTACTGGCATAACCAGTCAAGAGGAGAAGGAAACCACACACTACAATTCCAATCTCACATAGACCTACCACGACAGCAAACCAAACACATAATCACACAAAAACATACTTGGAGGTTCTAAATAAAGATCTGCCGAAGCAGCAGAGACCTCCAAAGCAGACACCCAAGCAGCCGCTACCCCAAAACAAAACACGTGCAACACATATCTCACAAAGCCAGTGTGCCGAACAGTCACAGCCCTTAAGACTAAACAACAGACCTGATACACTTGTAATAGGTGACTCTATCATCAGGCACACTGACGTCCCGCTCACCAGGCTGAACAAGGAGAGGGTCACGGTGAGCAGCCTGTCGGGCGCTAGGATCCGCCACATAACACAAGCACTCAGGTCACTCCAAGGCAAGTACAAATATTACTCAGTCATTGTCCATGCTGGTGTGAATTACCTGAGACGTACCTCCCTGGACTACATGAAAAGAGACATAGAGGAGCTCTCTGAGCATGTAGCCCAGACCGGTATGACCCTGACCTTGAGTAGCATCTTACCCTCACCAAGAATGATGCCACAATATGAAGACAAGATGATCAATTTCAACAATTGGCTTAAGTACTGGTGTCATTCAAAGGGGATCCAATGCCTGTCAGCTTGGGATGATATGCTCGACAAGCCACGATGCTTCGCTAGGGACGGCTTGCACCTGTCACCCCTGGGCTTTTGGATATTGGCAAAGGCTCTTGCTACCCCATAGTGCCCTTTTTAGGCAAGGCTCAAAAGACAAACCCACCTCCATAGGTATCACAAGGGATAAGAAACTAAGAGTAATGCTACTCAACGCCAGAAGTCTAAACCTCAAGATGCACGCACTCGAAACTCTCCTTAGCATGGAGAACATTGATATCTGTGCAGTAACAGAAACCTGGTTCAGGGCTCCCGAGAGCACCCCAGCACTACCAGGTTATACCTCATACCATGCTTTTTGGCCCCAAAACTTGGACCGGACCACAAAAGGAGGGGGAGTATCGATATTCATCAAAGATACCCACACCTCCAGGTTGGTGGCAAAGCACGAAGCATCAGAGACTATCCATGTGCAACTAACAGTCGGTAAAACTGCCTTCCAGTTTATAGCCTGCTACAGACCACCCTCCCAAACCCAGGAACCTCACTCAGCCTTCCTGAGAACACTGGAAAATATGAAGGTCTCTCCAAACACCATTATATTGGGCGACTTCAACTACCCAAACATAGACTGGGAGCATTACTCTAGCGCCAACACCCTAGCCCAAAGGTTCCTAGAATTTATAAACTCAAATGCTATGAAACAACTTGTTACCACTCCCATAAGAGGGGAAAACATACTGGACCTGATCATCACCAACATGGGGACTCTATGCTCCAGACCAGAAGTGTATCCCTCACTGGTAAGATCAGACCATAAACTAATCTCACTGGATATTCACATCCCGACCCCACCCCCTGCCCAGAAAACCACAGTGAGAAACTTCTCTAAAGCAAATTTCACACTCCTCAAAACTGAGGTAGAATCCTTCAAAGCCCCCGGGCCTGTGGAAAATACGGCCCAGACCGCAGAATCCTTTATAAACGCATTCTATGAACACCTTCAGGAATGCATGGATCATGCGATCCCAAATAACACCAAGACTCAATCCTCCAAAGGCAGACGTCCTGTCTGGTGGACCCCAGCCATAAACAAACTATACAATAGAAGGAGGAAGCTACTAAATGATAGAGCAAAATCCCAGAAAGGGAAGGCATCACTGATCAGTATTAGCAAAAAACTACGGGCACAGATAAAATTGTCTAAGGCCAGCTTTGAGAGAAAAATTGCACAGGACACTAAGGATAATCACAAGGCTTTCTTTAGTTATGTTAGGAACCTGGGTGGTAATTCCCAGATATGCTCAGAATTAGTCCAAAATGACAAAAAATACACCGAACCCACAGACATTGCAAACATCTTAGCTGACAGGTTCAGCGCAAACTTCTCCCCCCCCTCCCCACCAAAAGGGCAAATATCTATCCCAGCAGAGTGCTGCCCCCCTGACATCTCAGATGCTCAGATAAGAGCCGCCCTCTCCAAAGCAAAAAACACAGCATCAATGGGACCAGACGGTGTCCCGGGGCTGCGTCCTACATGAACTCCAAGAAGAGCTAAACCCAAACATAAAACTACTGTTCAAACTCAGCCTTACTACAGGATATGTGCCCAAAGAGTGGCGTACAGCAACAGTGGTCCCTCTCCATAAAGGTGGTGCCTCAACGGATCCTGGAAACTTATCGCCCCATAAGCCTGACTAGCTTGGTCTGCAAAGCCATGGAAAGGATCATCATGGACCTCATAAATAAAGATATTGGGGACCTAAAAACACTGGATCCTACCCAGTTCGGCTTTGTTAAGGGCAGATCCTGCCTCTTAAACCTGGCTGATTTCTTTGAAACAGTCACCAAGGCCATTGACGAGGGGAAGGTGGTCCACACAGCCTACCTGGACCTCGCAAAAGCCTTCGATACAATACTCCACTCGGGCATTATAGATAAGCTCACCAGCTTAAATATAAACCCGTATGTCACTAGATGGATTGCAAACTGGCTCAAGGACAGAACCCACATGGTTAGAATTGCTGGAGCCATGTCAGACTCCAAACCAGTTACAAGTGGTGTCCCACAAGGCTCAGTCCTGGGACCTCTCTTGTTCGGTATATATTTCTCGGAGGTACAGGCCAACACGGAAGGACTGTAGCTGACCAAGTTCGCAGATGACTGCAAACTGGGCGCCATAATCGACTCTCCAGCCGACACAAGCATCCTCCAAAAGGGCCTCATAGAAACAGACAACTGGTGCCAGAGCCATGGCCTCAAGCTAAATGCCAAAAGTGTATAGTCATCCCCTTTGGCAAAAACAAAGTGCCCACAAATTACCACATAGGTGGTAATCCATTAAGTACAGAAGAAGTAATTAGGGACCTGGGGACCCAAGTTGATAGCAATCTCTCATTTGACAACCACGTGGCCAAAGTGGTTAGAAAAACATTTTATATAGCCCACCTAATCATGAAGGGATTCACATCTAGATCGGGGAGGTCATCGTGCCTCTTTACTCATCCCTCATCAGGCCCATAATTGAGTACAATGCCCCTTTTGGGATGTACCTTACCAGACACCTGCAGCAACTGGAAAGACCCCAAAAGTACCTCACCAAGAGGATCAAAGGGCTCAAACAGATGCCATATGCTGCCCGGTTAAAGAAACTCCAGCTCTCCTCAGTGGCATACCGCCTGTTCAGAGGCGATCTGTGCCTGACGTATAAAGCCATGTCCAACCCGGAATTAATGGACATGCTGCACCTCAGAAAATCCAAATCCCATCGAGCTATGCGCTCGAGAGACTTGAACCTCAGCACTGAAATAAATAGGACATGCTGGAGGGACAGATTCATAACCCAGAGGCTCCCTTCACTCTGGAATAAAATCCCAGTCCAGGTTAGGCAGAGTCCCTGATTGACTCTCTTCAAGAGGAATCTTGATGAGTGGATGGGAGATCATAGTTTTACCCCGGGCATCACTTCTGTGTCACTGTTAGACAGAGGCACAGTATACTAACCTCGAAAAAGGGCATAGCAAAATAAATTTAAAATGGGTGGCGAAAGCCAAACACATTCTGGCTAGGCTTATAAATGCCCTAGGGCAGATAGCCTAGTATGAACCTATATATATATAAGTTCTGTAAAATTTCACCCCTTAAATGTACACTTGGTCACAAATTTATACTGATATTGTGTTTTGCCCAGAGAAGTGCACTGCTGATAATTATGGTGAAAATGAGATCATTTTATGTTTTTTTTTTTCTTCAGGAGTTTCCGATGTTCGCATCAGGCTGGATCTCGAGGCAGAATTCCATTTCACTCACCTGATAATGACTTTCAAGGTAATAAAATATGATATAATCCTCTTCATTATTTATTAAATGTGGCATAAATATGTGTAGGTACAATGTGTGTGTGTGTGTGTGTGTGTGTGTGTGTGTGTGTGTGTGTGTGTGTGTGTGTGTGTGTGTAGCATAGTAGCTACCAACACTGGAGACTATGCTTCAGATTTAAATGCTCTTTATTTACACTTTGAGAAGGTAAATTCTGAGTTATTTAAAATAATTTGATGGAAGGCAGTCAGAATCTAGTTCATTACTCTGTCTCCCTGTGAGTTAAACCACTCAGAATTTAGTTCATTGCTTGCAGTCTATCACACCAATTCCACATTTCTCAAGGATTTTTCCAGGTTATTGTTTTACTCTCCAGTACAATCCACAGCTTTTTAGTACTGGCTT